>NC_067489.1:21479557-21797057 GCF_947179515.1 Apodemus sylvaticus
GGGTGTGGAAAAAAATACAAAAAACCAAATTTGTTTGAAAAATGCTATAATGAAGCCTAGTTCTCTGTAAGGTAAGAACAAATAATTAATTCAAATAAAATGCAACAATTCATTGGCATTACATTCATTGAGCTGCTTGTTTCTCCTGTGTTACATATTTACATTAATTCATTTAATTCTAATATGAGCTCTGAACGGTTGTAATTTCACCTTCGTTTTGTAGATTAGGGAACAAAGGCACAGCATAATTAAATGGCAGGGGATTATAGAATGGCAAGGGATATATCAATTTCTTCCTCTAAAAGTGGTGAGTAGGTGTCTTGTCATTTCTTCCTCTCCCCCATGTCTGAGGCCCAGTGTTGCTCAGAATTGTTGAGACCCTCATTTTCTCGTCTTTACCCGGGATATTTGATTTCTAAAAGCAGTAGGTTCCCTGTTCAGCCTATGAATCCCGCTTCTTTCTGTTAGGTTGTATATGAGGTAATGGAGTGTGAAACTATAAATAGGTGAGAATTTTGGGGTACTTTTTTTTAATTGGGGACCTCCTGTCAAATGTCCATAAGGCAAGTCACAGTGTGGCATCAGCTGTCACTCGTTGGCATGAAGCTGCCAGAGTAGAGAGCCAGGTGGGCATGGTCTTGGTGATTTGAGGTCTGCAAGGTCTCAGCAATCTTTGTCTAAATCAAATCCTCAAAGCTGCAGCACCACCTTTAAAGGGGATTTTTGTTGTTGAAGACTTTTAAGTGTGGAGCAGCTCTAGTAGGAGATCAGTTGCATAGGGAGGGAGGCAGCGCATATCTGGGACTTGACATAGAACCGACTGACTGGAGACGTGGTACACTTTGAGAAGCATGGATCAGAAAAGGTTCAGAAATTGAACTATAAGAACAACCAAGATAATTGGATGGCTAGCCAGTCTGTATGAGTGACAGAGGGCAAGAGACAGAGAGGACAGCATGGCATGTCAAATCTGAGTGATTGTAAAGAATCATTGGCAATTAGGGCGTTTTGCTCTTGTCTTCTTACTTCTGACTCTTATTGGACCATATATTTTTTTGCCCATATTTTGAAAGCCTCTTCCAGTGCAGCTCAAAGCCTTTGAACATGAATAGCTCTGATACAATCATGGATGAAGGTGTGTCAGGACTCTTCACTGGGATCTCAGGCAATAGAGCTAAAGTCATGCATCACCGTTTACTGACAGCTGTGAGGGCGTTACTACTATTGATGCGTTTTGAGGAAATCCTAGAAGCCACTAGGAAGAAATGAGCTGCCTTAAAGAGGGATAGCAAAGAGAGAGAGGTGAGCCGTGCATGCTGACTGTGGTAGAACCCATCCAGCAACAGCAGAAGAGAGAGGACACGCATGCCGACTTGATCGTAGATACCACAGAGCAGAAGGAAAACGGACGTGACATGTAACTTTGTGGGAGACAGAGGAGCAAAAGGAGAAGGCACAGAACATGATGGCTGACTTGGTCATAGTCCCCTGTACAGTGGCACATCCCACATCCTAGCCAGTTCCACTTAGACCACATCAACATCAGACAGAAGAGAAAGCATTTCCTACATTTGTTACTTAACATGTGGCTAAAAGTCATTTGAGTACAATTCTAATGGGCACATTGAGACAGCCTATCTGTGTCTGCCTTGGATGCAATCGGGTGCCCCAAACAAAATCAGAATGGTTCGATTCTCTGCACCATTACTTGGTTTGCATGCATGTAAGTTGCAAAGAGTAAGGTAAGAGTAATGAAAGGACCACCTTTACAACTGAATGAAGGCTGAGCTGAGGCAGGTGTCTGCAAATCAGCCAAGCTTATTACCCACCTTTGCCCTGTGGAATACTACACTATCCTCTAGGGTACAAGTGTTTAGGTTAAACTGCTCCGATGCTTCTGAATTTTCTCTGATGACAACTTACTTCCCAGCCCCTGCATGGGCCAGGCACCCAACATGGCTCAAATTGTCTTTTAATTGCTGGGAAAGGACTCCCTCTTTGGGCTCTGTTTGTTTGGAAACAGCTTTTGAAGAGGGTAAGCCATTTCCTTGCTGTTTCAGTCTTCAAAGCTTTGCATATTCACTGTTCAAACAGGGAAAGGACTGTTTTAGAAAGTGTGTGTGCTTTGTTTAATTAGCTGTTTGGTATCCTGTAGTCTATGCCTGCAGGCAATGGGGTGGATTCAGAAGGCATTTGGATGCTCTCCATGGTGCTTAGAGTGTCTCCACTGTGGAATAGCAGCCTACTATACACTGTAATATGGGTTATGGCAAAGTCTGGTGGTGGTGAGATTTTATAGATGGAGCCCATTGAGAGGGGCCATTTTCATTGTGTAAGGCTAAGATTGGATGCAAGAGCAAGCAAGCAATGTTCATGCCTTCCTTGCATGGCTTCCCGATTCTTGTGTGGACACTGGGGTCTGTTATCTGAGTCCTTACACACACAGTCCTTGGGATCTGATGGAGAACTGATGGTTACTCTAGACCTGAAACCCTCACCACAATCAGACACTCCATTTCATCTCCCTCACATAACCATCTCAGATCAATGTATTTCTATTTACTTTTAATTCATTACTTGAAAGTCTCATGCATAGTCACAATGAAGGTTGGTCATATCTATTCTGCATTCCTTCCCCCCTCCAACTCCTCCACGCCTCCCTAATTTCATGCCCTCTTTGATTTTTGTTTCTGTGTTCTGCTAGCCCACTGAGTACAATTAGTACAGCTCATATACAAATGGGTGTGATGTGGAGGCAGCCATCCACAGAAGCCTGGGCAACCTAACAGTGGCCATCTCCCCAAAGAAAATGGACTCTCCCTCAGCAGCCATCAACTGCCAAAGGCTCCCCACTGAAGGTGGGGCCTCACAAGCCTCTCCCTCTTTCATGATGGAATATTTGCAGGTTTGATATTGTGTACATTTTGTATAGGCAACCAGAGCTGCTGTGAGTGTAAGGTTCATGAGTAGAACAGCCTTGCCAGGCCTAGAGGGCAGCATCTCAGAGCTCTCCCTATCTCCACCCTCCTTATGTGACATTCTTTCAGCCTAGTTTTCCTTGATGTTCTTGGAGCTTTGTGGGAAGAGGGTTGCATTGATATAGATGTCCCATTTAAGGGTGAGTACTCACAATTAACTTATTCCTTGTATTTTGACCAATTACATTATATACACATACACACACATACATATACATGTGTGTATGTGTTTATATGTATAAAAACATTATATATATATATATATATATACATATATATATGTATGTATGTGTGTGTGTGTGTGTGTGTGTGTGTGTGTAATCCTGTGGTTTTCAGTTTTGTAGGTTTGGCTATTGTTATTTTAAGTAGGGTGCCTTCCCTTCCATTCCCTTCCATTTTTTTTAAACTCTTGGTTATCTTTGAAACCAGAAGTAAGTAAATCCATATCTTGACTCTTCTGTTTATTAGTTCTATGAATTTAATGTCTTTGAACCATTGTTTTCCCATCTGTGAAATGATATTCATAAGGGGTTTTGAAGATGACATCTAACAAGAGTTCCTTCATCCCTTTTAGAGAGCTTTCTTTTGATACCTCAAGTTTCGTGCTGATCAGCCTTTGACTGGAAGAGGAAGCCATTGTGCTTGATGTAAAGTGTTTGTTGCAGGGCTCAGATCTCAGTCAGTTTTGGAGCTGGCTAGGCCATCTGCAGAAGGTTGGATTTTTCTGGGTCTTGGGTTGCCAACAGTTGGGAGGAAGCATGGCCATTTAGGGGAGAACAAGAGGCAGCAATGCTCTGAGGGGAAGTGGCAATCACATGGAAGTCCTGGGGATGCCCTCTGTCTCAGTTCCTAGATCCTCAGTGAACTATGGGAGTGGCCGGTTCCCCTTACATTCCTGTGTACATGGCCTAAGACGTAGCCCTGCTGCCCTGTGAAGATGGAGTATCAGCTAACAGAGATGCTCTCAGTGTTGTTCCTGAAGCCACTGACCCATGGACAGGAAGTGATGGCCAGCAGTACTAGTGTAGCCTTCCCTTCCTGGGACTCTTTTTCTTTTTCTTTACCACTGATCCACTGAGCCAGCTGCCTATAGCCTTAAATCCAGGCATTTGCTCATGCCTCTAGTCTGGCTACACATTCCTAACCCTGACCTTTGAGGAATTTATTCCAACACATAGGAGCAGGGGCACAGTTACAAACTGCAGGGAACTTGGTCCCAAACCTTCAGTATGAGTAGCTTGCCTTCAGAAAATGTCAATTTGCTGTCTCAGGGGAGGGCCAGAATCTTTTCAGAGCTCACCAGGCAGCCAATACTAGTATTACAATGGACACAGAATTTGAAGTATATATGCTGCCCCTAAGAGGAATAGACAAAATTCACTGAGATGGGAACTTAATTGGGACACCCAGTGATAGTCAAGTCATCAATTACGTTATAATCCAAAAAATTAAGAGAAACATGTCTGGTTTTAAAAAGAATTCTTTGTCTCCTGCCAGGACTTCAGCAAAGAATTACAAGATTTATGTACCCCCCCCCCCCCGATACTTGAAAATCATGTTGGTATTCTCAAAACAGGGGTGTCTATGTCCTAAGGATGACTGATGTTCAATAAATCTATACTGGAACCTTGAAATCACTATTATTATAAATCCACAAATTTGGGAGCAAAACACTTTTTTCTCATCCATAACCCAATGGACTGTGTACAGTTGCTTTATCTTTGACAAGCAGAATTGCTCCTTTGCCTTCTGTAGCCTCACACTCATGACCAGGGACACCCTCCCTCTGGGGGGCACCTGCTTAAGCTCAGCTGAGTTCAGTTCAATCCTGAGCAAGCTTTGCACAGGAACCTGGTACACGTTTATTTCACTTTCTCCAAATATGCCAAAAGTGTGCAGACACTTAGCCCAAGCTGAGCACTTGCTCAGAACACTCATGAGATGCTCCACAGTGCAAGGCATGCTCCTGCTCACAGTGCCGTCTCCACCACTACCCTCGGGTGGCATTCCCTGTGCTGTGATTCTCTTATGAGAGAATGGCCCTGTTGTGGCCACATCAGCACCAAGACAGTCACAATCCTTGGAGCCCCAATGTTTACAGCTCTCAAAAGGGTGTGTGTGTGTGTGTGTGTGTGTGTGTGTGTCCTGACACTCTATAATCCATACTTGCATCGAACCCCTTCTCTGTCAATTCTCCCAAATCTCTTCTGCAACAATTTCTGCTAAGGTAAGGACAGAGCTACATAGAGGACAGTTTGATTGGTGGATGTCCAAGCCAGGAAGTGAACAAAATAATTCAAAATCAAACAACATTGTTCTTACCTTTATATCTGAAAAGGTTATGAATCATCTTCAACACTTTAGTGAGCACTGTTATTTCAGAATACATGTGAACATTTTTCTGCGTGGTAAGGAGCTATCAAAGTTTCAACAGGAAGTCTATATTTTGGTAATTCAGCCCAGTACAAATGCAGACGAGCACAGAAGTCAAGTTTCCGGTTCATTGAGGTTTTCTGTGTAAACCCACGCATGCTTTTTTTTTTTTTTAATGCAAGTGGGATGTGTGCATCTTAGGTATTTGATACGATGCATTTTTGATAAGTGCACATACCTTATAATTGCCATCCAACATCAAAATAGAAAACATCGTCTTTTCAAAACTTTCAATTTTCACTTGTCAGTTTCCATTGCCGAAAGAAGCACTATCCTGAGCCCTGGCTTCCTGTGAGATCCTTGTTGTCTTCATCATCTTGTCAAAGCATTTACCCAGTATTTGCCTTTCTGCGTTTCAGGGCTTTACCTGAGAATGTGTGTGAGATGCATCTGAGTTGAGACATGAATTAGTACATTGACAATTTTTTTTCTCATTTTTATGTCCTTATATAAGTATACCTTAACTTAACAATACTTGGGTTGATAGACATTTTTATTGTTTGGCAGCTATACTTAAAGTCTCTACAAACATCTTTATACTGGTTTTAAACACACTCACACACACACACACACACACACACACACACACACAGCACCCTCCTCCACACCTTTTTATTCCTCCAGAGTAAATCCTCATACAGTTAGGTATGCGATTAAAACTTTGTAAGAAACCACCAGATGGCTTCTCCCAGGAGTGCCACGTCCAGCTGCCCCAGGAACGTGTGGATTCTAGTTGTTCACATGGCTGATGACACTTAGCACTTGACGTCGGCATTTGTATTGAGTGTGAGATAGTGCTTAATCATTCATTTAATTTGCATCTTTCCAGAGACAACTGAGACAAAACATTTTTTTCATGTGCTTATTGAGCACATTCATATCTTCCTTGATGACACATCTGATCAAGTAGTCTGATCTTTGAAATACTCGGTTGTCTTTTAATGATCCATTGGCAGGAGGTAATCCTGTGTTCTGGACACAGCCCTGTATTGGACGCATCTCTCCTCAGGTAGAACTCACTTCTTCTAGACGGCATCTTCCATAAGTAAAATCTTCATATGCTTAATAAAATGTGTTTTATCCTTTTTCATGTATTTGGAATTTCTTTCATAGAGTGTGCTTTTTACATTATTCATGAAGACATTTTATAGCCCTTATATTTTATAGTATTTCTAGAGCTCATATTTAAATGTATTCAGTCTTAGGTTTTTTTTTGTATTCTTATTAGTGTGGGTATGATGTATGTGATGTGCAAGTATGTTTGTATGATATGTGTATGTGTATGTGTGTGTGTGTGTTGTGTTTGTGCGTGTGTGTGTGTGTGTGTGTGACATGTGTGTGACCATATGTGAATGATCAGAGGACAACTTGGTAGATCTGGTTCTTTCTTTGTGGGTTCAAGAGATTGAGGTCAGTGAGTCTGTACTCCTTACCAAGTCCCAGCACCATTCAAAATGGTGCTGGGACCATTCTTTTTATGCATGTTGGTGGCTCAAGTTGACTCTGTTTCGTTAGTGTTCAGACATTTATCCACCCATGGAAAAACTTCCCTTCCTGTTGAACTGCCTTGAACTCTTTATTCAGCTTGTGTAGCTGACCTCTAATCAGCAGTACCTTGTGGACTCCATCCTGCTCCACTGGTTCCCTGTGTCCACCTGAGCATCATGGACTCCTCAATATGGCCCCTTAAAATATTTTCTTTTTCAAAACTGTAGTGGCCATTCTAGGTCTCCTGGTTTCCCCACATATTTCCATCTATGTGTCTCAGTCTACAAAGCCTATTGCGATTTTAATGAGTTTACAATGAATCTGTCAATTATTAATGATGATGCAATTCAGATTCACTTGAGAACCTGGTTCTGGACCCCCATAGGTTCCTATGAATTTCCCTTAAAAATATCCGTTGGTTTTGACTTTCTACATTGCCGTCGTCATCGTCGTCGTCGTCAAACTTACTCTGCCCAAAATGCAGAGGCCCTGGGTTTGATGCTAGCAGCTCTTGTCCAAGTGATGATCTTGGCTTTTTTTTCTTTTCTTTTTTATTTATGCTTTTGCTGGAGGTTTATTTTGCATAAAATGGTTGAAATTATAGCGATACCTGTACTATAGGTCTAGAAAATAATTTGAGAGTAATTGGCTTCTTTTCTTAATCAGAGGCAACTTCAGTTGTAGCACTGAATGTCATTTTACCTGTAGATCGTACATATTCTCTATCAAATCAAACTCCCTTCTGGTTTTGCTGGGAATTTTGACCCTGAATGCAGAGACTTCAGAATATTCTTCCTCTGCAGGTGTTGATACTTTTCCGCCCCATCTGCCAAGAGTGTGCTGCAAAATTAGCATTATAAAATCCCTTAGTATTTGATAAGATTTTTCCAGAACAACCCTCTGGGTTTCCATTTTTCTATATAGGAAAATCTTGACAAAAGATTCGTGTCTGTTGTTGAGTGGTTGTCCACTTAGCTCTGATACTTGTGCCTGCCTCATGCATATTCTGAGAATTATTTGAATGTTAAGTACTCATAATGTTCGTACATTACCATTTTAAATTGGACCATTTGGTCTCTACCAGTGTCTACTTATTGGGGGGTATGTGTTTGTTTGTTTGCTTGCTTATTGGTTTGTTTTTAATCTCCACTTATGGTCCTTGGGAGCAATATTTGCATTTACCTTTTCAAAGACCAGAATTTGATTTTATTAGTCTTTGTGTGGACGTTTCCCTGCCCTTGGTTTCTGTGACTTACAATTTCCCCTTCTGCTTCAGATTGGTATAAGTGTTTGCCATCTTCTAAACTCTTAGGACTGAGACGATAAATCTCTCTGCAGCCTTCACAACTGCATCTGTAGCATTTTCTTTCCTTGGGTCAAGCCGTCTTTGGCTTTTCTTTACAGGCGTGATTTAGAAATATTTTAGATACTTTGCAAATCTTCTTGTGATTTATTTCCAATTTAATTGAATTGTCATCCAAAGTTCCCTCTACAAACATAATTTAAGTTTACAGGTTTACAGGAGCTCAGCACACACTGCTCGTGGGCGTCTCTCAGTGAACTCTTATAGAGGTGTGGTTAGAAATATAAATTGGTACACGATGGATGATACTTTTGCTCCAGTTTTCTAGGCACTGTTGATTTTTATTCTGTTTTTCTAACTTCCAAGAGAGAGATGTGAGCATCCCCTATCATTGTGGTCTTGACTCTTTCTTCCTTTGGTTTTTATCAGGTTTTGTATTACCTGTTCCTAAACCCTTATTAGGTCACTGACATTCTGAGTTCTGTTCTGCTGATGATATCCTCCCATTATCATTATAGAGTGCCCTCTTCATGTCTGGGAAATGCCTTGTTATGAAGTCCATTCAGACATGAACAGAAACATTTACACTTTCTTAACTTCCTATTCTAATGGTTTGATTCCAACTCTTTTTATTCTTTACTTACTGTTCTATGTTCTAGCCTCTAAGCACACAATGTCTACCTTTGAATATAGTGTGTGTTTGATATATTTGGGTCTTGGTTTTTATTCACTCTGACAATTTCAGCATTTTGAGATTTTTTAACCTATTTATATTTAATGAAATTACTTTTATCACTTTGAAGTTTGTTTTCTATGTGTTCCATCTGTTTTCTATTTTTATTTTTCTATCTATATATGTGAGGGGTGGTATGTGTTTTTATGAATGACTCTGTGTATGTGTGTGTGGTGTGTATGTATGTGTGTATGTATGCATGTGGTATACATGCATAGATTGTGTGCTATGCGTGTGTCTTCATTTCTTTCTTTCTTTCTTTCTTTCTTTCTTTCTTTCTTTCTTTCTTTCTTTCTTTCTTTCTTTCTTTCTTTCTTTCTTTCTTTCGGTTTTTCAAGAAAGAGTTTCTCTGTGTAGCCCTGGCTGTCCTGGAACTCACTCTATAGACCAGGCTGGCCTCAAACTCAGAAATCCCCCTGCCTCTGCCTCTCAAGTGTTGGAATTACAGGCATGCGCCACCACTGCCCGGCTGTTTTTTATTTTCTATCCCTTATTTCTAGCTCTCTGTGGGCTAATAGAAATGCTCATTGATCTGCAGTATGTCCTCTGCCCTTCGCTCTTTACATTTGTTTAGTAACTGCTGTAAAGGAGTGTGTGGAACTATCATTGCCTTACATTGCCACTGTTTTACATTTAAAATTGCACTATTTCATATAAAATGATTCTTTAGTAGTAGTTTTTCTACTCCCCCTCATCCTTTCCTTGAACTCCATGCTGTTATGAACATCTATATTGTTGGTGGCCTTTGGGTAAACTAAGAGCAATTTTCAAATACCCATATGTTCCTTATTTTCTTAATTTTCTCTTTTTACATTTTAAATTTTATTTGGGAGTGTTTATGTGCATATTGTGTGTATGTGTGTGTTGTGCATATGTGAGTGTTCGCTGTGGGTGAGTGCATATGTTGTCTGTGTTTGTTGTGGGTATGTGTGTATGTGTGTGTTTGTGTGTATAGTGTCTTGTGTGTTTGTGTGTGCATTGTATATATGGAATTTGTGTATGTTTGTGTGTTTTGTGAATATGTGTTGTGAGTATTGAGTGTGTATGTGTGTGAGTCAGTGTGTGTTGTCTATATGTTGTATGCATGTATGTATGTGTGTATATATGTTGTATGCATGTGGATATATTATATGCATGTGTGTATTATATGTATGTATATATGTATGTATATTATATATATGTGAGTGTGTGTTTGTGTATGTATATATTTGTGTATGTGTGGTGTGTAGGTAAGCATGTATATGTTGTGTATATGTGTATGTTTGTGTATGAGTGTGTGCATATTATTGTGTGTGTTGTGTGTGCATGTGAGCATGCATGCACATCATAGTGCACATATGAAGTCAGAGGACAATGTTCAGGACTTGCTTCTCTTCTTCCCACCTGTGAGGCCCGAGCCGCAGACGGTGGCGGTAAAGCCTGGTATTGGCTAGTGCCATATTTGTCTATTCTCATGTTCATGTCACTGGGCTTTGCCTATAGATCTCAAAATCAGTCTGGTATAGGATTTAGTTTGATTTGCTTTTGTTTTTCTTTACCTTGAGAACTTTATGCAGCAATTCAAATGTACAGGCATACTTGTTTTTTATATGTCTTTTTATGTTTTGTTTATGGGCATATCTTTGGTCTTCGTTGAGTTTCCAGTGGTATCCTAGTGGATGCTGAACTTTTCATGGGCAAGACTGCTTGGCTCTTTAATTCATCTTTTCATTTTCCTTTTGTTTGAGCACTTCTCGCTATGAGCCACTTCCTCCTCTGCCCTCCACGTGCTGTCTCCTTACTCAGCATCCCTTTGGAAATAGGTTACCGTCCTGTTTTTATCAGACTCTTCATGGAACCCACTGAGTCCAATTAGTGATCTGCACATGGGCATGGGTGTGGGCCCATACCTTAGTCCAAGGCCAACCTCTCAAAGGCCATATCCCCAGATAAAATTGATTTTTTTTTCTTCCCCAGAAGACAATAACTTCCAATAATTCTTCATCCAGGGGTGGGGCCTTGAGGATCCTTGTCCCTCATCCATGCTGGATACTGTTTAGATCTTATGTAAGCAACCTGAGTCCAGAAGACACTGTTTCTACTAAGTCCTCCCCAGCGTCTGACACTTAAATATTCTTTCTCTGCCTCCTCTCCCATGATGTTCCCTCAGCCTTGGAGGTTACTGGGTCATATTTAGGGTGGAGCATGTCACCATCATTTGGTCTCAGCGCTTGGACCACTTGTGAGTCTATGTTTACTACCATTCAGTGCAAATGTAGCTTCTCTAATGAGGCCTAGGAAAGCCATCTCTGTGCCAAGATGTCAAGGTGCATCAAGGCATTGTTTGCCTCTCTCCACAGCTAGCTCCATAAGAAAATATACGGTGCCTTATTATTTCCAATATTCTCAGCATTCAGCAAAATACCCAGCACAATAATACGTGCTCAGAGGTGTTTCTCTAATGTACAGTGATTGCAGCAGAAGCAATGTAGACTCCAGTTTTACTGGACTTGAAAAGACACATTGAGGAGACACGTCTGCTGACCTCTCTAAACCTATCTGTTATAAACACTATGCTGGGAAATATAAATACCACCTGATGTGTCTTCCAGAAGCTCCTTCAAGTCAGAAACGCTCTGTCTTGTTCCCACACCATCCGCTACTAGACTCCAGGGCTTTAGGACACTGCTAATGTGCTATTGTGCTGAAATGAATTCAGTAAGGAAGTTGACATTTTTGATTTAATAATTAGATTCTGTAGTTCCCAGAGGGAAAAGAGCCATATATTTCCAAAGTAGTTAGGATTTCAGCTAAGTATTAATAAAGCCCACAGTTCCCACCGAGAATGCCATGTCTTGTGTGGGGGAGGTTCCCTCTACCCCTCTGGTTTTGTTCTTGTTTATGCCCACTTCTTACCCCTGTAGTTTGTTCTGCAAGAAAGTACCCAAGATTCCCTGCCCATGTCCTGGCTTGACTGCAGAGTAGGAGAACTCTTGTGGAAAGTAGCAGGTCAGAATATATATATATATATTTTTAGATTTGTTGATGTTCTTAAAAGTTCCCAGTTTTAAACATAAATATTTATGCCTACTGCCAAACTGAGCCTCCATTTTTTTTTTTTTTTTTTTTTACGAGGAGCCCTTTGATTAGTGTGAACTCTAAGGAGGACTCACACGCAGCAGTTACTGTTTATTATGAAAAGATTGATGGAGACCTCTGGAGGGAGTTACTGCCTGAAGCCGGATTTCATATTTTGATTCTATGCATAAAAGAGCAGAATGGATCAGGCCCGGATAAGCATCCTGACAACTTCTATACTGGCTGTGATAACTTATAGCCTCTGGGTTTGGGGAGGAGGATAATCTTTCGGAAATGGGAAGACAGTTGCAAGCTCAGCTCTTTTTAATGCAGCAACTTGGTTTTCATTCCTAAGATCCACCATTCCTGGGACTAAGTCAAGTTTCAAAGAAGTGAAAAAAGTGAGACACAACAGGAAATTGGGCCATTTTGATGTTGGTTTGGTTTGGTTTTAGTCTGTCTGTCTGTCTGTTGAGTGTAAGGTAGGGTAGAGCTCTGGTTTGAAACATCTCTTGGCCCTGTGCTTAGCTTCCTGAACAGAACCTGTAGAACAGTGGTTCTCAGCATGTAAGTCTAGATAGCTTTGGGGAGGGGGGGCTCAAATGACTCTTTCGTAGGGTTTCATAGCAGATGCCCTGCATATCAGATGCTTACATTATGATTCATTACAGTAGCAAAGTTACAGTTATGAAGTAGTGTGTGGTTGGGGGGGTCACTGCCACATGAGGAACTGTAATATTAAGGGTCACCACAATAGGAGCTTGAGAACCACTGCTTGGGAAGATTTTCTTGGGCAGGTGTTTGAGGTCTAGCCCATGTGCTGTTCTTTGCTTAGAGCTGGGCTCTTTCCCCACATCCTGGATGCAAGGGCAGGTCTGACGATGCTACTACATGCTATTATCTGAAGTCAGACTCTGGAGGTAACTCTCCTCTCTGAGTACTGCTCCTTCCCATTGCCTCTGTGGGGGTCGTTCTCTCAGGGTCTGAATTTTCAATTCCAAGAAGTCCTTTGTTCCTCCACAGACATAGGAAATACCCACTAACGTTTCCAGGGCAGAGCAGATGAGCCTACTGCTTGTCGTGAAAAAAATGTGTGGGAGAGTTCCTTGTTTTCCTCTTGGGGCTTTGAGGCTGTCTCCTGGGACTTTGCTTTTCCTTTCTTTTCCTCAGTATGCTTCCTCTGTTTCCTTCAAGGTTGAGAATGAAGTGCAGAAGCTTTTCAAGAAATGGGGGGTGGGGGCAGCAGTTACTTCACAGAGACCAGACAAGCTAGCATAGACTCACCCCTCCTTACAAGGGCCTCAAACTGACTAGCGTGCACTCCTCCTACCTTATCGGATTCAGCCGTAGCTTCACTTCGCCACCCCTCTTGGGGATACAGCAGCAGGGGGATTATATCCCACTGTAGACCTCTACTGCACCAGAGCTTTAACGTGATGTAGATAATGTTTGGCAATATCAGTTTACCTTTAGATAAACCAGTGCTCTGAAATACTCAAGATTTTGCTCAACTCCTTAGAAGCAAAGCATGACTTTTCTATTTTGGAATTCCTAGTGCCTAGCCTGAAGTTGATGCTGTATTAATGGGGCAAGTACATAAAGAGAAGAAAGCATAGATATTCTTAACTCTAATGGGAAGGCAGACTGCTCAAGAAGACAGATTTTTTTCCTATTGGTTACTTGATTTTATAAAACAGTCCTAGTATCGAGTGTAAGTTAGTAATATCTAATGTTACACTTCAGTTCTGTTTTAGAATGTAGATGGCAAAGGAAAGGGACAGGGATTTTTTTTTTTAATGTTTTTAATTTTACTGTACAAGGACTTGTGTGCAGGAAGCAGGGAAAGGAATAGCATGCTTCTTAGCTTGAGTTAGAAAATTCCCAAAGCATTTATCTTGAGTAGTTCAGAGTTGCTTCAGCCATCTATAAATAGGACAGTCTGAGTCCAAACACCTGCACATTCCAATTCTGCTGAGTCTGGTGGCTAAGCTCTGGGAGGAGGGGCAGGAGGGGCCTTGGAGCAGGGGATCCGTGAGTCTTCTCTGATACTCAGAGCTTGCCTCTGTGGAAATTCTAAAATTCACTCATCATCAGGACCGATGGCAAGATGTAGCTAACCAAATCTGTCTGTCACCCACAGGTCTGAGACGCACTTACAGATGTACCACCTGCAGTGTGTCGCTCAACTCCATAGAACAGTACCATGCACATCTGCAAGGATCAAAGCATCAGACCAAGTAGGTATTCTGTTCCCACTCCATTCCTGTTGCCTCTCTCCCTGTTCCTACTCCTTCCCTGTTCATAATCCATCCCTGTTCCTACTCCTTCCCTGTTCACAATCCACCCCTGTTCCCATTCCTTCCCTGTTCCCATTCCATCCCTGTTCACACTCAATCCCTGTTCACACTCCATCCCTGTTCATACTCCTTCCCTGTTCACACTCCTTCCCTATTCCAACTCCTTCCCTGTTCACACTTCTTCCCTGTTCCAACTCCATCCTTGTTCACACTCCTTCCCTATTCCCATTCCTTCCCTGTTCCCACTCCATCCCTGTTCACACTCCATCCCTGTTCCCACTCCTTCCCTGTTCCCACTCCTTCCCTGTTCACACTCCTTCCCTGTTCATACTCCTTCCCTGTTCACAGTCCTTCCCTGTTCATACTCTGTCCCTGTTTCCATCCCTTCTCTGTTTCTGACCCTTTTCTGTTTGTTTACACTATTTCTGTTCCCATGCTTTCTCTGTTCCCACTCTTGGGTCCTTCTTGTGGATTTGTTTTTGCAAGATCATTAAAGCCGGACCTGTTGTTTATCTCCCGAAAGGCAGACTGATGCACATTTTATCTTCGTAGCTCCAAAGTCTCCTTGACATTTATGCAGCTTGAGCCTTTACAATGTGCCTAGCATTACTGAAAGAACAGTTGCTTCTCCCACTTCAGCACAAGTAGTGGAATTCTTTTGCAAAAAGTAACTCAGCATGCTTTATGACCTTGAGAAAACCTTTTAGAACTCTATTTTGTTTTTGAGTAACTCACATGATCCCTGTTGGTAGACTTTACTGAAAGCTTCTGTGTCATGCAGTCAAACTCTGTGAACATCTCCTGTCATGTTCCCATTTTGGGTATGTGTTGCCAACTATTATGAAAATGTAACTTATCCCCAGGTATATTTAATTCAGATTTAAGATGTGTGTGTGTGCATGTGTGACATATATGTGTGTGTCTGTGTATATGCATATATATATACATGTAATATTTAAGTCATATGCACATACTTACTACATATAGTAAATCTTGGCACTATGTCTGTGCATATATATAAATATATATGTATATATGTATGTATATATGCACATATACATGCACACAGGCACACACACAAATAGGTATTGCCAATTAAGTAAAAGCTTGTTCTGACTTATTTCCCTCCAAAGATTCTCAGATTTTTAAACTGGAACGGGCTGCAGGCATGATTTCACCTACATTACTGTACACTTTCATAATCATCAGCACTGTGGCCCGCAGTCCAAAGGCAGCTGCCGAGGCTGTTAATAGAATGCTCAGAAAGTAGGGTATAGGGCATAAGGTGCATAGAATGTCTCCAAAGGATGGAATCTAACTAGATGCAATTGTTTTCATTTCTAAAAAATTCATGAAGAGAATCATTTAGCAGATCTGACTGTATTAAAGTCTTGTGAATAATTAATGTCATCCAGCAAACTTTTATTGAGTTCCACTGTCATCCCTGTACCTGGGTGGGAAGTGGGGGGAGTAGATGTAGGTCTTTCTCTCATGGAAGTCCAACTAGCTGGGGAGATGTTCTCTAACAATGTGCACCGCACCAACCAGAGCCTTAACAATAGGGGAGGGTACAAGTGAAGCCAATTTTCCTGAGACATTGGTACACACACACACACACACACACCACAGAAGAGTTCATTGCTGGTGTTCAGTGTGGATCTCCATATATGTCAAGAGATGGGTGTCCTTGCCAGATTTTTAACTTGACACAAGCTGGAGTTATCTGAGTCAAGGAAACCACAATTGAGAATATGTCTCCCTAAGACTAGCTTTTAGGTAGATATGAGGGCATGTTTTCTTAATTAATGATTGATGCAGGAGAACCTGGCTCACTGTGGATAGTCTCAGCCCCAGGCAGGTGGTTGTAGATGGTATAAGAAAGCAGGTTGTGCAAACCATAAGGAGCAAGCCAGTAACTAGCATCCCTCCATGGCCTCTGCTTCAGTTCCTGTCCCCAGGTTCCTGCCCTGCTTGGATTGCTGCCTTGACGTCTCTCAGTGATGGGCTATTAGCTGGAAGTGTAGGAGAGGTAAACCCTTTCCTTACAGGTTGCTTTTGGTTATGGTGTTGTGTTCTACCTAGGCTTTTGTGGAATGAAGATATAATGTTAAAAGATGAGTAATAACTTTCTAGGTTATATTGTGAGTAGGAATATCCTAAATGTGTAAGTTGTAGGAGGTTACCTCAGGGGAGGAAGTTTAGAGCTAGAATCAGCTAGAGTCTGTTTCCTCTTCCTTCCACCATCTTGAGAGTCCAGGCTTATTTTGCTATGGTCTACCCCAGACAGGGTCTTCATCACAAGAAATCTTAACAAGTTAACAGAGAAAATTCCTCAGCTCTTTGTGGAAAATGCTGCAGCTTCTGCATTGACTGATAACATTGACTATTTCATAAGGTCCCCAAGTCATCTTTTTTCCTCATCTCCCTAATTAATAATGGATAAGAGGCACTCTATATGTTTTAGCTAATCAGTGTCCAGTGTGCAGGATGGCACGAGAGTATCTGCACTTATAGAAGTATTCATAATCTTTTAAGAGCATGTGTTAATTCTTCTTAATAAAAAAGGACCAATAGTGACGTTCAGTGCCATGTGTCCCACAAATAGCAATTCAGTCACCATCTTGAGCTCCAGGAATCGGTCTGTCCATCTCTCCATCTGTACCCATAAGACTAGGTGGTATTTTTGCATTTATTATGCCATTTCATTCCCATTAGTATTATTACCCACCAGAGAAAGTAGACCTCGGAGAGGTTAAGTAACTCCTCCAGTACCAAGTTGCCAGCCCCTAGCAGAACAAGGACTGATCCCAGCAGGGTCCGTCTTTACCTTTAACCAACTCTTCAACCCTCAGTTTCACAAACATTCACCTTCAACAGAGACAGGCTGGCAAAGAGAACTGTGGTACACTTTTAAAATGAAAGTGCCACTTTGCACATACGACTCAGTAGGTACATACGATACGTGACATCAGAACCTTCTACTTACACATCTGTCTTCTGTCACACAAGCAGAGTCTGCTCCTCTCTTGAGCGGAAAAAAGAGGAAATGAGCGAAGGATGTCAGTGGTCCTGTTCTGGATATCTGTTCTCTTTCCCTTACACTTAATCCTTTGTATACACGTGTGTGTGTGTGTGTGTGTGTGTGTGTGTGTGTTTGTACATTCTTTGTATATATGCTTCTGTGGTATATGTATCTGTGTATCTGTGTGTCTCTATGTGGGCATCTTTTGTATGTATGTTTTTGTGCGTGTGGGGGCATCCTTTGTATACATGTTTGTGTGTATGTCTGTGTGTGTTTGTGTGTGTGTGTCTGTGTGCATCCTTTGTATACATGCTTGTGTGTTTGTGTGTGTATGTGTGTGTAAGTAAATGCATGACACAAGTATACATACACCCACAGAAATCAGGCAAGAATGTCAGACTCCCCAGAGCTATGCTTACAGGCAGTTATAAGCTGCCAGATGTAGGTGCTGGGACTGAACTCGGGTCCTGTGGAAGAACAGCAAATGCTCTTAACTACTTAGTCATGTCTCCAAACCCATGTTCCAGTTTAATATCCTCATCTGCTCTCTGCTTCTCCTTTCCTGCCTATCTTGTTCTGGGTATCAAACCCAGGGTCTCACACATGCAGAAAAGCACTTCAAGCAATCTATATCCTTTCACCCTCATTTTCTTCACAAGCTATAGGATTTTCTAATTTGTAATAAAGTCTAGCTCATCAGTCCTTTATAGCTTAAGCAATATGAGTATGATTTGATATTAGTCTGTTCATCCCAAGGTTATCAAGATAAATTTCCACTTTACTAGGTGCATGTTACATGGCCTTTAAGAATGTAGATGTCAACTTTTTTTGCATAGTCTGATGGAGGGGGCCAATTTTCAAGTGTCTCCTATATGAATACTAGAAGATCCAGTGTTATTCATTTAAAGGACAATTTCAATTGTCCTGTTTGCAGGCATGTCTGTATGTGGTAAACCAGGTGGTTTTCAGACATGTCTGTATGTGGTAAACCTAGTGGTTTACAGGCAGCTCTGTGTTCTGGCTGGAATCTGGACTCCCCGCCCTAGTGCATGTCTTCCCTTATTCCATTGCAATGTCTCCTATTGCTTTATGTAAGTCTTGGTGTCTAATAGTGTATATACTTTTGTATTTTGTTTCAAAACTATTTTCATTATTCTTGATCCTTTGTGTTTCTACATAAATTTTTAGAATCAAATTTTCAAGTTTCTTGAAAACATTTAACATCTGTCCCATTCCATGCTTACAGCCTCCTTTGGCAGAGCCTCTGGCTTTCTGTAAGGTTTCATAGGTCTGTCTGTGGGAATCTCACACATACCTGTTAATGTTTCTTCCTAAGGACTTGCTGTTTGGAGAGTGTTAGATCATAAAAAAAAGAGGCAAATTACGTATGCCATATTAAGAGACTAGGATATAAACAAGATCATTTTTTTTAAAAAAAGAAATGTAAAACCCAGTTATAAACAGTACTGTTCCTGAGCCTGTATCCAATTGCTTTGTTAAATTTACTTAACAGTCCAATTCCATCAGCAAGTAATTGTGGATTTTCTGTGTGAGAAGCACATCACCAGCAAACACAGGGAGTTCGCCTGCTCCTCTCATCCTTGGCTGGCTGCCTGGTCACCGTGGAGGTCCGTCTCTGCAATGCAGGGCCAGGTAGTCCCATAGTCACTCACATCTCTCGTGGAAGTCCAAATGAGACACTTGCTTGTCTCTCACAATCTGCTAACATTCTTCTTACGATGGGACAATGAGTTTCATCAGGTGTTTTTACTTTACTGGTTTGCTTTTACTATCTCCATTTCCATTTATAAAACATTGAACTGTAGCCAATGACGTTTTCAAGTATCAAACATTTCACAGAAACCTCATTTTTCTTGGAATCTTTAATTTTTATGTATTCATGAAATGAATGTCTGAAAACATTTTAATATTTCTCCTTCTCCTTCCCCCTCCCCTCTGTGTGTGTGTGTGTGTATGTGAATCTTTATGTGTCTTTTTAACGACATAGTTTTGGATCTTCATTTTTTTTGTTATGGTCTTAGTTTCATTATAAGGTATGTTCAAATTTTTCCTTCTACTTTTGATCCTGAATATGTGAGTGGTAAGCCAGTTTTATTTAGGAGTAATTCATTAGTAAAATCATCTGGTTCCAGAGCCTCATACTTTTGGAAGATTCGTTTTCCAAAGAGTTTATTCATCTCACCTGTTTTATAGAAATCTGGAAAGCCTCAGTGCAGCAGTGTAGGGCAATACCAGAACAGGAAAGTGGGAAGGGGTGGATGGGGAAACAGGGGCAGGGAAGAGGGCTTATGGGACTTTCAGGGAGCGGGGAGCCAGGAAAGGGGAAATTATTTGAAATGTAAATAAAGAATATATCGAATAAAAAAAATTAAAAAAGAAATATACTGCTGTAAAGTGGCCTCGGAGAGTCTCTAACTTTATCCTTCCTGCTGTCACATTTTTTTTACTCTTAATATCTTTATTAGCTCACATTAATTATATATAACAATAGGTGTATACTCTGTATAAGAAATGCCCCCACTATTCCCATGCATTTGCATACGTGATCCCTAGTTAATGGCACTGTTTGGGAAGGTCAGGTGATGCAGCCTTGCTGAAGAAGAGCGTGCCCGGGAGTGGGCTTCGAGAGTAAGGTATCGCGTACCTGCAGTCCGCCTGCTGCTCCATGCTTGTGCTGACGGCCTGAGCTCACAGCCTTCTGCTTCCGCTGCTGCTCAAGGTCATGCAGGCTGTCCCAACTAGTGTGGGCTCTAACTCTGTGTAGCCAGAACCCAAGCCAAACTCTATCTTCTAAAAGTTGCCCTGGTCACGCTGTTTTATCGTAGATGTGAAAAACCACTTAATACAATAGGCTTCATTATAAAATTTTCAGGCATGTCTTTGAAATCCTGGAGTTGAATTTTGCATATGGTAAGAGATAAATATTAATATTCTTCTGCATGTTGGTGCCCAGTTTTTTTACAGCATCCTTTGTCAAAGATGCTGTTTTTGTGGATGATGAAGAGACACGGTCAGCATCGCTTTTGACAGTTGTTGACTACGAGAGAAGGAAGAATGAGTTTTCTTTGGGAGTTGCTCTGACTATCTAGGGGCTTTTTTTTTCCATGACAATTTTAGCATTTTCTTCTGTATTTCTATGAAGTATGGTGTTGGACTGCGGTTGGAGAATGCACTAAATCTATGGATTGATTTTTGGCACAATGGCCGTTTTCCCCATACTAAGTTTCCAGTCTGTGAGCATCAGAGGTCTTTTCATATCCTTGTGTCTCCTCATGAACCTTGCCAGTGTTTTCAATGTTTCATGGTTGAGATCTTTCACCTGTTTGGTTAAGTTTATTCCAATTTTTATTTGTGCTTCGTTGTTGTTGCTGAGTCAACTGTTAATGGAATTGTTTCCCTGATTCTTTTCTTTTTCTTTTTTTATTGGATATATACATTTACATTTCAAATGTTATCCCCTTTTCCAGTTTCCCTGCCCCCTCCCAGATAGCCCCTATCCCATCCTCCCTCCCCCTACTTCTATGAGGGTGTTCCTCTACCTACCCCCTCCCACCTCCCCACCCTCGATTCCCCTACAATGGGACATCTATCCAGCCTTTATAGGACCAAGAACCTCTCCTCCCTTTGATGCCTGACAAGGCAATCCTCACTACATATGCAGCTAGAGACATGTGTACTCCTTGGTTGATGTCTTAGTCCCTGGGAGCTCAGGGGTGGGAGTCTGGTTGGTTGATATTGTTGTTCTTCCTATGAGGTTGCAAACCCCTTCAGCTCTTTTAGTCCTTTCCCTAACTCCTCCATTGGGGACCCTGCGCTCAGTCCAATGTTTGGCTGTGAGTTTCTACCTCTGTATTTGTAAGGCCTCTCGGGAGACAGCTATATCAGGCTCCTTTCAGTAAGCATTTCTTGGCATCCACAATAGTGTCAGGGTCTGGTGACTGTATATGGGATAAATCCCTAGATGATACAGTCTCTGGATGGCCTTCCCTTCAGTCTCTTTTTTATACTTTATCTACATATTTGTTCCTGTAAGTATTTTGTTCCCCTTCTCAGAAGAACTGAATCACCCACACTTTGGTCTTCCTTCTTCTTGAGCTTCATGTGGTCTGTGAATTGTATATTGGGTATTCATAACTTTTGAGCTAATATCTACGTATCAGTGAATGCATACCATGTGTGTTCTTTTGTGACTGAGTTACCTCACTCAGAATGATATTTTCCAGTTCCACCCATTTGCCTAAGAATTTCATGAATTCATTGTTTTTAATAACTGGGTAGTATTCCATTGTGTAAATATATGCCACATTTTCTTTATATATATATATATATATATATATATATATATATATATATATATATATATATATATATATAATTTTCTATATTCTTTGTTTACATTTCAAATGATTTCCCCTTTCCCGGATCCCCCCTCCCCATATGTCCCATAAACCTTCTTCTCTCCATCCATTCTCTAATCACCTCCCTCCTTTTTTTCTCTGTCCTTATATTCCCCTCCAATGCTAGATCAATCCTTTCCAGGATCAGGATCTTCTCCATACTTCTTCATGGGAGTCATTTGTTATGCGATTTGTGCCTTACATTTTCTATATCCATTCCTCTGTTGAGGGACATCTGGGTTCTTTCCAGCTTCTGGCTATCATAAATAAGGCAGCTATGAACATAGTGGAGCATGTCTCATTATTACATGTTGGAACATCTTCTGGGTATATGCCCAGCAGTGGTATGGCTGGGTCCTCAAGTAGTACTATGTCCAGTTTCTGAGGAACCACCAAACTGATTTCCATAGTGGTTGTACCAGGTTGCAATCCCACCAGCAGTGGAGGAGAGTTCCTTTTTCTCTGCATTCTCACCAACACCTGATGTCCCCTGTTTCCCTGATTATTCAGATTATATCCCATTATTGTTATAGAGGAAAACTGCTGACTTTTATGACTTAACTGTATCCTGCAGCTTTGATGACATTGTTTATCAGCGCCATGAGTTTCATAGTGGAGTATTTGGGGTCTCTTTTGTAAAGATGCACATCGTGTGCTTCTGATTTGGATATGTTTTATTTTCCTGTCTTGTCTTATTGCTTTAGCTAAGGTGTCAAACATTATACACCAAGTAGGATTAGAGAGAAAAGACTCTCCTGCCTTCTGATTGCTCTTAGAGAAAATGCTTTAGAAAATGTTTTTTTCATTTATCATAATGTTGCTTTGATTCATATACACACACACACACACACACACACACACACAGAGAGAGAGAGAGAGAGAGAGAGAGAGAGAGAGAGAGACTCTGTTGTGTTGAGATATATTTTCTTCATTCCTAGACTCTTTCTAAGTTTTAATCATGAAGAGATGTTGAACTTTTGTCAAAGGCTTCCCTATGTGTATGAAATAATTGAGTGATTTCTGTTCTCAAGTCCATTTATGAGATATACTAGTTATTGATTCACTTATATTGAACCATCCCTGCATTTTCACAGCTAACTTAACATCATCATGATGAATGACCTTTTCTATGTTCTTTAATTCCATTTCTATTTGTTATAGTGATAACTCTTACAGAGATATTTATCATAGAGATTTGTCTGTAATTTTCTATTTTTGTTCTTTCTTTCTGGTTTGAGTAGCAGAGCAATGATGACTTTCAAATGAACTTGAAAGTATTCTTTCCTTTTCCATTTTACAGATTAGTTTGAGAAAGATTCAAGTTATTTCTTCTTTATGGCCTGGTTCAATGACTCCTTCTGGAACAAGACATTTTTATTGTTTATCTCATTTGTTTTATCTTTGGTGGGTCATTTGAGTCTAGAAAAAAATCACTAAATAATCTTTATATTTTCAGATTTAATGGAACATACATTTTTTTAAAAAATATGCCTTCATGATTTTCTAAATTTCATTTATATCTGTTATAAATTCTCACTTTTCATCTCTGGTTTTACTAATCTGTGTCTTTTCTCTTTTGATTGATCTTGCTGAGATTACCAATCTTGTTTATCTTTTTTTTAAAAAAAAAAGCAGCTCTGTATTTAATTAATTTCTATAATTTTTTAATTTCATTAATTTCTGCCTAATCTTAAGTATCGTAGCTTTATAGCATTGAGGTTTGGTTTGTTCTTATTTTTCCAAGGGACTAAGGTAGATCATTTGATTATGTATTTGAGACCTTTTGGTGCTTAATGTGGGCACTTATAGCTATAAACTTTAGAGTTCCTTTCATTGTATCCCATCAGTATGTTATATCTTCATTTTTGCAATTCATTCCCTTTGGTTTTTATTGAGATTAGTATAATTCCAAAATTCCCCCCCTCCTTTACCTTTCTCCAAACCCTCCTTATTAACTCTTTCGAGTGTATGACCCCTGCTTTCATTAATTATTGTTACATACATTATGTATGTATATTCATAACTATATATTCCTAAGTACATAAGCATGGCCTGCTCAGTCCCTATAGTGTTATTTGTATGTATGTTTTCAGGACTGGCTATTTGGTGTTGGATAACCAAGTGGTATGCTGTACCCTGGGGGAAAGCAGTTCTCTTGATCTATACATTCTTTAGTTGCCCGAACTTCTTTGTAGACGGTTGAGGTCTTGGGGGTTTTGGATGTGTCTATTGGTGTCATACCTATTCAGCTCATGTCAGTCAGTCATGCTGGTATGATTTTAGGGGTATAGCTTCTGACATCACTAGGAAGCATAACCTCATAGCAAACTTTTTGATCTTCTTTCTCTTATAATCTTTCCACCTACCTCTTATGAAATGTTCCCAGAGCCTCAGGTATACAAGTTGAATTGTGCGTATTAATTTTTAATCAGTTCCAGAAGGTGTTGTTTGTTTTCTTGTTTGTTTTTTTTTAATTCAATTCTTCAGTGGTACATCTGTCATTTGGTAATGTGTTGTTTAATCTCCACGGTGTTGAAAATTTCCTGTTCCTTCTCTTGCTGTTGATTTCTAGCTTTATTCCATGATAAGACAGAATATAAGCAATTATTTTAATTTTCCTGTATTTATTGAGACTTGCTTTGTGCCTTAATATGTGATTTATTTTAGAGGCGGTTCCATGGGCTATTGAGCAGAATGTGGATTCTGTGACATCCGAATAGAATATTCTGTAGATGCCTGTTAAGTCACTTTCATTTATGAAGTAATTTATCTCCTATTACTCTGGTTTTTGTTAGTATGGTGGTTTCATTGGTGAAAGTAAAGTATTAATGGCAGCCATTATTACCAGGTAATTGTTAATCTATAACTTTATATCTAGTAACCTTAGCTTTACAAGATTGGATATATTGCCTAAATGTTCATAATTGTAATAGCCTCATAAAGAATTGATGTTTTAAGCCATATGCTATGCCCCAGATTTTACATATATTTTGTCAGATATTAAAGTAATGATACCTGCATATTACCTAGTTTGATTGGCATGAGCTAACCTTAGAAAGTTGTGTTACCTCCTGACACTATGACTCCAGCAGATGTCCACTCAGAGTCTGTGGTGTTCTCTCGGAGAGTGCCTTAGTTACATTTTTATTTCTGTGATAAGATATCATAGCCAAGACAATTGATAGAAGGAGGAGTTTATTTGCGCTTACAATTTCAGAGGGTGATTCCATGCCCATCACAGTGGAGACCATAGTAGCAGGCGGGGAGGCATGGTGCTCTTGCAGAAGCTGAAGGCTTACTTCTGATCCACAAATAGGAGACAGAGAGGAAAAGTTAACTGGGAATGGTGTGAACTTTGGAAACATCAAAGCCCACTCTCAGTTAATACACCTCCTCCAACAAGGCCACAGCTCCTAATCCTTCCCTAACAGTTCTACCAATTGGGCACTAAGTAGTCAGAGATATGAGTATACGGGGGTCATTTTTATTCAAACTACCACAGTGAGAGTCCATTTGGGCTGCTGTAAGTCACCCAGCTTCTGATAATTTTTTATGGTGGATTTCAAACGAAATCAGTACGGGGTCCACTAGCCTTGTTATACAGGTAACCCTCAGGTTGCCTTTTGTTAGATAAACCATTGCTTTGCTTCTGCTGTCAAGGGCAGTGATGAGGGTGGTGGTGGTGCTGTGACAGATAACTGGACAGAACTTACATGTAGAGTAGAATGGTTTAAAAGCATTGTACAAGGAAAGCACTGTGTCCTGTTACCAACCAGATGGCCACATCTCTATTTCAAAGGTTAGGAAGCTGAATCTTAGCAAAGTTAGGGGACATATTCAAGCCCTTTAAATGATTACTTGGCATAGACAAGGAGCAGAAGTCAGGTTTTCTGCCCATTATTTCAGGGAGCATATTTCCTACTGAAACTGCTGTCTGCATTTAGTGGTGTTCATGACTTAGAAATATCCTTTTCCATTTTTTTGGAAAAAAATATCATAAATAGCCTAATAGTAGTCAATTTTCTCTCCATTGTTGAGAAGCCAGAGAAATAGCAGCCATCTAATAAGACTAAAGACTCAGAAATGCAAATGCCTACACTGAGTCGATTCTTCAGTGCTTCCAGGGGAGCTAGTCTGTCAATTAGTACAAATGGGTAAAATGAAACTTAGAAGCCTTGAGTATATACCATACACTAATGAATAATTCCCCCTTAATGTACTTAAATTTGAGCTCAGGGAACACTCTGGGCCTCCGAACATTACATTACCTACAAGTAAAGGACATTAAAGTTGTCATTACTTACTTTGATACATCAGCCGATTAAAAATGAGATACAAGTATCAACCCAATCAGAAAGGAGAAGTAATTTCCAAATCCATTTGTTCTTTGAAGAAGTGGTGATATCCATTGTTCTTTCTGGAGTTTTCACTAAGTGGTACGAATTCACAATGCAAAGGTTCATGTTACTGATTTCTGCTCTACCCATCCATTTATAAAGAGCTTGAATGACTGTTCAAATGAAATTTTCAGGCACAGAATATATTTGCTTTAAGCACTTTACAATTCAGAATAGCAGGGAGTTGCTTAAGTAGTATGCAACAGTATGTAAAAATATTTTTGAAAGTCATGCCAACCATAAAGAATTTTTTTATACTTAATAAAAACTAAAAGCAGCTTAGAAGCCCTTGAATTGGTACTCTTCTGGAAAACAAACAAACAAGCATGGGTGTACTTATTTGAAAACTAAAAATTTAATATTTTCTGTGGACTTTTCATGTGGTTTACCATTATTAGCCAAGAATCCCACTGTTGAAGGAGCTCCTGACTTTGTTTATTTCTGCCTTATTTAAGAAGTTCATTGATACACAGTAAATGTTGGCATTTGTTTTCCTGTTTCATTTACACGATTTTTACTATAGATTACTTACCTAAGGACACTTTATAACCACTATGTTATATAGGAAGTTTAGGTCTTCTATAGGCTTGAAAACAAAAATATATGAGGCACATGTTCGTGTGTGTGTATGTGTGTGTATTCTAGAATTACCAAGGACTCCTGGTGATCTTCAGTTCATTTATTTCCTTCTTTGTAGAACTTCTAATCATTATTTTGTGTTCCTTGAAAGCAGTATGAATTGCAACTGCCTTCTGGTGATACTAAACTGATGACTTAATGTCTTAGAATCACTTCTGGGCTCCACCAAATCACACGTTCTTTGTGATACAGTATTGTGTGGGCATTCGGTATCAGTTACAATGGGTGAAGGGCCACTCCTTGCCTGACTTGGTTCAGAGATATGTCAGTTCTTCCTCTCACTCCTTACGAAGCCTTGAACAAGTTTAAATACTAGTATTAAGTAAACCTATTGAGATTCAAGTCAACAGAAGTAAAAAGAGTAAATTTTATGTGCACAGTTTGTTGGGTTTGATATGCCTGGATACCATGGGCCACCTGGTCAGTTAACAGCCAAAACATGTTCAGAACCACCAATGGCTTTTTCCCGTCAATATCGTGATCTAAACCCAGCTACCATTGCTTTTTTGTTGTCTGGAATTAAATGGAATAGTATGTGTCCTTTTCTGCCTAGCTTATTTTGCTCAACACAATGCTTTTGAGAGTCGTTCACATGGTTGCATGTGTTGGCAGCTCCTTCTTTGCCTGTGGCTTTTGAACAAAGCATGCCTCTGTTGAGCATCACTATTCCTACTGGAAATGTGCTGGACTATAACGTGCATGGCAAACCTCCCATCAGCTCCAGTATTCTTCACTTGTATGATTTGAAGGTTTCATGATTTAATTTTCATTGATTTTTTTTTCATCAAGAAAATGGCTATAAAATATTTTTTCGGTGTTTATTTCTCTACTCCGGGGTAGACCAACAGCTAACCAAAGCCCTAGGTAAATCCAGTTGACCATCAGAATACAAGACAGGGGCTTCCCATTGGCTTTAACTGAAGACAGGGGGATAGAGTTTGTTGTTGAGGAAGAAAGTAAAGGATAGAGCTCATAATAACTCATTCTCTGTCATACAGCAGTCAGGCTCCAATGGCTACCAGGAAAATGGTTTGAGTAGCATCAACTCAGGAAGGCTCTCAAGGAAACTCTGACTGTTTCCTTGAACCCTAAACTACTAGATTTTCATATATTCTGTGCTTTGTGAAAAAAATATCATATCCCATTCTGATCTATTTTCTACATATATGCATATATATAATTATTATAGTAATCAAATTTTAATGTTTAAAGACACTGAAATTTTAATGACCCACAATGAGACCATTACATAAATAATAAAATACCTCTTAATCTCAATATATCCACATAGTTAAAATAAAGTAATTTTGAAAAGAAATAGTATATGCATTTGTAGATGATTAGGTGCAATTGACATAAAACATTTTTAGGGAATTCAGTTTGGCCAGCATTTGTCTATTCTCTTAAAATTTATCATGAACCATCACCATCTGTAAATTTAATGAAATCAATGAGAGGTGTTGGTTTGCCAGTCAAACTCCACTGGAAATACAGGAGAAGAGGAGAACCGGAAGGGTCATGTCCCTGTTGAAGGAATGAGACACATCCTCGTCCTCTGCCTTTGGAGTATGACAGAGACAACATTTTGTTCTTTCAGACTGATATTTCCATGATGGATTTAGGGTGAGGGTGTGAGTGATTAGATGAACCAAAACTTTTACTTCAATTCTGGCCGATGACCAAAATCTACTAAGCACTGACCGGTTTGGAGAGTAGAGCAGGTGCTAAGAGAAGCACACGGCCACGAAGATAACAATGATTCACCCCTTATCTAAGGAGTCACAAACAAGAATCCGAGAAGCAGCATAAGTGGGTGTAAGATCACACAAGTACATGAGATACACAGTGCTGATGGAGTTTGGGTGAAGGAGTGGCAGCTTAGTTTGGAACTTTTAGCTAAGGCTGTGGTGGAGAGGGACTCAGTAAAGAGCTGTGGGAATGAGGCTGACGAGGGCATCTTTGACTCTGCGGTGCAACAGCTGAGCATGTAACTGAGCATCTCCCTCAGGTTTAGTTCCCACGGCTTTGAAAAGCAACAGATTATAGAAATGGTGATCAATACAGAAAGGAAGAAGCCAGCGGGAAAATCGGAGCTCAAAGTCATTAGCCTCAGCTACACAGTGACTTTGAATAGTGCCTAAGATATATGAGACCTTGCTTTAAAACACACGACTACATACCACAGACACACCCAAACACACTACACACATACTACATACACCTACCCACATACACCATACAACCACATACTATACACATCACATACAACCATACTCACACACACCACACACACACACATACCATACATACCACACACCACACACCACACACAACTATACTCACACACCACACACAACCATACACACACACACACACACACACACACATCCTGACTATATTAAAGATTAAGCTTTAAGATCATAACCGATAGTAATAAATATTTTGACAGTAATTTTTATGGAATATTTTCCCTCAAAAAGGGTTGATTGCTAATATTGTCATCTAAAGTTCATCCAAAATGCATCTTGAATTATGGGTGGATGGGTGTTGGGGTAATCAGTGGCAATCTTCAGATTTGTGGCTTCCATAGTCCCCAAAGGTGGGACTCAGGGTTCTCATGAAGGACATGTGGCTCACTCACAGTGAAGAACCCCAACTAGCCTTAACAGCAGCAGGACAGCAGAACTGGACTGGGTCAGCACCAACGTGGCCCATTCTGAACTTCTTGTCGTCTTGGACTTTATCTTATACAACAGTTTCAAATTTTGTGTTTTATTCTAGACCATACTATTCTGTGACCAGTGGTGAGGCTCAGGGGCAGAGTGCTTGCGTAGTGTTTGGGTTGACTTGTAAAAGATCCTCAGGACTGCCAAAGGGGAGAAATGTATTTGGAATGTTCTCACTGTGGTCTTCATAATCTGCTTTCTTCCTCTCTCGACCTTACTCGACAATTCGATTGTCAGCTTTACAGGTTTGTGAGATGGCTCAGGGGGTGAGTGATGCTGGTGGCAGCAGCCTGACCTGGGTGTGTTCCGTGATGGCATCCATCTAAAGCTGGAAGAAGAAAAGGTTACATATTTTCTCTGACATCTACACAGGCACCATGACATGAGCAGTCACACACACACACACACACACACACACACACACACACACACGGAGATGATAAATATGTTTCAAAGACACATTTATTGATTTCTTTAAAAGTTGTATTTAGTCAGTCGTTCACAGTTAGCAAGTTACCCTACAGACACTATGGATTATAGCCATGAAACAAAAGATGATGGAATTGAACCCGTTCTTTGCTGAATAGTGCTCTCTCTTTAGTCTGGGAGATTCTTGAGGGAGCTGCTTTATCATTCTGATTCCAAGCAGCTCCCTGTCCTCATTTTCAATTTTTATTCCATTATTAAAACTATATTCTCTCTCTACTTGGGGATTTTAAAGGCAAGATTGCTATTAGATTTTGGGTCATATTGACTGGTTAAACTTACTTATATTTGGAAATGCTTTTTTTTTTTTCAGTATTAGAAGAAGTTTGATTTTTCATTTGTTGTTTAAAAACAAAAGACAAAAAAGCCCAGATGAGGGTGATGCCTCTAATGTTAATTCTTGTTATTCATCGTAGCTTAGAAATAGCCACTGTGAAGGGTTTGTTTTATTTGAGCTAATATCTAGCACATTATACAGTATGATAAGGAAAGTCAGACATAGTTAGACTCTAACCCTCAGTCAGTATCAACTTATAGAATTATCTTACTTATATATACCTGTCTAACTCTCAACTGTCTTAATAGGAAGAAGGAAACGTGTTTTTTTTTTCTATAGCTTTTTGAGTTACAGAAAAATCTCTGTCGACTTCATGCTGAGTAGTCAAATCAAAATCAAATTCTATAATGGTAGCTTTCAGAAATGTTGGTGAATTTTCAAGCCCCGGGACACAATTAATTCAGTGTTGTATCCACAGCCTCTGGTACTATTATATTCTCCAGAGAGCTTCTGTCTTTTCCCTTCCTTATGTAATCACCCTTTCTTCAAAAGCTGTCCAGCAGCGTGGCATGTGACTTTATTCTTTTATTTGCAAAAACCATCACCACTGAACTTATTTCTGTCCTAACAGGAAGATCTTATGAACGCCTTAAATAGGTAACTTAAAATCTCTGATTTTATTTTCTTGATAATGGATGAAGTTCAAATAATAGATCCAATGTTCTGATTTTTTTTCTAGAGTAAAAGAAAATATGTCCAGGAGGAAGCTTAGATTTATATAAGCAGCTGGCTTATTGTACTAGGATCAGGTTGACCTAGAGTGTCTATGGACACTTTAAGCCTCTGTGAAGACGGGTCTAGTTTAAGATCTAGTTTTTGTTACGCATAACTTGTGTTCTGGGAAGCCCAGTAAGGCTGTGGCAGATTTTCCAGGAGCTTCCATAACACGTTCCAAAAGGAACCGTACAGCTTTCTTTTGGTCTTAGAACAGGGTGCCCTAAACTTGGCATCCCATGCATACAGGAATCCAGGGAGCAGAGATGAGCTTCCCTTGGGAGGGAGACGAGAGAGCATGCTCTGAGGTAGAAAGCCACCTCAGTTCCTGGAGTCCACTCTAAGGTGAGACAGGAAGCAGGCACATTCAACCACCAGCCATAGGAAAACATCAACACAGGGTTCTCAAGTTTTGCTCCCAATTTCCCTTGTATGTATACGTGTCGGAAAGCAGCTTTCAAAGAAAACTTAATTCAGTATTGAGGACCTTACTGGTTACCCTATGGGTACAAAGTACTATGGAGACTTGTTTCTGGGGCTAAAGGATCTTGAGATCTTTTTTTCAGTGAGATGGCACTACATAAGGAACTTCAGAATATCCATTGGCCACTGCTCTGCACATTAAATGGCCTACCTACTACACACTGAATTCTAAGAAACATGAAAGAACCACAGATCCATAAGCTATGTTCGCTATCCTCAGGTTCTGTGTTCAGGTCATTGTTTTCCATTGCCAAGCACTGGAGAGTTAACGATGTCAAAAGGAAATCTTCCAGCTCTTGGGAACAGTAGAAATGCAGCAGAGAGTGCTGCTGGCCTCACTGGGAGAGCAATTGGTTGCTGAGCTGTCTGAGCTGTTGCTATGGAAGAGCCACTGAACTGACTGTGAATCATCATGTACCTACTGTGTACAAAAATATGACATTATGGCTTACAAAGATGGGTTCTAGATGAGGGAGTTCCCGGGAGCCTGGGATCAGAAACAAGAAGCAGGGGAGGGAAGCAGGCTCAGGGTAGAAAGTGGTATAAGCTGTGGACCAGATATTGGCACCAAGACAGCGCTGTAGTTTTGTTCCTAGAAAAATCACTGGAGTCTGACTTCAAAGCCTTCTCCAAAAGCCATTACTTCCTTCACTCGTAAAATTCCTATTTTCTGGGGTAGCCTTTGAAAAACCTCTCATTGTTTATGCATGAGGAACTAAATTGCAACACCTGATAGGATTCTTCACTGTTAAGACACCTGCCCCAACCAATTCCATTAAGGATAAGTGGTGACATTTGTGATCAAAGACTGACGATTAGAGACATTGTTCTGTCGGTTTCCTGTTGAAAAATTGCTTTAATTATTCGTTCTCTTTTATGCTAATAACACTTTCTCTAGCTTCATTTAAGGGACTGGCAAATGTTCAGGTAAGATAGTTTACAGACAAAGGTGTAGAACTGACCAGCACCTGACATCCTAACCAGAGCTGCTTCATGGTTCTAAAGTGGGGCCTTTGCTCCCTGTGTGGTCTTTTTGTCCCCCCTTGAAGCACATTTATTCTTGATCTTTTCATTAAAATATCTCTTCCTGTGCACCACCATGGATGTTCTATAATTATCAGTCTTTCTCTCCATAACTGTTTAATTAGGGTAGAGACCAGCAGTCTATTTGATTATTACAGTCGTGGAGAGCATTCCTGAATGGTATTGTGATTTTGACATCATTATTGGAGGATTTAACTCACGGTAGCCCAAGTTTGTCTCTAATGCAGTTTCAGCAGATTGCTTTCTTTTCTCAAAAGTGATAGCCTTGTCCCCATATATACCTGCTGGGTAATTGTCAAAATTATATTCACAGAGAGAAAAATATGCCTTTGTCTACTTTCCCCCAGAAATCCCAGCCAGGGATAAGTTGCACTGTGACTCATGCAAATGACAAATCCCAGAAGACTATGAGAGGCAAAGATAGGAGAGGTCAAAGACAGAGACATAAGTCTGTCAGTAGATACAGTGGAGATGCTGGGAAGAAGAGGCTGATTCTAAGCACGTTTTCTAGACCTTCACCACCTTAGCTGTGTGTATTAGATATTTTCATATTGGATGTCCATGAAAATTTCAAGATGTCAGTGGATGAACTGAACTCATGGACCACCCTTGTGGCAGTTTTATAGAAGAGAAATAGAAGACATTTGTGCTGGTTTATGTTTTATGTCAACTTTGACACATGCTAGGCTCATCTGGGAAGAGAAACATCAACACATCAACGGAGAAAGCACAAGCCTGCGGGACATTTTCTTGGTGAATGATTGACTTGGGAGGACCTGGTTGTGCCATGCCTGGACAGTCATCCTGGGTTGCACAGAAAGTGGACTGGGTAGCAAATTAATAAGCAGCACTCCTCCATGGGTTCTGTATGAGCTCCCGTTACCAGGTTTCTGCCCTGTCTGGGTTCCTGCCCTGACTTCCCTCAGTAATGGACTAAGATGTTGAACTGTAAGCTGAATTAAATCCTTTCCTCACAAGTTATGTTTGGTCATTTTTTTTAAACACAGCAATAGAAACCTAAGACAGAGTAGTTTTGTTATCATATCTGTGTAGACTTCGGCATTGGCCTCTGAGTTTGAGTACACCTGAGATAAACCAGTGGAGAGGACCCATCTACTGGCTGCTAGGATGAAGGCTGATTGATCACTGTCTCCCCGGGCATTTGAATATCGAAGGCAGTGAGCAAAAGCTGGGAGGTGTCAGAAACTCTTTTTTCCAGAATCATTTCACACTCCAACACCCTGAATTCTGGACTACTTCTCAACTTCACAGAATAGCTTTCTGTAAGGAAAAAGCCAACACAGTATAATAAATCATATCCTTATTCTCTGTCCTCAAATGGGCTGCTCTAAAAAGAGAATGGGAGATAGGCAGAAATAAATTACCACATGCAGAATCACGCACAAGGAGTAGAATCCTTAGGCATAGTGCCAACTCGGATTCTAAAGCCCAATTTAGACTATTTCCTTTTTATTTTATGTTATTTTATTTTTATTTTTTAGATTATAATATAATTATATCATTCCCCTTTTCATTCCTTCCCTTCAAGCCCTTTTGTAAACTGCTCCTTGCAGTCTCTCAAAATAAAGGTTTTATTTTTCATTATTGTTGCATATATATACAACATGCAATATATGTGTTTTATATATACATGTATATATGTATATGTATATACACATATATACACACGCACACATACACACACACACACACATATATATAATATATCTATATTATATATATATAGTCAAGTAGGAAGATCATTGTCCATTAAGGGTAGCCATCCATTTGGCCAGGGAGACACTGTGACATTTGAGATCATATGGGTCATGTTGTGATGGTCACAATAGCTATATGGGTATATATATATATATATATGTGTGTGTGTGTGTGTGTGTATATATATATGTATGTATATATATATACACACATACATATATATACATATATATGGATATGTATATATATGCAACAACAATGAAAAATATATACATATATAAGCATATATATGCATATATATCCAACCTGCTCAGTCTGTATAATGTTACTCATAGTTACATCTTCGCCATTATATATTGGATAATCAATTGGCATGCTCTTTCCAGAGGAAGACTCTGTCTCATGCTCTTAGCTTTCCTCAGTTGCCCGCAGTTCTTTGTGTAGAGTTGCGCCCTCTTGATTTTTCCCCACTCATATTAGCAAGTCTCTCATTGTTGTCCTTGTTCACTTCATGGTTAGTAGTTATGTTAGTGAAACTTCATGGATACTGCTTTTGACACTCCTAAAAGACAGTCTCATAGCAAACTCCCCATCTTCTGGCTTTTAGAATCTGTCCACTCTCACTTATACAATGTTTCCTTAGCGGCCTTGGTGTTATAGATGTATCAGTTGGGACGGGGATCCACATCTGTGCATTTTCTGACTAGTAGTACTAAACAGTGAGTTGCCACCATTGCCTTTGGATTTCAACAGTGGCTGTAGTTGGGTTTCCTCCTCTGTCACTGGTGCTTAAGAATGAAGCACTAGATGCCATGCACAGGCAGAGGCTGTGTGTGAGCACACTCTAAAACAGCAGTGTACACAATTCATAAAAGTAGAACTTTCTTGTGGAAGTGAGCATTCCGTGCAAACTGCCACCCACGACTCTCCCCTGGCTCGTGCCAGCCTCTCCACTGTGAGGAACCACACTGGGAATCTTAACTGTGAAGATGACCCAAAGGAGGCTCCCAGGGTCTGTGTGCCTAGCCTGAGGAATGGGAGGAACAGTGATGGTGATTGGCAGTCATGGGAACCAGTTAATCAATGTACTGAGTTTAGACATTTTACCTCAGGATTGTGATTTTTTTTTATCCAAATGGAAGATTCTATAGTAGTTGGAAAAGAATCCTGGCATGTGGATATGACTAGAGCTTAAAGAGGGCATGTTGGAGTCTTCTGTTATGGGAAAGAGTTGGTGTATTCTATGCAGTAGAGAAGGAAGGGGAGAGGAGGGGAATAAAAGGGAATAGTTTATTTGTGAGGTCCAATTACAGGAAAACCCAAGAAGGAAGCAACTGTCAGCTCTCTCGCTCTCTCTCTCTCTCTTCTCTCTCTCTCTCTCTCTCTCTGTGTGTGTGTGTGTGTGTATGTGTGTCTGTCTGTCTCTGTCTCTCTCTCTGTGTTTGTGTGTGTGTGTGTGTATGTGTGTCTGTCTGTCTCTGTCTCTCTCTGTGTGTTTGTGTGTGTGTGTGTGTGTATATGTGTCGGTGTGTCTCTGTCTCTGTGTCTCTCTGTGTGTGTATGTGTGTGTGTGTGTCTGTCTGTCTGTCTCTCTGTCTCTCTGTCTCTGTCTCTCTCTCTGTCTCTCTCTCTCTCTCTCTCTCTCTCTCTCACACACACACACACACACACACACACACACAAACACACGGAATTTGACCTTAAGTAATTATGGGATCTGGTTGAGATGTGTCTTTCATTAAAGTTTAGAGTCAGGTGGAGTAGGGCAGCCAGAGCCCTGAGCTGTACCTAGCACCAGTTCTCACCACCTTCAGCCTCCGTGCTGTAGCTTCAGGAGAGTCTGGTGTTTATATGTCTCAGTCACAAGTGCTGGCTAGAGGACAGACAGATTCCCAAATCCATAGGGAGAGAATTCTAGAAACGTGGCGCAGCCTCGAGGCATGAGTAGAGCTGGCGTGCCCGTCAGCGAGGTAAGTGGCTACATGTCAAAGCAAAGGTCCAAGCGTAGAAGAAGCGCCTTGCCCATCACGTGGAACAGCGGAGCCTGAGCATGCGCGCCGCCCCAGCTACTTGCTTTATTTAACACGTGCAAAGGTTATTAGAAGATGCGCTAACCTGAACCCTTCTTTTGCTGAGCACATCCAAGCATTGCACATGCCGCTAATTGATGTGCACCTAGAATTGTACCCAGGATACTAAGCAATTCCGATATGACCTGAAGAAAGTGAGGCTTTGTTTCATATGTGAAATGACGGGTAAAGAAAACAACCTCTTCCCTACTGTGGTGCAGGGAAGTGTGGGAGGGCTTCCGTGGAAGGCGCCATGTCCGTGATTGGAAGTAGCATTATTTCTATAAATTGTTCATGATAAGCAACTGGGATAAACTATCCTTTTTTTTTCTCTGTGAAATCGTCTACTTTACTCTCAATGTGTATAAAGTTTGACAGGATTATGGAAGGTCATTCAAAAAAAGAATGAGAAAAAAAAAGAAAGAGAAAAAGAAAAAACTACTTAGCCACTTTGTGAATGTGCGGAACTGAAGACTGACAGGAAGGGGCGGCTTGTTGGCAGTGTCTGGGAGCGCTCTGCTATAGCTGGGAGGAGGACTGGGGAGCGTGGCCAACTTCAGGGGATGTGAAGTGTAAAGGAAGGACTGAGTCAACTCTGGCCAGCTTCATTGGCTCCTCAGCCATTACTGACAGCAGGAGGATAAATAGACATCAAGGGCTCAAACAGCTCATTCCTGGGTTGCCCATTCTTTTTCTCTGTTTTTATACTTAAAGAAAAAAAATTTAATCAAGTGCTCTCTCTCTCTCTTACTCTCTCTCTCTTTCTCTCTGTCTCTGTCTCTCTTTTGCTCTCTCTCTGTCTCTCTTTTTCTGTCTCTGCCCCCTCCCCCCCGTCTGTGTGTGTGTGTGTGTGTGTGTGAATCTCCTGTATTTCTACCCAGCACTACCACCTAGCCAGGATTTTAACTCCCAAGTCTGGTCATTAGCCTTGCTTCCTCTCTGGCATTTACACAACTTCCTGTGAAAAAACATCGTGATGCCCTCCACAAACTCTGGCTGTGCCCCCCTTTCTCTCTCTTCCTGGCTCCACAGTCCGAGCCTGAAGTCACTCTTCCTGCTACTCTTCCCAACACCTTCCTGGCTGGCTTCCATGCCCCATTTTCTTTTTTATGTGCTGTTTCCCATCTAGCAACTGGGACGAACATTTAAAACATGACCCAGGTCAGAGTCTACCTGACATAAATCTTCTAAAGTCTTCTTACCCGACTTGAAGGTGCTCTTACTGGTGGCTCTTAGAGCTCCATGCAGTCCAATCTGCCCCTGCCTGACTGTCTGTTTTCTGTCTCTATCATGTCTCCTTTTAGAAATACAGTAAATTTACATTGGTGAAAGGATTCTATGGGTTTTGTTCAGTGATGTCACCCTAGCACTTAGAAGGGGCTAGCATCCAGAAGACATACACTATGAACCATTGTTATAGTCAGAAATGGTGAATGCTAAAATCAGGCAGGTAATGTCATTTTGGAGAAGCACTTAAGCACACCATGGGGGCCCAGGAAGCTTTGCTTAAAGAGGAGATGCTATTTGAGGTTGTGAAGCTCGGTCCTATTGATTAAAACTGACTTATATTTTAAAATTGGAACTCTGAAAGATACCTTTAAGTAGTGACAAATAGTTCAGACCATCTAGAAAATGTCTTGGGGATGCAGGCAGAAGAGAGAAATAGGCTTGAGCTATGAGCAAGAGGTGGGAGCTAGTGGAGTGAACACTCAGTGCCACTCATGTCTACAGAGGTGATGGGGTAACACAGAAGTAAGGTGGTCTTGAGAGAAAAAGTCAAGTCCAGAGTTGACCTAAATGTTAGGGTACTTACCTAGTGTGCTTAAGATCCAGGTGTTACATCCTGCAGTCCCCCCTCCCCATATATACACACTTTTACGGAACAAGAAACAAACAAAGTTCTGCAAAGTCTAGGCAGGTGTCCTGATTCTGAATGGGTGGGTTGTAGAACTGGAAGCAGTAAGGGAGGGGTGTTATCTAAGACACTGACAACACTTGAGGAGAAGCATGGAAGGAGTGAGTCATGAGAGAACTGCAGACTTCTAGAGCGGTGGTATTGCTTAAGAAAAGAAGGAAGCTAAGTCGAGAGAAAGAAGAAAGACATAAGGTCACTTTTATCCGTATGAAGGTTGAGAAGTCTGTAGATCATATGGGAACTTTATGGCTTATTTGCTTCCTCAGTGAAAGCACAAGAACTGGAAGGGAGTATGGATGAAAGTGGGAATATGGATTTTGGGAGCCCATATGCAGCAGTAGTTAATAATAGCACAGGTGATGGTGAATCATAAAGACACATTGTGAGAAGAGAGGCAAGCAAGAATGACACCCCAGAAAAAAAATTACAAAATTCAGGTGTAGGATAAAAAGATGGAATGGCAGTATGAAAAGGGTAGGGAGTCATCTGGCTGTGTTGTCAGACTCCTGAACATACTGAAAAGAAGGAGTTATCAAGCAGAAATCTGATGTGAAGTTTAAGTAGCATTTTCAAAGTATGGATGTGGGCTCCATTGATGAGCTAATGCAATTTGTAGAGAAGCCAAAAGAACAGGAAGATGGGGTAGATAGGGAGAAATGCATAAGAGATGGTAAGGGGAGGCAGGGCAAGAGGACCAGGGCTTATAGGAATGTCCTCCACTGAGGTGAGGGAGGGAGGCAGAGGTTGTGCACATAGATTATGTTGTAGGTAAAGGAATGATAGAAGCCTGCAGAAAATTCAGCATAGCTTTCTTGACAGCAGATATGGATGTTGATATTGTACCATGGCCCAACATCACCTCCATGGCTATGTGCTTTGGAAAAGCAGTTTAGCCCCTCTTCATCAGTATCTTTATCTGTGAAATGGGGGTTCCAGTACCTGTTGCATGGTGTGACAAGAAGTGTCCTATCCATATGAGGACAGTACTCACCGCAGAGAGTGCCTAACAGATTTTTGATGCTGTTTCTGCTATGGATGGTAAAGATGGTAGAGGAGATCTGATTTGATTGAGAAGCCTCTGAAAGACATATGGAAAACAAGCAGGATGTACAGCTACTGTTAAAGACAGTGATGGCTGCACCAGAGTGTCTGTTATGAAGATGTTAGTGATTGTTGAACATTTCAGGATAGCCCCATGAGGACAGTGTTTGCTGGTTTCAGCACTTGGGGCTCAATGTAGATGTTATTTTTTAGTCAATATGTGTTTCTTAGAAGAGGAATCCTGGTGTTTAGAAGGCATTGATAAGTTGGTCACTACTAACACAGAGGCAGAAGTCAGTGGTGACACTGAAGTTGGTGATCTGGTTGAAAGTAGAGGTGAGGCCTTCTCTGCCCCTACCTTTTGCATGTCAAATAGTAAAAGAGATAATGTTTCTTTGTTGTATTAGCTAAGGTGTTAGATTTGGCTATAACAAGGTATCTGACAAATGCAGCTTAAGGGAGGAAGGATTTATTTTGGCTCACAGTTAATGGGTGCACAGTCCATTCTTGGCTCCCAGTTCAAGGGCACAGTTCATCATGATGGAGAAGCAAGAGCTTACAGCAGTTTGCTACATTATTTCTGCAGTCAGGAAACAGAGAATGATAAATACCAGTGCTCAACTTGCCCTCTTTTTCTTAATTTAGTCTGAGATTCTAGCCCATGTGGAATGGTTCAACCCATAAAGTAGGTCTTTTCATCTCAAGTAACCTACTCTAGATAATCCCTAAAAGGCATTCACAGGGACTTTTCTTGGTGATTGTAGATCCTGTGTAGTTGACAGACTGATTCATCCCTTCACCCCTTCTCAACTTCACATGCAAAGCACATCAATTTTATGCCACAATTTCCCTCCTATTATGACTGCTGGATCAAGGACAGAATGTCATAGGAATGGCCTATATTCCATATTTCTCTTCACAGTCTGGTCTTTGAAGATCCCACCAGAATAAAACATTAAATGCTACTTATATCTGGCACAACAAGACTTTCAAACATCAACACATTTCTGGTTGCTGTGGTAAAATACCCAACAAAGGCAATTAAGAAAGAAAGGGTTTATTTTGGCTCACAGTCTGAGGATACAATCCATCACAGTAAGCAAGCGATGGCGGTGTGAAACTGAGACAGCTGGTTGCATCACAAGAAAAAACATCAATGAAAGCCAGCACGCAGCTTGCAATTTCCTTTTTTATTTACTCCAGGACTCCAGCCTGTGGAATGGAGCCAACCATAATTAAGATGGATCTATTTACCTCAGTTAATCTAATCTATATAATCTAGATAACAGGCCTGCCCAGAAGCTTGTCTGCTGGGTGATTCTAAATCCTGTCAAGTTGGTAATTTTAACCATCACATAAAGGATTCATGTCTAGACAACAACATGGAGGGGAGCATGTAGTTCATGAAGTTCAGAAGCCACAGATTGTCCTGACATCCACATCTCTCATTGTCTATAAAACATTCATTGGCAATGATTCATTTAATAAAGGTGTGACATGGATAGTAGTGATTTCCCTCCACCTCCAATGGAGCTGCTATGAGGGTGGTGTAACCTCAGGCATGGATTCCCATATGAATGTCCTCACCTTTACTTTGGTGCTCGGAGACAGCTGCAGCCAGCATCAGTACCTCTCTGACTGCAGTGAGTCAGACATGGCTTCTAGTTTTCTTTCTCAAATCACTTTCAAGTCCCAAATCTGTCAGCTCAAGAGTCTCAGAGGCTTAAAGCACAACATAATGCTTTTTTTAAAAGCCTAACAAACTTCTTCAAAATACTGGCATATTCAAGCATGGTCTTTATTAGCTATCTAGTGCCATGTTGTAAATTACCCCAAATAGGATCAACTCAAAGCAATAGATAACTTGTTACTGGATCAGGAAGAGTATCATGATGCGATCTAGGGTTATAGTTAAAACCTATTTGGTCTGGTGCCTTGGGGACTCAAGAAACTACCAGCAGAATCTCTGCCACCATGATAGCAGCCCATCTCTTCCAGAGTATAAAGCACAAGACAGAGAGCAAAGAGTCAGACACCGTTCCTTTAGTGACAAAATCTGCAACATCACACACCACCGCCACTTCACCTCTCTTCCACTGGTCAGAATAAGTCTTAAAGATATAAAGAAATAGAGATCCTCCTTGTAGTGGTTAAAATGAAAATTGCCCCCATAGTCTTATAGGCACTATTAGGAAGTGTGGGTTTGTTGGAGTAGGTTTGGCTTTGTTGGAGGAAGTGTGTCATTGGGGGTGGGATTTAAGGTCTCAGATGCTCAAGCCAGACCCAGTGCCTCACTCTCTTCCTGCTGTCTACTGATCCATGCGGAGACTCAGCTCTTTCTCTAGCACTGTGTCTGCTTGTGTGCTGCCATGCTTCCTGCCATGAGGGCAGTGGACTAAAGCTCTGAACTGTAAGCCAAAATGCTTTCCTTTATAAGACACATGGTTATGGTGTCTTTTGACAGCACCCTCTTGAAGAGGTCGGGGTGGGGGGGGAGGTAAGGGCATGTTTTTCACATCACCACACTTCTCTACAAATCATGGAGGGATCATCTGTATTTTGTCTGGGCATCAGTAGATTGAGTATGTCAGTATTTTAGACACAACAAGCATAGGAAGATTTACCTAATTTGCAGGGGTTCATGGAGCACTGGGTTGCTTCCTAGAAAGTAGCCATAGCAGACTGACTGGTGGTAGGAGAGTGGGAAGTGAATTGGGCAAGTTTCTCAGACCCTGTTATTCCAGAGTTGGTAATGCCAAGAAATAGTGAGATAAGCCAGCTACAGGAAGACGGTTATTGTGAGAATCTCTGTGGGTAGTCAATTCCTCGTAGACATCTGAAATGTCTTACTGACTTCCTCAGTCAGTGGTGGCTGAACCATACTCATGTGACAGATGCCATTTGGATAATATCTGTGTATCTTAGTTAGGCTCTCTATTGCTGTGAAGAGACACCATGACCAAGGCATTGCTTATAAAGGACATTTAATTGGAGCTGGCTTACAGGTTCAGAGGTTCAGTCCATTGTTGCAATGGCAGAAAAGCACAGTGACATGTAGGCAGGCAGACTTGATGCTGGAGAAGGAGCTGAAAGTTTTGCATCTTGATCCAGAGGGAGCAGGAGACTATGTCACTGGCTATAGCTTGAGCATAGGAGACCTCACAGCATGCCTCCATAGTGACACACTTCCTCCAACAAGACCACACCCACTCCAACAGGGCCACACCTACTCCAACAAGACCACACCTACTCCAGGGCCACACCTACTCCAACAAGACCACACCTACTCCAACAAGACCATACCTACTCCAACAAGGTCACACCTCCTAATAGAGACACTTCCTATAGGCCAAGCATTCAAACACATGAATCCATTCAACCTATTCAAACCACCACACAATATATGCCTTACTGAGTTCTCACAAATAATGAAGGAAGGTCAATATTCTCCTTTGGGGGTAGGAAATGAATGGTCTAGAAGATTCCAGTCATTTCAAAAATCACACATCTAGAAGAGAATATAAGATTTGAATTCCAGTTTGTAAATATTATATCACAGCCTCTGCTTTGAACATTGAACAATTGTATTTACAGATACCATCATGGATTACATTGTAGTTCTTAAAATGTAGCATGCATCTAACAAGACCCATGCATGGTAAACTATAAGACTGCATCATTCTGTAGAAATCCCCTTCCTCTTGACAACCTGGTTTTTACTGTCCTGACATTTAAAGTGGGGGTGGTAGTTTTGTCTTTGTTTTGCTTGCTTGTTTGAGTCTCTTCTGCAAATTCCATTCTGTCCAGTCTTACAAGTACAGTTGTAAGTTCCTTGCTACAAGCTACACAACTTTCTTCTTTATGTGCCTAAAAACACATAATCATACAATGGGTGCAGTAGACAACAAAGCTACCAAACTTTGACTCCTTGCTCATAATTATACTTTCAATCTGAACAGACATTTGGAATCTTTTTTAGTCAGTCCTTGCTGGTTAGTATTTTCTTTGTGTTTTCCTTCCCCTCCGTGTTTGTCATAGATTTTGATTTCTATCCCTGCCCTCAAGCTTCTCTAAGTCATTCACGTGTATATTCATTTAGTCAATTAAGAAACAGTTATTGATCTCAACATGTATTTGTCAAGAAGTTACTATGTAGTAAAGATGTTTTTAAGTTGGTAGTGAACTTCCGATATGGACCTAAAATATATATAAGACATTATCATTATAATAAAGACATGAGGTCATTGTATTAGCCTGTGACTGGCTACTTTGAGAAGCAAATTCCATGAGAAGATTAGATATGCAAGGATTTTATTAGAGAAAGTAGATGTGAAAGCAAATGAGGGTTCTACAGGGAGCAGGAAGAGCTGCCAGACTTCAAGGCTGACACAGAGCAGGGGAGAGGGAGAGAGCAGGCATACCTGCTACCCTAGGGTACCCAGCGCTACCCGAGGGTAGCACTGCTACCCTAGACCATTGTGCTTAGAAAGCAGGACTGCTTGATAAAGGGTTACAGTTTCTCCAACACAACTCTTTTCTTCCAGGAAAGGGCTTGTCATCTCTGTTCAAGTGGGTTATGGTCTGGACACAAGCTGGGCAAAGCAGGCGGGCTCAGGACTGGAGCCTGTCATTTACTGCACTCTCAGGGCCACCTCCAAACCAGGACGCCACACGATTCCTGGCTGAGCAGCAGAATTGACAAAGGGTGGCCTCAAGCCTTTTCCATTGGAGGAGAGCCATGAGCTCACTGTGGCTGGAACATTTGGCCGGAGGAAGGAGATGTTCAGTTGCCGATTGAAGTAGCATGTAAATTGGAACTTTTAAAGCAGGGAGAGAAGATTGAAACACTCCAAGTAGGGAAGAGACCTGATGAGAACTGTTCTCCTCCCAACCAATCAAAACAACCTCTGAGGATGTCATAAAAAACAAGGGTAGGAGTCAGGCAATAGTGGCGCACACCTTTAATCTCAGCACTTGGGAGGCAGAGGCAGGTGGATTTCTGAGTTTGAGGACAGTCTGGTCTACAGAGTGAGTTACAGGACAGCCAGGGCTACACAGAGAAACCATGTCTCAAAAGAGACAGAGAGAAAGAGAGAGAGAGAGAGAAGAAAAAAGGATAGGTTTAGACTGATGTGCAGGTGCAGGTGAGTATCCTTTCAGAGGATAGCATTAACTGTAAATGCACAGAAGCTGGGAGCTGGGAGGGCCTGAAATGCCAGAATGGTGTTACAAGACCACCAGTATCATTATAAGAATCTCTAGTTCCCAGATTCCTGGCTCAGGTCCTCAAAAGGAGCCATCCTCAAAGGGAAGTGTTATATAAAGAAACACAGACTTGGTGAAAATTCACATGGTCAATGTATTTTTTTTTTTTTTGTCTCTCTGGCATAGTTTTGTCCAGCTATCCACAGACAACATAGATGTTGGAGTTATGAGCTTGTCTTTCTTCCTCCAGAGTTGTTATAATTACCTCCCCCCAAAAGTTAATCAACAACCTAATATAGGAATGAGCTCTCTCTCATCCAGCATCTATGTATCTCATGACATTTATCTACTTGGAAGAAGCCAGAAATCAAAATGGACAAACAAACAAGCACAGATATACAGTCACAGAATGATTATAAACAAGCTTATTATCAAGAGGTCAGGGGCCTAGGCAACCTCATGCTGCCTTGGTCTTCATCTGAGTCTTCTAGGAGAAATCTCTTTTATTCTCTCTTAAAGCTATATATGATATACTAGGCTTGGCACTACTAGTATATTAGCATACTGGCATACACTAGTCCAGAGCACCCTTTTGTTGGGACCTATGCCAGGCAATATGTCATTACCTGCAGCCCTTGAACCAGTCACACAGGAGCCACACACAGAAACACGTAGCACAGCAGCATGAATTGGTTCTGAACTTTATTTCTGCTGCTTTAGATATTCAGTCAATACAAAAATTTCCCATCAGAATTTTGCATGTCAATCACACAGTCTCCGGAGAGAAGGAAGCGATGGCTCCGCAAAGGTTTGAAAACAGCATATTATAAATTAATATAAAACCGAAGTGTGTCTTTCTCAGGAAGACACACCTAGGTGCTGTGTGGCAGTCCTCCTCCTCAGTCCCCAACCCCCAACCCCCAAGCCAGCCAGCATCCTATTAATCTCCTTCTTTTAATTCACTGCGTCCTTAGTGATCGAGCTACCACTTCGCTGCCAATCCACTGGGACAGCTTTCTATTCTGTTTGCATAAAAATCTGGGCATGCGTGAGAGCCTACAGGGCTACACGCACCTGACATTCCTTCTCCATGTCTTTGTCCCCTCGCCAACTTCTCGCCTCTTTTCCTCAGCTCCAGCTGCACAGACTCTTTTGTTTCCTCTGAAGAGCTCATTAGTAAGGTCTTGTCCCCTTGCTTTATCTCTTGCTGGACCTGCTTGCTGTTCTCCTTGCAACCATAACAACCAAGTGATTGAGGGGTAAATGGCCGGGCCCCTCCTTCCCATGACCTCTGTCCTTGGTGGACCTCTGCCTTTCGTTGTCTTTTTCCTGTGTCTGCAGTGACATATTTTGTACTTAATTCCAGTGATCACCATTCTGCACACAAACTATAGGATACTAGCTTCTGTCATTTTGCTTTCCTGCTGTATCTCCATCACATGAAAACAGTTTGTGGCTTTAAGTTTACAAAAAGGGCAAATATCAGGATGACTGCATTTGATATATGAGAGGACAGGGCTGAAAAAAAAAAACAAAAGCAAAATCAGCTTTCCCCAGTCACATGATTGGGAGATGGTAAAACTCACATTCCAGTTCTAATCTGGACCTGCCTCGCCCCCAGGCCTAGGTCTTTTCCGATAGTTTATGATTCCCTTTATTTCCAGTAGCCAGTAAAGAGCTTTCACAGTACCAGCATGGAGCTCGGGCACTAATGGTTTCTGAATTTTAGGTCAGGGAGCCAGGCTGTGAGCGACTGAGAGGAGCAGATAAAAAGGGAAGAAACATCAACAAAGGAGCAAGTGGAGGGGGGTGTACCCCCTGTGGTTTATGAGCTCACCCAGGCTGGATGGCACACACAGATGGGGGAACAGGGACATGCATGAGCCAGCCAGCCAAGTGTTCCATTTAGATGTCACACACAGATGTCTAATTGGCGCTCGCTCTTCATTAACAGAGGCTGCTTCGCCATCTAGAAAGGAGAGTGTCATCCACACAGTGCAAAGGATGCACCTGAAGAAATGTCACCGACTCCTCCTCCTCCCCACACCCCTGCAGTAGCATATCATCTGCCCTGTGTCCTGTTGTGTCCTTTAGGTGTTTGAAAGCAGAGTCCCCTGTCAGACCAGCCACTGCAGGCAGACTGTGTCTGTGGAAATGGCAGGGAGCTGTACTCCTGGCCACTCCCATGTGCTACAGATAACCTACATTCCTGTAGCAACTGCTTAGGCGCAGACCATTGGGTGGCATCTGCAGCCCTCACAGAGCCTCTCTGAGCCCATCTGCTCCTCACTCAGCCAGTTACCAGCAAAGAAAGGTCATGGGCTAGAAGCAGATAATTATGCTGTCTCAGGAACTGAGGGTTTCCTCTGAGGACCACAGGAATGCAACTCATTTCTTCAGTCTTTCTTCCTCAGTATTAACAAAGTCAACAACAACAACAACAAAAGATTTTTCTTCCCCCGTCAGGACTCCTCAGGACTCACCAGCGCCAGATGGGAACATTCAGCCTGATGAATTTTAATCAGGGTGTCTTGTTTTTCAGCCCTGAATTTTTCCCCCAATCAATTTCTTTTTGTCTATTACTAAAAGCAAATAGTTATAGAGTGTGAGAACCAATCGATCCTAACGCCCAGAATTCGATTGCTCATACTTGGACCTAAACCCCAGCGAAGGGTTCTACAGAAGCCGAATTTATGCAAAAGGTGTAGCCCAAGAGGGTTATTTTTCCTTGTGAATGTGACTCAACTCTCAGGCCTCTTTAAAAAGGTGAGCTGGTACTGTGGGTGTGTTTCCACCAAAGGCACTCTCCAGTCTCCTTTTCATTTTCCTTTCTTTTGTAGAGACAGATCTGCAGTGAGGGTGAGGTCCCTGGAGGTCCTCCTAGCCTTGCCTTTCTATTTTCCCCATGTCCAGCAATTTCACTTTGCTGCAAGTGTTCCTGCAGCAGAGGGCCTTGCGCCGCCTCGGGCCACTGGGGGGGTGGGGTATGAGGTGGAGGCTTCCATGCTAGGTGGAATGCCCTGGGGTTAATCAGCACATTGTTCTATAGCTAGAGCAGGCCAGAGAGATGGAGTGTGAAGAGGAACTGATTCATTAACTATTTCTGCTGGGTTTAGGGAGGAAATGACTGTGTCTCAGACTACTGAGTTCACATACAGTATTTCTCAACCTCATCTGCAGTGCTTGGCTCTCTGTCAGCGCACCTTACTCTTGACCTTAATGACTGTGACCATCCCCGAGGTATTAGCCACAGAATTGTACTACTGAAGCTCTCAGGAGGCTGGGAAGTCACCAGGCGTCAGCAGGCCTTGTCCCACTTACATACACTTGAAAAAGGCCTGTTCCGGGGGCCTTTCTCCAGCTTTTGGTTCATAGACGTAGAATCCAAATCTTAAAGTGGCATTTTCTCTCTCTCTCTGTCTTTTATTCCTATCTGTACAACCCAAATGTTTTCAAAATAATCAAGACTTAATTCCTATATTAGTTACTTTGGCATCTGTGTGACTAAATACCCAAGAGAAACCTCTTGGAGGAAAGATTTCTTCTGCTTCAGAGTTTTAGGGTATTCAGTCCACTGTGGGAAAGCAGGGTGGGGCAGTTCTCTCCAGGGAAACAGATACACGGGATGGAGCCGCTGTTCACAGCATAGGAGACCAAGCCGCCATGAACATCCAGAGACTGTGCTATGCACGAACCTTTCAAAGGCCCACTTCTATCGGCCAGCCAGCTCCTGCCGGTTTCACATCTCCGACTTAGCACATGCCTGAGTACAAGGTTCCCAACAGCATCTGTCGGGAGGTCTCAGACTCAATCCATAGCTTTTGTGTAACAGCGTGTCCCTCTTGTAACTTACCAGGAACATGGAGGTTATATGACACACTCCGTACTTGGCTTGGTGCAAGCCTTCAATCCTAGCCCTTGGGAGGTAGAGGCAGGCAGATCTCTGAGGTTGAGGCCAGGCTGGTATACAAAGTGAGTTCCAGGACAGCCAGGAGTACACAGAGAAACTTAGGTCGAAAAACCAAAATCAGTCATTCATATATATATATATATAAATGAGTAAGTCTTGCCATTTGTCAGAACAGTCTTGAGACAAGAGACATCTGGGCTCCTTCCTTTGGTGCGTCCTGGTTTTCCATGTTTCATGCCACGTCTCAGGCTCCATTGTCCTTTGCAATTCCTTTGCATTTCCAGACTGTCTCCTCACAAGGCCCTGGCACTGCGGTGTAGATGAGAGACTTGCTTTCTGTACCAGAGATGGGACTCTGTCGATGTTTGAAAGTCTGTTGTGACAGAATGATCATGTGAGGAAAAGTGACTGATGACACTTTACTAAGCTAGCAAGTGTGGGGGTCCCATTATCCTCTCTTAATTAAAATGTGGAAGAACATCTTACTTGGTGAATTGTATGAACGTCTGATAACATGAAGTTTAAGCATGACAATTCCCATGTCAGTAGCTGTTTACACTGTGAATTACCTACCTGTAAAGGCCTCTCATTATTTTGTTTATTCATTATTAATGTCTCATGCACATGTTGCATACCCATTTTAGAGATGCAACTCAGAGAGCTGAACTAGTTTGCTGTTGCCTTCTAATACATAAAGTGTCAAGTGACATTCTAAAGTCCCCATGTCTTCCTGAGACAGTAGGAAAGATGCTCACCTACCAGAGACACTATAGACTTTGTCCTCTGTAAGATGCACTTTCTTTTGTTTTGGTCCAGATCCGGTTGACCTGAAGAATGTCACAGCAGACCACAGGCTCTCAGACACGCTCTGTGATCTCACTGTCTTCCTCTAGCCTCTCTACGAGGATAAGAGAGAGTTTGGCTCTTTTTATCAAAGACACTGGCAGCTTGGGGTGGTAGATATAAGGATATACATGTCAGTGAAGGCTGCTGTGTTGTAGCTGGCCCCTGGTTGGCGTGTAAGCCGTGATGCCGGAGGGAAGGAAAGCTGGTGCAGAATCCACTCTGTGGATTTGCCATTTGGTGTATGTGGCCATTTTTTGACAAGACTCGCTGACAATCGGGGAACTTGGAAGCAAATAGCAGACAGGGTTGGGTTTGCCTCTGCCGCACTGCCCTTGTGAAAGCCACAGGATGTCAGTGTGTGGCGAGAAAGGGGAGCTCTAGAGTGGTTCCTCTTCCTACTCACTAAGCGGATAATGAGGCTGAGGCACAGAGAGATGCAACAGCACTGTGCAACAGCCATTTTGTGGTGCATTCTTGCATGGTCAACCTTATATATGAGGGGTTTGATCTAGTGATTGCCCATATGTTATAGCAATTTACGTTATCATGCTTCTGCTATAGAGAGCACCCCCCAGTTTCTCTTACACCTTCCTGCTGCCTGCTGCCCCCCCCTCCATTCCAGCTTGGCACTGTGCCTCTGCCAGAAGGTTGACACAGGTTCCCTTCTTCTCTCAGGTGTATCTCACCCACGCGTTCTTCTCAAGGGCAGTGACCACTGTCCTTCCATCAGACTTTTATCATCCAAACTCACTCCTGCCAGCTCCGCCCTGGCCTTCTGCTGCTCCAGCTCTGCAGATTTAGTCCACTCTGTCCCAGGCCAGTGCTGCACATAGCCTGCCTCAGTCTGTCCCAGACCTTTGCTGTCCTGAGCACAGCAGGGATCAGTTGGTGTTGCCAGGCCCCCAGGTTTTCAGAAGTCATGCTCTGCAGGAGCTTTGACAGTGAGCTGAACAGGGGATGCACTATTTCAGGAGGCGTGTTATCTTCTCTTCGTCTGCTGAAGACTAAAGCACTCGGTGGTGTATAGGTGGGCAGGTTCACCTATACAAAGATTCATTTTCTGTGTGTGAGAAAGAAATGAATGTTTCACGTTGTTGTGTTTTATAAAAAAGAAAAAGAAGGTCCGGGATATGTTTGGTGGAGGCGCGGTGTGGTTGTGGGGAAAGGGGCACCATTTCTGAGGGCCCATGCTGAGGCATCCCTTCCCCCTGAGGGACCAGCCACATGGTATAATATAGAATAGAGTTTACTCAGGGCTTGGGGAGGGGAGTTGAGAGGGTAGTGGAGACAGAGAAAGGCGGGGGGGGAGGGAGAGAGAGGGAGAGAGAGAGAGAGAGAGAGAGAGAGAGGCCAGCCATGAACACATGGAGAGAGAGGGGAATGGGGAGAGAAGAGACAGAAGAGAGAGAGAGAAGATTGTGAGGAGGGGCAAGCAGCCCCTTTTATAGTGAGTCAGGCACACCTGGCTCTTGCCAGGTAACTATTGGGGCAGAGCCTAGAAGAAATGCTAACATACATAGCTGTAAAAACTAAGAAAGGCAGCACTGTGGTTTAGGTTGCAAAGTGGAGCTAATTGAAGAGACATTTGGTGGTCCCAGCCCATCTCTGTTCTTAGAAATTTCCATGGCGATGTGAAAGTTTCATGTCTACTCTACACCATGGTAGCAGAACTGTGTTTGGTTGTAGACATATGTAATGCAGCTGAAGTGGGGGTTCGTGACTACCATTTGATAGCATTTAACTTAAGTTGTTTTATACTTCAGTAGCCACGCATAGCTGTGGATAGCATGGGGGGGGGTGAGGTACTTCTTTAGCAGGAGTACTATGGCGTATCCATCAAATAGTTAGCGTCCTTCCCATCTGCCATCTTCCTGACACTTTCATCATGCCCCATAGGGCAGATGGAACCTCAACTGCCTTTGGCCTCAACAAATCAACTCTGCTTCAAGCCCCTGTGCCCGTGCCCGTGCCCGTGCCCACTCCTGCCAGTTACCTCAGACTCACAGTCGACTCAGCCTAAAACCAAGGCCCACGTAGATAATGAATAAAAAGAACAGCGGTTGCAAGAGAGCAAGTGATATTTCTCGGGTACCAGCTCCATAGTCCTTTCATTTAGTAGCTTGGTCTTCACAGCATCCTGGAAGTCTACACATCACTATAGTATGCCTATTTTATGGACTGGGAAACTGAGGCAAGGCCACAGAGGTAGCTTGTGCTGAGGTTTTGTGCTGACATTCGAAAATGAGGCCTTTCGCTCTGACAACTACTGAAGCATTTCTGTCACGATACCTGCAGAGAAGTTCCTGATCTGGCACCTTAAACCTTTTTGATGTTTGTGCTATGTGATGATGGGCTCTGAAGTAAAAATAAAAATAAAAAATAATTTAACAATAATAATAATAATAATAACAATAATTCCAAGAATGACCTAAGCTTGTGCCAGCCAATTCTAACTTTACAGTGTTCAGCAGACCTACACATCAAACAGCAGCTGTAAGCCCGGGGCTCCTCCCCACACCTGTACTTCTCATTAGCAACGTATCTATGAGTTCTGACTGTTGCTTCTAGTTCCCTGATCAACAGGAAGTAGTCTCAGCATCTGGGAGAGAGTGAGGCTTTTGATTAGTTTTATCTGGATACAAATGGGAACCAGTCGAATGTGAAGATCTTGAAGACAAGGTCTGAAGTTTAGCCTTCCCTGAGCTCCAGTGCCTGTCTTTGTAAAATGGAGACACATATTGAGGCACTTGCTCAGGAAGGCTGGCAGAGCCCTGGGGTCAGCAGACAGGACAGTGGCTTCATTGTTTGGTGGCTGTGACCTGCGCTGGCTCCTACACTCTACGCAACCTGAGGTTGGGATAAGGACTCCACATCCTGATTCTGGAGATTGCTTGAGGCCCCTGCCCCTGCCACATTCTCTCCTGCCATGTCTGTTTACACACATTGTTCTTTCTGCCTGGAAACCTATCTGTCCTCTTTGCTCCTCTGGCTGTTCTCATCTTTAAAAGGGGACCATGCTTCCCCCACATAATTCTTGCCAGAGTCTGACCTGACCCAACCCAAATGTAACTGGCTCTTTTCAGCAGCCATTTTGGAGTAGAAAAGAAAGCCTTAAGATAAACAAGCCCCAGGAGGGTGTGGGCGATTTCTATGCATATGAAAGCAGACAGTCAGAGGACTCCCTGCTTCCAAGAAGGGCCACTGTCTGGAGAGTGAAGGGTCCAGAAACAGTGGAGAGTGGAGAAAGAGAACATGGGGGAAGTGGGAGGAGGAAGAGGAGGAGGAGGAGGAGGAGGAGGAGGAGGAGGAAGAAGAAGGAGAAGAAGAGGAAGAGGAAGAAGAGGAAGACAAGGAAGAGGAAGGAGAAGGAGAAGAAGAAGGAGGAGGAGAAGGAGGAGAAGAAGGGGAAGAAGAGGAAGAGGAAGGAGAAGAAGGAGAAGAAGAAGAAAAGGAGAAGGAGGTAGAGGAGGAGGAGGAGGAGGACGACAACAACAACGACGAAGATGATGATTCTGTGCTTTTACATTGCTACCTCTGAATAATGCCCGAATCTCAAATGTGGTTGTCTAATGTACGAAGTATCTGTAGTGTTTAATTTCACTGGTGTTCCCTGCAGTCTGGTTGGCAGAGGGGGGGGGGGGGGGGAGAAGAAGGACTCAAATATATGAGGGAGAAAGAAAGATGCAGACACAGAGCGTGTGAGTTACAAGTGTAGCCGGGCCTTGGGAAGCTTCAGGGCCTTGTCCCTGCTGACTCAGAAGGTCTGAGGGCAGCCGGGGGCTCAGTTGGCATCAGATAAGCACAGAGATGAATGTATTCAAATCTATCCTGGGAAAACAAATCACGCACATTTATAGCCCATGGGACTGGGAAGTAATGTCGGAAAATTCAGTTATCATGAACAGAAATCATGAGCAGTCCAAAGTACAGGCTATTTACAAGGAATTCAGATATGCTGCTTCCTAATGCGCAGACACTTGCACAATTGACAAAAGGGGGGGGGGACTTGTAATTAACTTACCAAATCACCTAAAAAAAACCCAAGCCTTCTTTGCTTATATAAAATTTGCATTGTTTATATGCAAATGAATGCTCCTGGTGCATTTTAGAATAGTCTATTCCCTTAAGAAGGCAAACATTCGCTTTATAATCTTGTTTACACTATTCATTTGCTTTGCAAAAGATTTTTTCCCCCACAAAAATCTCAAAATAATGAAATGTTAGAGCCAGAGGGACCCCAGGGATTATCTGAGGAAACCCAGTACCAGTGCTTTTTACAAATACAAAGCCTGACAGAGTCCCTGACATACAGGGACATTCGTGCTTGCTATTCCTGAGACCCACACAGCCAAGCACCTCCTGTTTGGAGGTTTTAGCTTCAAGGACAAATGTAAACAGAGCAAGAAATTCACAAAACCCTAAGGTCTAAGGAAAGATCCTGAAGCTTCCCAAGGCCCGGCTACACTTGTAACTCACACGCTCTGTGTCTGCATCTTTCTTTCTCCCTTATATATTTGAGTCCTCCTTCTTCTTCTTCTTCTTCTTCTTCTTCTTCTTCTTCTTCTTCTTCTTCTTCTTCTTCTTCTTCTTCTTCGTCATCATCTTCCTCCTCCTCCCTCCTCCTCTTTCTGCCCCTCCCCTTCCCCCTCCTCCTCCCTCCTCCTCCTCCTCCTTCCCCTCCTCCTCCTCCTTCTTCTTCTTTCCTCTTTCTTCTTTCTTCTTCCTTCCTTCTTTCTTCTTCTTCTTTTTCTTCTTCTTTTTCTTTTTCTTTTTCTTTTCCTCCTCCTCCTCGTCCTCGTCCTCGTCCTCCTCCTCCTCCTCGTCGTCCTCGTCCTCCTCCTCCTCGTTGTCCTCGTCCTCCTCCCCCCACTTCCCCCATGTTCTCTTTCTCCACTCTCCACTGTTTCTGGACCCTTCACTCTCCAGACAGTGGCCCTTCTTGGAAGCAGGGAGTCCTCTGACTATCTGCTTTCATATGCATAGAAATCGCCCACACCCTCCTGGGGCTTGTTTATCTTAAGGCTTTCTTCTCTACTCCAAAATGGCTGCTGAAAAGAGCCAGTTACATTTGGTTGGGTCAGGTCCGACTCCGGCAAGAATTATGTGGGGGGAAGCATGGTCCCCTTTTAAAGATGAGAACAGCCAGACAAGCAAAGAGGGCAGATTGGTTTCCAGGCAGAAAGAACAACGTGTGTAAACAGACATGGCAGAGGAGAATGTGGCAGGGGCAGGGGCCTCAAGCAATCTCCAGAATCTGGATGTGGAGTCCTTATCCCATGGCATGATTGACATCGGTGGTCCAGAGTCAGAAGGCAACAGCCAGTGTTCCAGTGTCCTTTCTATTGTTCCGTGGGAATAACCATTCCCGTTTTGTAGCAGGCTGTGGTTCTGTGATGCTGAGGTAACAACAGACGTGGAGCGAAGTGGGAAGTCAACCAGCTCTGTAATTGATTAGTGGCCGAAAGAGAAAAGGAACCACAGCACGTGGCATTAGGTCTTGATATTAGGGAATTCAAGAAAGGAGGAATAGACAGGGTGTAATCTTGAGAAATACAGTTTAACTTGGTTTTTCACTATACTGTCTAAGAATGTTGAGCAAAGGCGTAAAGTCTTTGGCTACCATGTGCTTTTAGGAACAGAGATAGTTGAGTGGTTTTTGGTGCTGGGGTTGAAACCTAGGCACAATACATGTTAGGCAAGTGTAGCACCGACTGCATTGTTAGCCTGCTGTTGGCTTTCTGACTTTTTAATCTTGAGTTAGCATTTCACTGAGTTGCTCTGGCTGACCTTGAACTCACACTGTACAGGACCTTTTAAACTGACGACTCTCTTGCCTCAGCCTCCTGGACAGCTCGGCAGTCAAATAAGTTAAAATACTGATTGTTTAGTGGGGAAATCTAAGAACACAGCTCCTCTTTGCGTGTTGCTTCTGCCGGTGTCATTTTCTGCAAAGCATGACCCGTGGTGGCATTTGATCACTGTTTACTGTGATCAGAAACTCAGCTGTATGGAACCAGGCAATTGTGATATTCTACTTTGGGTTTTAGTTTATTTATGGGACAGTTGAAATGTAGTATGGCAGAAAAATGGGTCATTCCATTTCCCTGTAATAACCCTGTTTAAATATACATGCTTATCTAATCACAGAAGACTACATGCATACATTTCGGGTCATTTTCAAAGGTAGGGTCATTTCTCGGTGGTTCTAATGATGCCACATGGAGATTCCTGTCTGGCATGGGTGGGGGATGGGGGGTGCGCAACAACTGACTTTTTTAACCTTTTAGAGCTAACGTGCAGCACACAGCAGGAGTAGAAAGAGCTGAGATGTGCTTGTGTTTCCTGATCCTGAGGCACGGTTCTCATGGCCTCTTCCAAAGGCCATCACATCCCCTGCGCTGCTGCGGCTCCCATAGAAGCTACAGTTCACAGGAGTTACATGTAACTCCATGGTTCTCTAACATGGGGAATTCTTTTTGGAAGATGTCCATACGCAACCTTGGACAGTGATTCCATTTCATTCTATTGGCATTCTGAGATCCTAAGAAAAGTAATCCTTAATGTCTAGTATTCTCCTAAAGGGAGCAAAGATAAGAAGGGGTCGTATGTTCATCCTGTGTATTATGTGTGTTTGTAGCAAGGAAAGTGAGCTGTGTGCTTGACGTGTGCAGGATGAGACTGAATTCTCTCTTCCAATTTGATCCAACTGAAGATGGACTGTCAGACTACTATGATGACCAATCTTGGTGGCTAACTTGACTCGCTAACACAGCTGGGAAGAGAGATCTTCAGGTGAAGAGCTGTCTCAGTTGGCCTGGCCTGGGATCATGTCTGTAATGAATTTTATTGGTTAGTCACTGATGGGGGCGGGCCCGATCCTGTGGGCAGTACCATCCCTAAGCAGATAGACCTAGTTTGTATGAGAAAGGAGCTTAATGTGATCCTGAAAGCAAGCCAATCAGCAGCCATTTCTCCATGGTTGCTACTTCAATGTCTGCTCCAGGCTCCTGCTGTAGATTCCCTTGATGATGGATTATAATTTATATGCTTAAATAAACCCTTTGCTTTTCATCATAGCAACAGACAGCAAACTAGAATACCAGGCCTCCACACAAATAGAAACAATGTAATGAATTCTCCTTCCTACGCTTTTCTTCAATTTTCCATTTTAAGAAATTTCTGAAATTATATGAATTATGCAGCTTATCTCTCAGATGAAAAAGAATTTTCTGCTTGGATTGGATGGCTCCATATTTATTAATAGCAGTAAAAAATTTCCGTGTTCTTTGTATCAGACGGGATGCTGCATAAAATATGAAGGAGCCAGTTCGGCAAGGATACCAGCAACAGGCGAATAATTAGAAAAGCTATATGGAATTGAAAGACGCCTTAATTCGTCATTACTTCACCATGCTCAGAAAGGACCTGATTAATTATTCTGACTATAAAGGGAACAGAATGATATTTTCCTCATTGTGAAATTAAATCCATACTATACCATTCTCACTATAAGTTAAAACAAAATCCCTCCTCATATACATTCCAAGAGTGAAGCAGTCGGGACTGAGGACTGCCCAGCTGCAGATGGGCATGGTCTCCTCACTGGTACCCATGGGTGTGTGATCCAGAACCATTTTCATTTGAAAATGGTTCATCTCCACAGTTGATGGAGATGGAACTACATTTGTTTGCTCAGGATGAACTTTTGGCCTTTATGTCACATTAATTCATGAAGTTGATGAGGATGCTACAGTTTCCATAGGTCATGAACTGGTGGCAGCAGAAACCAAAGGCAAGGTTTTTAAAATAGGGTTTTCTCTTTGCAGAGCCATCTATTTAAAAAATGACTCTGGTTTCCAGGTCACTTCAAGGCAAAATTTCAAAGCCATTAAAAAGAAGAAAGGAAGTGTAGAGTCTCTAGTTTTATGTGGTTTGCATTTTACTAACAGTGCTCAAATCCTTACTAAGATACTAAGAATGTTCTATCCTACAACAACATTTTTCTTGGAAAATGAGGTTTCAGATATGGTAGCGTTTTACTTTGTAGCTGTTGAATGTTCATTAATTAGATTGCCATCAGGACATTTGATTGTCAGTACTGTAAGATGTTTTCAGGCTTCTGTGGGCTAACCTAAACAGTATCACCTTCCTGTGAACTCTGTTTACTGCAATAATAACCAGTATGAGAAGCTGTGCCCAAAGGTACAATAGTTGCATGGGTATTAGAGGGGGTAACAACCTGCTTTCTACTAGGTGGTAAGGCCCAGAATGCAAGACGAAAGTCATGCCTGCTATTGCAAAGTTGGTCAAGAAACCAGCAGAACTGATGAGATCATAGGCCCTAGTAAGACCTATGAGTGTTGTTTTCTAAATGATCATTGTATCAAACTACCCTCTAAACTCATGGATCTTTATCTAAAGTGTAATACAGTTCTCATATCTTATCAGAGACATTTCTATATTCAATAGATGTTAGTGCAGAAGCTCACAACTGGTCAAAATGCAAGGAATAAATGATGGTGGAGTGCACAGCCACTGATAGGACATTTATAGTCACACCTCCTCCCCAAAGCTCAAGGACCATCATGGAAAAATGGGGCAGAGAGATTCTAATAACTAAAGGACAGAAAAGACCGGAGCACAATAGCTGCTATCAATTGCATATAACTTCTTAGAAGGGGTTCGATTCCCATGTCTATTTTTACCTTTCAGTGCTGGCTTGAACCTGTGTAAACCTTGTATATGATGCTACGGTCTCTGGGAGTTCAAATGTGTATCAGTCCTGGTGTGGCTGGAAGACAGTTTCCTTGGAGTCATCTGTCATCCCTGGTTCTTCTTCCACATAGATCCCTGATCCTTGAGGGGAGAGGCTTGCAATGATATCCCATTTATGTCTAAGTGCCTCAAAGGCCCCTTTGCCTATTACCAGTGTGGGTCTCTGTTAATCCTCATTTACTGTAAGTAGAGGCTTTTCTGGCATAGGCTGAGCAAGGTACCAATCTCTGTGCATATAGCAGTATGCTATTTGGAGTAATCTTATTGCTGTGTTCCTTCAATAGAACAAAAATGTTAGATTTTCCTGTAAGCCCATGATCTATGCCATCTTCAGTTCTTTGTTCCTTTATCAGTGTCAGGTTATGGGTTACACCGAATGGAGTATGCCTTAGATACAATAGGAGAGACAGTACCGTCAACCAGACATCTTACCAAGTTACAATTTGAGTGACAAGTATGACTCTTATCTTGTTGCGTGTTTGGACACAGGAGTCCCATAGAATCCCACAAACATTACTGACTATTGCCAAAGCTGTTAGTGGCTCTCCACAACCTGATAGTGAGGCACTATTGCTGAATATGAAACAGAACATGGTAACGTTAAGCTGGTGTCTGACTAGGAGGTTCACCCCCACTAACTAAAGTTCAAGGTGTTAGAAGGTTCTCTTCAAGCCACCGAAGGAGAAACATAATATTGCTACAAACCCTTTGACCTACAACAGTGTCCTGCCTGCAAGATCGACTAGTGTAATAGTGGCTCAAAAGTTATGGAGGAAATCAACCATCTTTTGGTATCTGTTGTTTTTAATCTCAAGATCATTTGAAAAGCAGCTAGTGTCTGAATTAAGAGTGTAGAAGTGTAGTTTTTTTCACAATATGGTAATGGCATTGATAATTCAGCCATCATATAATGCAGATTATTTAATCTCCTCAAAGAATCACCACGAAGGATCTGAGGCGATGGCTAAGAGGGTAAAAAGTTTGGTGTACAAGTCCATGGACCTGTTAATCCCCAGCACCCACATAAATGCCAGGTGTGGCTATGTATGTTTGCAACCCTAGCACTGGGAGGGTGAAGACCGGTAAATACCAGGACCCGGCATCCAGTCAGTGGAGCCAAAATGGTGAATTCCATGTTGAGTGAAGACAGCTGGTTTCAGAAATACAAAGTGGAAATAAGAAATAAGGAGAGAAACTCGAAGTTTATCTCTGGCCTCCACACAGACACTCACAGGGGACCAACCACACTTTCCACACGTACACACTCCTCTCTCTCTCTCTCTCTCTCTCTCTCTCTCTCTCTCTCTGTGTGTGTGTGTGTGTGTGTGTCTTCTCTCTCTCTCCGTGTCTCTTCTATCTGTCTTTGTCTCTTCTGTCTCTCTGTCTCTCTGTCTCTCTCTCTCTCTCTCTCTCTCTCTCTCTCTCTCTCTCTCTCACACACACACACACACACACACACACACAATTCACTATCTAAATTCAGCCTCATTTAAATTTGGTGGGGTCTGGGATGGAGGATAGGATAGGGGAGTACCAGCATGTGTAATCATGGAAGAAGGTACTACTGTCTTCCTTTTTGTCTTACAGCCTGAAGAATAAGTAGTGACAGCATGAATCAAGAGCTACGAAGAGATTCCAGCATTTCTCTGTGGTAGAGAATGGCTCACCAACCAACAGAGGATCCTTTCCTGAGCAATGAACATTTCTTACAAGGATTCACAGATTAACACATGACCAGTATTGATTTGGGAAAGCAAATAAGATTTCCTTTTCTTCTTCTCATTTAGTGGCAAATTGTACTTGGATTTAAAAGAATCCTTTTCTGATAACATGTTTAGCACAAGTTCTAACCTGCAATCACACACACAGCAGCTAGTCAGAGCATTACTCAAACTTACAAAGAGTGGAAAATTTAATTTCCAATTTATTCTAGATTTCTGTAGTTACAACGATTCTGTGACACCCTTCATGATTATCATGTAAGCCTCCTAGATCCATTAATGAACATACTTTTGCCATCATGGGGAACATAGTTGGTGACAACGGCCACAAGAACAGAACAAATTGTGGTTTGTAGAAGTTATATGACGAACAGAATGCCAGTCCTTCTGCTTCACACCGATGAGCCAGCCTCTAAATGCCAGGAGCAGGAAAGCAGGTGGAAGCAGAGGGAAGGACCTTCCCTCTGGATCTCCTTGATGGAAAGCCTCTCAGGATGAAGCCACGTTCTCCTTGCAAGCTGCCAGATCATAGCTTAGAAAAAGAATTAGTTTGATTGCATGATGATCCTATTAAGTAAAAATGTCTTCACAGCGGTTGACCTTGGCGTATTGCTTTTCTAATGGTATCCAAAGGAGAGTTTTAAACCCCAGAGTGAGATGGAAGTAATTCTTAGAAAGTTGGCCTGTATCCTGGGCTTTAATTTGGGGCAGTGATGATTTGGTATGTGTCGGGGGAGGGAGAGAATGATTAAATCCTGAAGAGGTTTCCTTCTTCTGTTTCTCTTCCTTCTTGCTGCTGAGCTGGGATTCAGTGACTTTGAACAGAACTCCTCTGGGAAGAGGATGGACCAGAGAACTGATGCTCTTTGAAGGGATCAAGTCTGAGTGCAACTGTGAAATTCCTTCTCTGGGGCTAATTGCTCTGCGTTGTGTTGGGAAGTGGTGTCTTGCAGACACTGCAAGGTAGACACAGAACTTCCTTTCCTGGGCTCTCAGCTGGCTGAAGCAGCCCTTTACACCTTGTGACCGCCAATCTACCGGACATCAGACTTTTCCAGACATCAGCGCCTCCCGCAGAGATCTGAGGTGTTGACAGCCAGTGAGCAATAAGCGAAACGACACGGAAATGCACAGTGTTGTTCTTAAGGTGCCTGTTTTGTTGTGTGAGGAGGTCACAGGTCACAGTGGTCCTTAGAGACCCGACCTTGGCCGCAAAGAGGAAGGTCACACACCGTGTACAGTCATGCTGCAGGTAGGGAACAAGAGGGGTGTAGTGACAACAATTTTATTTTGCTATTTCAGAAAGAAGCACACAACAGAGCTACAGTCCTCCCGTGATGGCTTTTCTTCGAATGTGTGGAACAAAGCTTTATTTGTCAATTCTGCTGTAAAATAAGCATAGTCTGAGTTGTTTTTTTTTTTTTAATCTTTTTCTGTTTCTGTTTAGTGCCTGAGCTCTCTCCCTGAAGTGTTGTGTTTAGTTTTTTTTTTTAATGACCTAAGATAGAAAAGCCTATGAAATATGGATTTCCTTTGCGTTACAGTGACGCTTTGCCAAGTCCTTTATAGATAAGCCTCCAGCTACAATAATCAGATTATTTCAGAGTGCCTCATCTAAATACCATTGCTCTTTGGCAAGCTGCCACAAACACCCACCAGACATTTTCTTGGTTTGATTGTTCTCAAGTTTATTCTTGCCCATGCAGATAAGGGGGATGCCATCCCAGCACGTTGTAAGGATCCCTTGGCCAGACTACTAACTGTAAGAAGGCTCAAAGTGCTACTGTGTTCTGGGGACAATAGAACAGAGACACCTTTCTTCCAGAAACTGTGCTGTTCGCTTTTTCTTTAATGTGGCTGGATGTTTAATTAAGTCTTATGTTACTTTCCAGTTTTACTAGGACTAGATGGGAATGGGGTTTAGGGCAAATGTTTTTCAGAGGCCCCCTTGAATCTGCTGGGAAGAAAAGAGACAAGTACAAGCCTGTCTGTATCCCTGTCTCCTGATTAGTTCATGTGGCGCTCCCCTAGTAAACAGCAATGTGATTCCAGTAAGAACTCGGGGTCAGTTCCATAACATTTGAGGAGAACAGAGAGGAAACTCATCTGTGAGAGAGAACTGTCCATATGCCTGTGTCTAAAGTACTTTGGCTATTCTAGAGTTCAGAGTGATGTCAGCTAACTACATGAAGTTTTCTGGCCATAATGAGGAAAACTCAACACCTACTGGCCTCGTGTTAAACTGAGATTTCTCTGTTTAAGGGAACAGTCATTAACTAACAGTCAACATGGGCATCGCCCTGTTTCTCTTCCTTCTCTTTTTGTTCCTTGATATAATCTCTGGAATGTAACGTGCGCTGTCCATGTGCTCTATCACTAAATGCCATGGTTAGGTGTGACTCCTCTACTAAATCACCCCTTAGTCGTGGTCGTACAATTTGAATTTGCTTTACAAAGTCTTCTTCCCTTTTAGCAAGGAGGATATAAGCTTGAGGCTGGCAACATGTGCCAGTGGCCACAAATGCCATGATAGTGAGATTCAAATTAATGAGCTCTCCTTATATACAGTCTCCACAGTCCAGTGAGCTAATAAATATGCTCATAAAGCAATCCGCTAAGCAGCGAGTGCTGCACTGATTCCTTCTGCTGATAAAGTTGCCATAAAACTCCCATCCATTGCTGCTGGACTGAAAGGGTTTTGTTCTTTCTTGGCCCCTTAGATGACAGAGATGCATACACTGGAACTGCAAGGATCTTCACACTGACTGTTGGAGTGAGTTTATTAGGCCAACTGTACAAAAAAAAAAGCCATGGGACCCACTTTTAACGCTGATACTCCTGCAGAACTCCCCAGGTAGACAGGCCACCTTTCTGTCAAAGCTGAGTTAGACATTTTTGACAAGGCAGTGGTGACATAGTTCACTAAGCCCTAATAAGAGACTATAAGAGACTACCAGGTTCTAACAACATTCCCCACTAAATATCTGTCCTCTTGAACAGCTTGTCCAGTGAATTATTTTTCTTTTGTAAGAATGAAACTAAGAAAAGTCTGTCTGTCCAACATACTATTGTAGGGATGGATTTTCTCCCTGCCCCTTTCTGGTTTTGAATTTGTTCATATTCAAGGCATGTTAAACTACCTCATAGGTTTGTTGTGTGGATTAGCTGATTAATAAATAACAACTGATTAAAATACTAATCTGTATGGAAATGTTGCCTTATTGTTTTTCCTCGCTGATGATTTGGGAGTCAAATCAACTGGGGTGTATTTAAATGTAATATGTAAAGGCCAGCTGTGGCCACACTTGACTACTCAGCATGCAAGAAGTTCACATCATGGGAGAAACAGATAGACTAAGGCCACATTTGAAAACTGGTAGATACAACACCAGACATCACAAAAACAAACAAAACTCAAAGGTTTACTTACTTAAAGTTTACTTTTATATCTGTCTAGATTTCTTTTTGCAGCGGGCAGGGGGTGGGGGAGGAGGCAAACAAGGTCTCTATGTAGCTCAGGCTAGCACTGAACTGCCAGTCTCCTGCCTCAGCCTCCCAAAAGGTTTTTAAATTCTTAAGAGGGGGAGTCAGCATCAGCCTTCAGAGTATCTGAAATGATATGGTAGTTGAAATGTGTCATTTATAGTAGTTTATAATAAAATTAAAGTGCTTTTGAAGCAAAGAAGTTTCACCTGAAGAACTTCGGATGGCTGAGAAGCACCTTAAAAAATGTTCAGTATCATTAATCATTAGGGAAATGCAAATCAAAACAACCCTGAGATTTCACCTCAAACCAGTCAGAAGGGCTAAGATTAAAAACTCAGGAGACAGCAGGTACTGGCGAGGATGTGGAGAAAGAGGAACACTCCTCCACTGCTGGTGGGGTTGCAAGCTGGTACAATCACTCTGGAAATCAGTCTGGCGGTTCCTCAGAAAACTGGGCACGTCACTTCTGGAGGATCCTGCTATACCACTCCTGGGCATATACCCTGAGAGTATGCTTTTGATACCATTGCTATAGGTTCCTTCACATCTGGAATAACAGGTCAAGAGCAGGAGTCAAAGCTTTTTGGCTTCTGAGCTCCTATTAGGTTGGTAGCACTGGTGAACATCTGTCTGGATCATACTGTCTAAAAAACTTGTTAAATGCTATTTGTTTATATGTGTGTGTGTGTGTGTGTGTATTTGCACGCACCCGTGTGTGGTGTGTGTGTTTGTGTGTGTATAAATGGTGGGGAGGGGAGGGGATGCAGGATCTTATGCCTAGAGACCAGAGGACAACTTGGATGTTTCTCCTCCAGCACCATCCACCTTGTTTTGGCCAGTGAGCCCCATGGGCCTGCCTGTCTCTAATTCTGCAGCACTGGGATTTCAAGGATGTATCTATCACCATGCCCAGACTACCTGGCTTCTAGGTAGGGGCTAAGCATTGTTCTCATTGCTTGTCCGGGAAGTATGTTGGCAAGCATTTTACAGACTGGGCTATCTTCACAGTACTTGGTTTTAAAACAACGACTACAACAACAAATCCGGCAGCCCAAAGAGAATGGAGCGAAGACTGTCCAGTTTCCCAGTGACTTCACCCAGAAACTCCATAGCAACTAGTTAAAAAGTAATTTTGCCGCTGACTCCACTTGGCAGCCATTTTCCCCTACATGATTAATTATTCCTTAATCGCTGTTATGAGTAGAGGTTTTACATGCTAATTTCAAATGCTTCAACTTAATTAGTAATTCACTCTGACCTTTAAAACCCTTACTCTGTAATCTTCAAATTATATGAGTAAGGGGGAAAAAAATCTAATTTCACTTTTCTTCCGACTGCCATTAGCAAGTGATCCGCAACCTGCTGTCACTCAGAATCAGCTGGGGTTGTCCCAAGTCCAAGTTCAAGTCCTCTTGGGGTCAGCAGAGTCAATCAGGGGTAAAGGTGACTCAGCTTCTGAGAACAGAGGTAATGCAAACCTAGCACCTTTTTGTACTTAAAGAATATGAAAATAACTGCGCACACAATAAGAGATTCCTTTATAATTCTCTCTTGAGAATTCTTGGCAAACTTTCCACAAGGGTTGCTGCTCTTCCAATAGTAGAAAGTCTGGCAGTGAGAGCAGAAGCAGCACAAGACTTCCTTGCAATGGCTAAGGTTTCTGTATTGAGATCATTTGGGGGGTTTTGTGTGTATTCACGTGTGCTCAAACATCTCAAAATTGTCTTCCTCGTTCACTGAAACTGGTGTAGTTGTTGATCATGCCTGTAACATTCGTACCTGTGACTCTTAACACTGGTGTCTCAAGAATTAGTGAATTACTAATTATTGTCTGCCCTTTACTCCACACCCCCTGTGGAAGTCTCCGAGAAGCTAATTATTGGGGTGTGAACACCTCCTCTAGTATTATTAACACCATATTGTGTAGGCAAGGGCATAGAAATGTTTACTTGTTTTATCAAAACTACAGTGTCTTTGCTGGTTGAAGAGAACATGGAGAATGGCCAGCATGCAAGAAGATGGTTTCCACTCGCCACTCAACTGTCAGGCTCTGGGAGATCACACTGGAAAGAAAGACACTAGGCTCTCCAGTGTCACACCTCCAGCCCAACATGTGGCTCTGAGGACACGTGTGCACTCCTGAGTCTCGGTTCCATATATGAATTCTACCAGTTCCCTCCTCATTTCCAGATGTGCCTTTTGGGACCAGAGGCCTTGGGGAGCACATTGTCAGAAGTTTGGGGTGCCTTGTCCTTTCTACCTTCATTTTCTTTTTACCACACTTAACTAGAAAATACTGGTTTTCAAAATGGGACAGATAACAAGAAACTAAAACCAGCGTGTTGAGTTTATGCCATTTGGAAGGCCTGGTGAAAATCCATGAAGTTGCCACTTGCTCCCTGGAAGCAAATTTTAAAATATTTATTCTTCATTATCCTTTTTTAAAAAAAATAATCTCTTCATTTAAGGCTAATCATAAGCCTGTGCCAACCCTCTTTATATCTTTATATCTTTATATAACTTCTCTTGTGTTTAGAAAGTTTAGCCCTGAGAGCTAGCCAAGTGTCCTCTATGAATTCTCTGTGAGGTTCTGGGATGGAAGTGTGTCTCCCGGGATTCGGGGTTAGGCAGACATTGGGTGCTTGGCCATGCTAGTAGAGAAAGAACTGGATATTGAGATCCCATCTCTGTTGTATTGTTCCTTGCCCCACTCGCTGACTCTAAAACTTCTGCTTCCTATGTCTCTCCATTCCCTACTTTATAGTCAGGGATTCTCACTCTTCACGCCTCCTCTCCATTACTGTAGCGTAAGAAAGACAGCCTCTTTCAGGAAATGTCTGGTATCATCTTAGCTATTTCTAAGATTTTTAAAGAACTGATCATTTTTTCCATTTTTCCATAATATAAGAAATTATATTCTTTAGCCAAAAAATCAGAGAAGAGAACTTGGAACCATTAGATGGAAAACATTTTAAAAGTTTAAGAAACTGTACTCTTTTGTAGATGATGATCCAAATTATAACTAGTAGTAAAAGGTTTGTGTGTGTGTGTGTGTGTGTATGCTGTATTGTGTGTTTGTGTGGGTGTGCTATGTTGTGTATATATGTGTGTGCTCTGTGATGTGTGTATGTGTGTTTTTGTGCTATGCTGTATGTGTTTGTGAGTTTGTGCATGTGTGTGCTGTGTTGTCTGTATGTTTATGTATGCATGTACTGTGTTGTGTATGCATGTGTATGTGTTTGTGTGTTGTGTGTATATGTGTGTGTGCTGTGTTATGTGTATTTGCATGTGTGTTTGTGTATATGCTGTGTTATCTGTGATTGCATGTGTGTGATGTTATGTATATGTGTATGCATGTGTGAGCTGTGCTGTCTGTGTGTTTATGTGTATGCTGTATTGTGTGCATGTTTGTATGTGTGTATGTGCATGCTATGTTATGTGTGTGTGCACACACATGCATGAGCACAGGGGAGATAGAGAGGGGGAGAGAGAGAGCACTCTGTTTGTATAACTCTGAGTGAGGACAAATCTCTGCTGTGTGCTTGACATACCAAAGAAGAAGAGAGCTCAAGTGAAGGTTCCCCTCCAGCAGATTGGCCTGGGGGCAGGTCTGTGTGCCATTTTCTTGATTACTAATTGAAGGGAAGGCTTGTCCACCTTGCCCTGTTCCACCCCTATGCAGGTAGACTTGGATTCTATAACGAAGGTAGCAGAGCAAGGCAGAGGAAGCAGAACTCCTCTATTGTCTCAGCTTTAGTTCCATCCTTCCAGTTCTTGGCTTGGTTTTCCTCAGTGATGGACTTTGAGCTGTTAGCCAAATAAACTCTTCGCCCCAAGTTTCTTTTGGTTAGAATGCTTAATCACAGCAGCAGAGACCAAACTAGGACACACAGAGTTACTAATTTAGCAGCTAGTTATTAAACACAAGCAAAGGGTACACTATAGGGAAATGATAGGGAGTTGGATAAGTGGAGGGCTAGCGTATCATTCTGCCAATGCTTTGTTTTCATCTTGGATACGTTACGTAATTTTTTTTTTCTGAGCTTCAGTCATGCGGTATTTAGAGTGAGGTCCAGAGTCATCATTGTCATTATTTAGTGTTGCTTTGGAGTCCATAGCTGAGGTTGGCCATAGAGTTGATCCTCTTGCCCCAGCTTCCTAAGTGCTAGAATTATACCACTACTGTGTTTAAATGGTGAGCCTTTCAGCCTAAAGGGAGCAGATTTTGGTGGTGATAGTGGTGGTGGTGGTGGTTATTGTTGTGGTAGTGGTAGTGGTGATGTGCTGTGCTAGAGAGGTATCCTGGATCTTTGGGAAGCTAGGCAAGCCTCTATCACTGAGCTATACTCTTAGGTTGACTTCTGATGGTCTGAAAATTTTCTACAGACGATTTTTCTTCTCTCTCTTTGTGACCATACAACTAATAGTTGTCCAGTAAAATGGACAGCTGAAAGTGATCTTTACAAGTATCTTGTCCCTCGTTTTCATTCTGAATATGCTCATTTTTAAAATGTGATGAAGTTAAAGCCCACATCGGAGAGGGTAAATTCTGGAACAAGTCCCATAGGGAAGGGCTTCCACAAGAACAGAAAGCAATGTGCCCCAGAAGCTGTCACTGTGAATTACAGAGAGGCATCATTATCTGTCCCTGGTCCTCTGTTCTCCAGCGTAACCCCCACCCAGGCTATGCACCCCTGCTTGTTCCCCCTTGTCTTTGTTAGGGTTTACATTGCCGTGAAGAGGCACCATGACCACAGCAACTCCTATAAAGGAAAGCGTTTAATTGGGGCTGGCTTACAGGTTCAGAGGTCCAGTCCATCATCATGGCAGGGAGCATGGCGGCACTCAGGAAGACATAGGTGCTAGAGAAGGAGCTGAGAGGGCTACATCTGGATGGTCAGGCAGCAGGAGGAAGGCTGAAACACACTTTCTCCAACAAGACCGCACCAGCTCCAAAAAGGCTACATCTCCAGTAATGTCATTCCCTAGGAGTCTATGGGGATCATTTTCATAGAAAGTACTCTTTATCCCACAAGCTACACGCATCTGTGCCTACAGCTCTTTCTGCCAGCTGGGCTCTTAACCAGTACAGGAACATCACACAGGGAGCTGAAGGCTAGCCATTCTGATCTCAGAGCAACTACTCAGGATACCACCTTGCTCCAGCACAGGATGAACATGGAGCCCCTCCGTATCTTCGCATAGCATCTGTCTCTGTATCATTTGCATAGCATCCTGTAAGGACTATATGCACACCGATGCTCATTAAGATGATCCTACTACAACAATACCTTTTGTTATTTTTAATGACTTTTTTTTGGTAAGCCGTAAGATAAGTAGCCCAGCTGTGGATGGTTCCCCCTTTATTCCTTTGTCTCACGATAGGAGGCATTTAACTGCAAACGTAAAACTGAATTTATGGCTGCCAGTCTGCTTGAGTGTAATAAATGTCAAGCAGACATTGCTGAGTCACAAACTTTGTGAGTTGAGACTAACCCACTACATAAATCTGCTTACTGCACAGGAGCCCCGCTCCATGAACTTGCCTGCTGGCACAGATGCAGATATGTGTGAAACTCTGAGAGCCCGGCTCTCCAAATAAGTCAGTGCTATAGCACCTTAGCTTTGCTTGACTGTCCCTGAGTCTGTGCCTCTTGTCAGAAGTCTGCTTATTCATAGAGTTCTCCACACTCGTGGATGTCAAAGGGGAGGGCGTGCAGTGCCATTGGGACATAGCCAGGTCTTCATTACAGTTGGGAGGCAAATGAATTCCTGTAAGGCTGGAACCTGATTACTTCTGCTCAGTCTCCTTTTTTATTTATTTATTTGTTTGTTTATTTATTTATTTATTTATTTATTTATTATTCGATGTATTCTTTATTTACATTTCAAATGATTTCCCCTTTTCTGGGTCCCCACTCCTTACAAGTCTCATAAGCCCTCTTCCCTCCCCTTGTTCCTCCATCTACTCCTTCCTACTTCCCTGTTCTGGTATTCCCCTATACTGTTGCACTGAGTCTTTCCAAAACCAGGGGCCACTCCTCCGTTTATTTGGCCATCCTTTAATATGTGGATTATGTCTTGTGTATTCCAAGTTTCTAGGCTAATATCCACTTATCAGTGAGTGCACACCATGATTGATCTTTTGAGACTGGGTTACCTCACTTAGTATGATGTTATCCAGCTCCATCCATTTGTCTAAGAATTTCATGAATTCATTGTTTCTAATGGCTGAATAGTACTCCATTGTGTAAATATACCACATTTTTTTGTATCCATTCCTCTGTTGAGGGACACCTGGGTTCTTTCCAGCTTCTGGCTACTACAAATAGGGCTGCTATGAACATAGTGGAGCATGTGTCCTTATTGCATGCCGGGGAATCCTCTGGGTATATGCCCAGGAGTGGTATAGCAGGGTCCTCCAGAAGTGTCATGCCCAGTTTTCTGAGAAACTGCCAGACTGATTTCCAAAGTGGTTGCACCATCTTACAATCCCACCAGCAGTGGAGGAGTCTTCCTCTTTTTCCACATTCTTGCCAGCACCTGCTGTCTCCTGAGTTTTTGACCTTAGCTATTCTGACTGGTGTGAGGTGAAATCTCAGGGTTGTTTTGATTTGCATTTCCCTAATGATTAATGATGTTGGACATTTCTTAAGGTGTTTCTCAGCCCTCCGAAGTTCTTCATGGAAAAATTCTTTGTTTAGCTCTGTACCCCACTTTTTAATGGGGTTCTTTGCACAATACAAGTCAGGGGTCTGTGAGGCTTTGTTCAGGACTTGGGCGAGGTTTGACCCTCCTGCCCACAGAACCTGATATGCCACACTGTCCACACTGACACATGATGTACGTGGTCAGCTCTCAGGGGCCTTCAGTAGAGCTCTGCCTTAGGTCAGAGCCCTACTTCTTGGTCCACAAGCTCAGCCACAAGACTGTTTCCCACTGATGCTTCTCTGGAAGGGCAGGGCAGTCTCCACTTGCTCCTCTGGGTATCTCTATGCCAGCTGCTCTTCATTTCCACTAGTCTTCTAGTTAAAACTGTCTCATTCTGTAGGGATGGGATCTTGACAGTCCAGCATGGGGCAGGAACAAAGGAGGCATGTGTATGTGTGACCCACAGTGCACTCGGCTTTAAAAGTCAGTTCCAAAGTAGAGCATCTCCTTAGCATCGTACAAGACCCTGGAATCGATTCTCATAACCACAGAATGTCAGCTTCCCTGGCTCTGGATCTGAAGAGATTAATCATCCACAGTCATAATCGTGAGCACACTTTAAAATGCTGCTTGTGCCTGAGGGCAGTCAGGGAGCAGACAAGAAGAGATCAGGGAGTTAGGAGACTGGGGGATTTTAGCAGTGCTCTCTCGGTAGGTAAAAATGGGCTTCTAGGAAATAACCTATTTCCTCCAGGTTTGACATGTGTAGGCAAAATGGCAGGGAGCGGATGGGGTTGGCCGTTCTACAGAAGCTGAACTCAGTAGAATATTAAAGTGACTGCGTTTTTATTACAATACCAAATGAAGCAGCGATGTGAATTAAAGCAACCCAGGAGTCCAGCCAGATCTCGTGAGGGCAACACTGGTATCATCTGCACCATTAAGCGCTTGTGCTCAGAATGGCGAGCTGTAAAGACTCATAAACTGCAGCGTCTCCCTAGATTTTCTTGCTTTCCATACCCTCCACAGCAGAAGGGCGATGCTCGGATGCCATCGGCACTTCCGCGTTGGTCTCTCACTCATTTGCTCTTCCATTTTGTGCCTCTATAATTGTTGAAAGTGGCCCTAGCTTCAGCTGGCAGTGACAGAGACAACTTAATTTTGTAAACAAACATGTTAACAGCATTCACAAAGACAGTGTCCTGAATCCAGGATGAAACCAGTATATAGCCCAAGGGCAACAGAGGAAAGATTTTTCTCCCAGCTGTTTAACAGAACACATCCTACAGCCTAGGTGTCAGCAACAGCGGGGCATGTATCTGTCCTCTGTGCCTAACAAGAATCATCCCATCACCTCCTACCTCTGAGGGTGCAGTCCTAACAAAATGCTCTGGCAAACTCCAGTGGCCCCAAAGACATAAAGAAACAAGGCCAGAGAGCCGTAGGAGGAGAAATGAGGGACATTTCTTCAGCCTGGGCTCAGAGATGCTGGGAAATGGTTTTAAGAAAGAGTAGAAACTGGTAGATCTCATATTAGAATCTGGCCATGTTGAGAACAGGGCCAGAGGAAGGCATCATTTTATGTCCCTGAGCACAGGGCCTGCAGGATTGTGCTCCTCCAATGACCCATCTACATCAGACTTGCCACTGAGCAGAGCCAGGCCAAAGCTCCCACTTGGTGTTGGATTACACAAAGGGTACAGTGTTCCGAAAGCGTATCACTGAAAAGAAAAATGGGGCAAGGACAGCCTACTCTGCTGCATGATCACCACAGGGGGGAAAACTCCCTTGTGATTATGGTTGTTAAGATGGAGGATGTAAATAATGAGAGTATAAACTGAATATTTGGCAATACTGAAGTCCTGTGGGCATGCCCTGAGCTTTATGTTTAAAAGACCCTTATTTAAATGTGAGCTCTGTAAAACATTTTTAAAAGATCCTTTGTATCGCTTAGTTGGGATGCTATTTTCTCTGCTCTTCGTAGTTGGAAATGACAGGTTCTGTGGAGCAAAGAGTCTTTTGGAAGTGGATGCTTTAAGGAAGCCAATTTGCTTCTAAAATAACGAGTCTGGTGAGCGATCATCACCATACTGGTGTATCAAACAATAGCATGGTTCCCAAGGATTGCAAGGTACTCTGTTAATTCTGCTTCCAGGGAGCGTTGGCCGAGGGGCCCTGGATTCTGGAAACACTTTGTCCAGTTGATCCTGTGCCATTGATTGGGAGACCACAGAGCAGATCTGGCAAAGGAGAGTCTGTTTGAATTGGGCTTTGGAAGAACAGGGGGAAAAATGAGTCGTCAGATGTTTCATTAGCAGCTTGGTATTGGTCTACAGAAGTGAAATTGAAAAATTACTTTGTCGTGACTCCCGGGCTGCAGACAGACACACAGTTTGCAGGAGACTTCCAAGTTCTTCTCCAGGGGATGGGAAAGACTCAGGCATTACAGAGTTCCAATTCCAAACTCACTTCCAATCCCAAGGCATCTGGAGAGTCAGTTTTCTGTCTATACTATATGGGATTGCATCAGCTCTCCCGTAAAGTTCCCATTCTGGTCCCTTCCTTCCAAGCTATCCTCCTGCCTATTCTAATGTATCAGAAAGGCCAACACAGTGGGCCTCTCCTCTCAAGGCACCAACTCCTCCACATCTTCCCTATGTGTACACCCTGTAGACCAGGACCTTGTAAAACAGGAGAGATAGAGGAAATCATCTGGTCATTGGCCTTTGCTGGTCTTCAGTGGAAACTTATTTCCTTGAAGCCTTGGGATGGTAAGGCTTGTTCCAGCTTAAAGCTCCTCCAGATGAGACACTTAGAGGCCCCAATATCAGATGTCAAAAGGATGCAGAAGTGATTTAGTCTAAGGAAAAGCTAAAGATACTGGCCAAATGGAAAGGGCTTGCCATAGCATAGATAGGTAGAAGGGCTATCGATCAGTTTCCAAATGAATGAGTGAATTGCAGGAGAATGAGGAAAAGGGAGCTATCCAGTGGGCAGGGCCTCAAGTTGGTAGTTTTAAAACAATGAAGGGTCAGGCTAGAAGTTGATGGAAAGAGGTTTCTAAGAGAAGTGGAATCCAGAGAGGGAACTCAAAAGAGCCATCTTCAACATGTACTGTTGAAGGCTCCTGTACTGGCCTTCCTTGTACCTAAAAAAGACATTTATCTAGGACTGTAAAACTGGCACTAGGAATTGGGTTACTGTGAATGGCTGGCCCCAGACTGGCAGAAGCAGAGTAAAGGCAAGAGCCCCAGTATATCCAGGCACTGTAAGCCACAGCCAGCCAGACAAGCACCTCAGAGTGAGTGCCCAAAGGCTAGAGTCAACTCTCCTGAATAGCACCAGGTCCTACGACAGACCTGGAGGCTGCCCTGTGTTTCAGATTTTCCCACATGGCTCAGAATTTGGCCCTGGGACTTCCATAACTGTGCCTGTGGGTCCTGGCAGGGTGAGTGGCAGGTTTCAGTCCTGTCTGATAGCAGATTAGCAGATCAGCCTCAGCACTGAGAAGCCAGGAGGAGTAACCACAGGGACTGCATGCAGTGTATGCCTCAGTGGAGCTGAGTGCTGATAAAGCCCTAGCATAGGATTGTTGAAGAGAATTGGGGTACCCGGGCAACAGTTGAGAGGAGAGGGTCAAAGCTGCCAGTCAGCCCGAGTTTGGGTTATTCTGTCATCCCCAAGGACCAAAAGGCAAAGCCTGTCCTGTGGACCCAAGTCAATGCCAGCGGTCCTTCTGGGAGCTAAGAAACAGTATAGAAAGTGTCTCAGGCTAAAGAGAAAGCTGTGCTTGTCACAGACTTAAAGCCCTCATTAGAAACGCATTTGATAATCACATAATTGATATTTAAACTTACGTAAATAAAAAAATGTGTCACTGCTTATTGTGCCCAGGGAGGAATAGAATTGTACTTCAGCATGAAGCTCATGAGCACAGAGATGAGGTGCTGTCTGTTTGATTAAGAGCCTGTTTATCACCGAGAACAACTTGTCATGTCGATTTCCTCTGGTTGTTTGTGAAATATCCCAGGCCAGTTCAAGCCATCTACATGAGTCAATATCTCAAGGCTTTACCAGATCTACAAGATATTCTCTTTTTCCTTCTGAACTCTGTCTCCCAAAAGTGGGAGAAAAGAGATTGAATTCAAGTCATTCTGTGGGGGTGCGACAAAGAGTTTGTCACACATTTTTAGAAAGTTATATATCATGTATGCAATATGTCCAGGAGAGTCTAGGAGGAAAGTCAGCTAAATATAAGAACTTGGACCAAAGAAAAATCAGCTAGAATGTCTCAATCCTCCTGAAAAGTTAGGCAGAAATGACTTTCATGAGTGACAAGAAGCAATGGTCACTGGTGCAATTGTCACGGTAACACGACTACCACAAGACTGGCAATGTAGGTGGCCCTGAGAAAATCATCTATGCATGAGCCTTCAGTTTAGTGAATTCAAATGAATTAAGAGAAATTAAAAAAAAAAAAGAACAAAACAAATAACTCCAAAAACAACAACAACACTTATTTGTAGACCTGATCTAGCCTAACATGTTTCCACACCCTTCTCTAAGGACAGATCTCAGGACACCTTCCCACACTGATGTTCTCAATATGCAATCATTCTACAGCTGGGGAGCAAAGAAAAAGTACCTGATGGGAACTTCTAGCTAACTAGGAAAACTAGGGCCAGAGGCTGGGGCTGAGAGGCTACGTGGTACAGGTTGTATGAGGAAAGAAAGTGAGGAAGAGTCAAATCAACCCCCACCCTCCCTCCTGCTGTCACCAGACCCTGAGGAGCTCTATGTGTCTTTGAGGTTTCAGACTTAGAAATACATGTCCAATGAAGCCATAAGAAACATGGGTACCAGGAGGCGAATCTGCAGCCACCACCATTGGCACACAGGCATGAGGACAACCAGTTCAGAATCTCAGAAACTGATGAAATTCTGGGTGGGTGTAGAAACCCACTTGTAGCTTCAGCCTCAGAAGGTGGTCACAGAGGATCCCTAGATCAAGTAGGCTAGCAAGACTGGCTATGTCAGCAAGCTCTGGGTTTGACTGAGAGCCCTGCCTCAGTGAATAAGGTAGAAGTGCCATTGAGGATGAATTCTAACATTAATCTTTGCCCCCTCCACACCCACAGGAACATGCACAACACGATTCCCTTACATGTGCCAACCATGCACATACACATGAACAACTGGCACTAAAGAAATTGGAAAGTGTTCAATGAGGCTCTAAATGGTTTGTGATCCTCAACCAGTGATGACTTCATGCGCACTTCCAATGAGGACGTTGGGGTCACCTGCCACCCATGTCCTGTCAGTAGATACATCTCTTTGCTCCCCTGCGCATGCACCAGGCATGATATGATGAAGGCAGTTAGTAGATATGTAAGCATCTGCAAGTGGACTGTCTCATGCCGATTGGTGCTTTATGCTGAGGTGGGTGCTATCAGCAATGTATCTAAAGATTACTAGGCAGCTTGAGGCAGCGTAGTGTGTCTAGCCTGAGCTGATTAAAGAGGATGTTCCATCTGGCCCATAACTCCCTCATAGCCTTTCCTTATTTTTGCTACAGTTCTGCAGGTCTCACCCTTTTCTTAGCCCTACTAAATCGCTGCAATGCTCCAATAGCTTCTTCCCAGACACGCCTATAATATGTGTTCTAGACTTTAAACTACTTAGGCCTTATCTTTACCTTTCCCTCCCAATCCCACCGTCTTTCTCAGATGTTCCTTAGGCCCAACAAAATTGCATGGGCCATTTGAACAAACAAGAATAATGAGTAGGCTAACGGAATGAAAATAACCCCATCTTTTGGTGGCAGCCATAACGGAGCTCTGGTTCTGCTGCGGAGCCTCACTTAATCCTCTGAGCAAGTTAAGAGCGTGGCTTCTGATGTCTTTCAGTAAAGCTTTGGTCCTACACTGTTTCTCAGCTATCCAGAGCGTGCAAAGCAGACCCCTACTCCTTTACCTGTAGCTAGGGTCCCATCAAATGCTACTAAGGTGTATCCAGCGTGCTTTCAGCTATCTGCTTAAACTCCCCCAGTTCTTCTGAAGTGCAGTGCTGAGCTTTGTCCTAGACCCAGCAACAACAGGAGAGGTTGGGCCCATTCCTTTCCAGCTTCCCCACTGCCAAGCAGAGCGCCTGCTTTATGCAGAATCCTCACTTCCAAGGGCATCCAGCTAGACCTTTGGCTTCTTGAGCACCACAAACAGCATTAGTTTCTGTCTCCACCCCAGAATCTAGAGCAAGAGCCCCAGGGGTTGTCTGAAAGAAAGCAGTTCTGAGCTTCACCCCTGCAGTTCTGGGCCTCACCCCTGCAACTCCTGCCAAATGGCTTTCTTTTGGACAGAATTCAAAAGCTGACACCAGCTCTGCTACTCCCTTTCTCTAAGCTGCCAGCCACACTCCCAAGCACTCCCCTTCCCATTGTTAGCAGCAGTTTGCTCTCTTCACCTGAAATTTAGGCATAATAATGGTGCATTTAAAGAATACAGTCATGGGCATTCTGTAAGGTCTTTCTGTGAAAAAGTGCTTCCCAAGCATTCGTTCCAAAAGCATTTCTAACTCATGTCACAGCTATGATGTATTCATTACAACTCATGCTTCTCATATTATGAGTTGACTGTGTGGAGGTGGAAGGGGTGTCCAAGGTGGTGGTGGTTTATTTGTTCTTCTGAAAAGCATTCAAACACATAAATACGGTTTTCCTTCTTGTTTTCTCCCTTTTTGTTTTGCCAGTTTCATACAACCACACAATGTATCGTCGCTGTGTTCATGCCCATTAACCTCTTTTATCCCCTGACAGTCCTGCTCACCCCCTTTTCCCCCACTAGTCTCCTCCATCTTACATGCCCCCCTCTGTCTATCTCTGTCTCTCCATCTTTGTCTCTCTCTATGTCTATGTGTGTGCATGTGTGCATATGTGCATGCATTTGTGTGTGTGTGTGTGTGTGTGTGCGTGTGTGTGTAGATCGCATAGAGCTAGCGACAGCTTCTATATCCACAATTGGAACAGACATGTCTTGTCCAGAAGACAATATTTCATAGCACTCCACATCATCCTTCTGACTTTTGAACATTCGTTTTGTGTGTGTTTGTGTGTGTGTGTGTGTGTGTGTGTGTGTGTGTGTTAAGTAGATTTCCTGTATAGGGCTGAGTACATAGATTAGTTTGTTTCCTGTATCAAAAGTGTCTTCAACAGTAGGGTATTATCACCTACTTCTAGCAAATATAATAGTCTGTGTTGATGTACAAGCCCCTGGGGGGCTCTGACCAATAATTTATAGCAAGTCAGTCATTAGCTGCCACTGGGATTTTCATTTAAAACCCTGTGGCTTCTGGGAGGAGCCTTATACCACCATGCAGAACACCTCTGTTCAAACCAATTTTTATGCTATTTGCAAGTTACTTTGATGATTAGCAGTTTTTGTGCACCTTTCTCACACATCCTTGGTTTTGGTTAATTCTGCCCAGCACTCAGCCCTTCCACGATTTCCTTTGCCCTCCCCATGAATTCTTCCCATGTCTAATATTCCCCCATCTCTACTTCCATTTTACTTGTGATATATTTGCCTCCCTTCCTCATTTCTATCCCTTTGCATGACTCCTTTCTTACTGTCCATCCTCTCTAGGCACTCCATCTTAAACACGACGAAGCTACCGCATATGAGAAAAATCAGAGTTTGTCTTTCTGGGCCTGGATTACCTCTCTCAGCATAATATTTTTTCAGTTCCACCTGTTTTCTTTCAAATTTCATTTTTCTTTACAGCTGAATAAAATTCCATTGGGTATATGAACTACATTTTCATTATCTACCTATCAGTTGAAAGGCATCTGGGTGATTCCACTTTCTATCTGCTGAAAAATTGAGCAGCACTGAACGTGGATGTGCAGTTATCTCTGTCCATTGAGACAGTCTTCTAGTACATGCCCAGGAGTGATATTATATTTCTAAGTTAAAACAATTTTCACACTGATTTATGTAGGGGATGCTCTAATTTACAATCTCCCCAGGAGACAATAAGTGTCCCCCCTCCCTACATTCTTACAAGCATTTGTCATCATGTTTTCTTGAGGATGGACATGTGACAGAGGTGAGACTGTCAGAGTAATTTTTATTTGCATTTCTTTGGTGGCTAGTGATGTTAAAGACTTTTAAAAGTGTGTATTAGCTATCTGTATTACTTCTTTTGAGATCTAGTTGTTCAGTCCTGTAGCTGGCTTTTCTTTTCAGATGGGTTTTCCCAATGGCAAGCTTTTTGAGTTCTCTGTATATTATAGATATTAGTCCTTTATCAGCTGTAGAGCAGGCAGACATTTCTCTCATTGTATAAGCTGTTGCTTTACCCAGTAGAATCCAAATCAGTCCTTCATTATACAGAAACATTAATTTCATGAGTTCCCATTTGTCAAATGTTGGCCTCACTTCCTGAGCAACAGAAGAACTTTCCAGAAAGCCTTTGTCTCAAAGCACAGTCTACATCTTTTTTCCTCTAACTGTTTTAGCATTTTGAGTCTTGCATTGAGATCTTTGATCCAGTTAGAGTTGAGCTAGGGTCTGGGTGAGCAATAGAGGTCTAGTTCATTCTTGTATCTGTAGGTCTCACCTTTCACTATTGGCTGAATAGACTTTCATCCCCTGCATAGTTTTGGTATTATTGATCAACATTTGATGGTTCTAACTTTACAGCTTTACATTTGTGTCATATTTTAGTTCACCAGTGCATGTGTTTATTTCTGTACCAGTGACATGATATTTTGTTACAGTAGCTTTTACCATGGAAGGCAAATGTACCTGGCTGATCTTTACCTATGCAGGTCAAATATCCAAGCAGAACTATAAGTAAGACAGAGAAGAGCAGTCAGAATTAGCTCCAGAAAATACCCTTGGTCAATGGCATTGTCCATGCTTCCATATATCTTGGCATCTTGTAAGATTAAAAAAATAATAAAAAGAAAAGAAAAAGAAATCCAAGGAATAAATAATTCTTTTCAACTGAATGAATACACTGGACTTTATCAGATGTACAGGATCTTCTATGGACATAAATTCCTTTATATTCTTCCCAGTTTGTGGGATTTGTGCCCTTTCCTTTTGAACTGAAATAGGCTTTAACCATCAGAATATGTTTCAATGGCAGGTCTGGGTCTTACAAATTGGCAGGTGCCTTTTTTAAAAATCAGAGTCCTAAACTACTAATAAGAAGTCTGGCCACCCTAATGAAGAGACCACAGAGACTATGAAGCAGCATAGATGGATGAGATATCACAGAGCCCAGCCTTCTAGACACTCTCATTGAACTCAGCCACATGAATACTGTTGCTAAGATCTGCTGGAAGAATCCATAGAAACACTGAGTACCCCAGGAGAGCAGGGAACAGTTATTTGGAAGGTAATTCCCCAGGAGCCAAGAAACACAATAGGTCTGCCCACCAATCTCCATTGGTCTTCCTTCCTGATAGCTTCACACAGAAGAAAGTTTTATGTAACTGGGCACAGCACCAACCAAAGGAGATCATCTTTCATACTTCAAGTTTACATAAATTGTCTTAGCAAATGAAAAAATATCCCCCATGGAAGGAGTGATACAGAAATGGAAATGGGGAGACCATGGAGAAACTGAATCACAGGTTAGCAATGTGGTTCCCTCCTAATGCTGTGACCCTTTAATACAGTTGTGATGACCCCCAACATACAATTATTTTGTTCCTACTTCATAACTAATTTTATTACTGTTATAAATCATGATGTAAGTATCTGATATGCAGACAATCTTAGGCAACTCACTCGAAAGGATTGTCCAACCCCCCAAAGGAGTTTAAAACCATTGGCTTGGAAGTTAACATTATCAGTAAGATTTGCAAAACTGAATTCACAAATTAAGAAAAAAATCTTCAGAAACAAGATTTCTAAAAACATACACATTCAATCTATTTCTATACATCGGTACTTGGAAAATGAAGGGTATGAGGGACATTGAAATTATGATTAGGTTCTTACAAAATGCAAAGCCAAGTATGGACTCTCTGAAAGATTAAAATGAAAGATTTGACCTTAGAGTTTCCAGATCTAGCTTTATCATGATGCATAAAAGTTTAACAGTTCCAGCAGTCATAAAAGATATAAATGGAAAAAATGATAGGCTATTTTGGACCAATTTCTGAATATTGTTAAAAATGTAGTTTTATGAAGGGCTCAGAATGTAATTACTGGGAGTGATCTATGAAACAAATGCTGGAGAGACAATCCTGTCCATATTTTAACTACGATAAAACTGATCTTATTGATAGCAAGTGAAAAAAAAAACAGCTAACAGCTCTTTAAAAAATGAGTGTCTTTGTTACAGTAATTAAATTGTAGCTTCAACAGCATTATTACTTTAAAGATGATTCTGTTCTCTATGCCCGGGAAGAGACTGGGGAAGGAGAAAACTTTTGGCTACCATGTTCTCAAAACATACTGGCTCTCCAGCATGGTGTCTTGGTGCTCACATTTCTTATGAGGTTATACATTGCCTACTTTTCCTTTGGATTTATATGAAACCATTTGAGAATTTTGTCTTTGCCTAATAGTTGAAATCCAAGATCTCAACTGGTGATCCTGCAGTGGCTCTTTTCAATGTGTGCATTGTGTCTATCTTTATACTTCTGAATGTTTTCTGTGATTATTGACCATTATATTACATTATTGTCTCTATTCTATTTTTCTTAGCTTTAGCTGTTTGTAGCTCTTCGTCTTTTGATGTACAGTCAAGCTGATTCTTTTTATTATTTAGTAGCCATCCTGTTTGGGGAAGCTGTGAAGCAGATTACTGTTCAATGGTTGGATCCCAATAGTTCCTAAACTTTGCTTATTCCATCTAACAACTTTTATATCCCCTCTGTTTCTCGGCTGCCCATTTTTCCATCTCAGCTTGTCTCAATACTTAATCTTTTTGGCTCTCCTTTTGATAGATTATTCCCATTTTTGAGTGTTATTGAGAATTTATGCAATAGCTTTCCAAATGTATTTTTGTTTCTCGCACTAGATGATGAAAAATATGTTTGCTGTTTTATGTCTCAAAGCAAACTGCTGGCTCTGCTGCTTGTTTCCCTGGATCGCTACCTATCCTTACAAAAGACAAGAACTCCAAGGTCCATCCTTTGTTCTCAAAGGAAGTAGAATCTTGTAACTTCTGTATTCACTTGTTTGAAATAGCTGTTAAAGCTCATCTAGAGGGATGTAGAGAAGTTAATTTATGTAACTTACTTTGCTTTACATATATCCCAGTGTCTTGTAACTATCTATTATTTATTTGACTCTCAGTCTGAACTGTCCAATGCCACAGGTATTAGATACATATGTCCATTAGAATTAAATACATACGAGGCTCTGCACTCTCATTAACATGAGACGCATTCTATGTGCTTAATACACATGGGAGATTCTAGTCATTTTTAAATCTCTACCACTCGTCACTATTGTAGAGTGAGATTCATCTGTTCCTCTATAGGTAACCTATAAAAAATGACTTTACTTTGTAAAATTAAAATGTTCGATAATTATATTTTTCTTGTAAGATTTGGAAAATGAAAAAGAAATGCAGCCCTTATGTGTCTCTATCATGATTCTTCTTTCCATTTTCACCACTTTTTAATCACAGCCTTAATGTTGTAAGCTATAAAAAATGTGTTGTTGATCTTAGTCTCTGGAAAGGCCCTGCTCAGGAAAAAACAAAAAACAAAAAACAAACAAAAAAAATCCAAAAAACCGACAAAAACAAAAACAAAAACAAAGTCCTAGAAACAGAAGCAATGGCAGATTGCTTCTGCATGGGTAAAAGAGCTGAGATGTGATGGCCAGGGTGGCCAGCAGGGGCATTGAGGTTAGCTGCTGACAAAGGTCCCTTGCCTCTTAGGCAGGCACACCCACACTGAACACAGGACTAATGGATAGCTCCTTCCTGTTTGCAGGTCTATATTGTTGTTTGCCAAAGCTGCATCTGTGTCTTTCAGAACAAGGCCATTCACTGGCTGTTCCATCTATGCTTTCCCAATATCTATTACATGTGTACAGCTTCATCTGCGTCTACTCGGAATAAGAACATTCATTGGCTGACTTATTTGTATTTACTCTTTATAAGGACATTCATTGGCTATCCCATCTGCATCTGCTCAGTATACAAACATCTATTGATTGTCCTATCTGCATCTGATCAGTATATGAACCTTCTTTGGCTGTCCTACCTGCATCTTCTCATCTTCTCAGTTTAAGGAGATTCATTGGCTGTCTTTCTTCTCTGCCCTTCTCTAGGAACAAACTTTGAAACACTAGATGCATGGTAAGTTATAATTCCACTGAAAATGGGATAACCAATGATTGTGACCTAAGGCTGGCAACTAAGTACTGTTCCAAATGTTGTACAACTTACCCTCAAAAATAGCACCCCCAAAACTGAGACCCATGTTCAAATTCATGAGCCCTATAAGAAACATGTTGCATTCAAACTCTAATGTGGCTAAGGATTTACATTGAATTGAAAAGAAGAAAAAGAAAAGAGGAGAGGACAGGAGAGGAGGGAAAGGAAGGGCAACAAAGGAAAAGGAAAGGAAAGGAAAGGAAAGGAAAGGAAAGGAAAGGAAAGGAAAGGAAAGGAAAGGAAAGGAAAGGAAAGGAAAGGAAAGGAAAAAGGAAGGAAAGGGAAAGGGAAAAGGGAAAGGAAAGGGGAAAGGAAAGGAAGGGAAAGGAAAAGAAAGGAAAGGAAAGGAAAGGAAAAGAAGTGGGTTTGGATATGCAAGCTCTGGCAGGAAGAATGAAGAGCAATTCTCCATCATGATGATTCTTTTCATTTCTTTGTTCTTACAGCCCATAAAACTCATCCTTGCAAAAGGCCATCTGGTGAACCTGTGAGGCCTCATGAGCCTTGCAATCACTTTTACATCTATTAACTTCCATGAGCCACAGAAGCAGTTGTATTCAGTACATAAACCCATATGGTTGAACCTGATGATGTTTTATTTATAAAGGCTGAAACTTGAGATTTATGTAATTTTCAAAGATCTTGAAATATTATTCTTTTGTTGATACTCTTGAGCCCTTTAAACAGGTGGTCTTTCATCTTGTATGGCTTGAAGGCTGTAGAAAAAGAAATCAGTGGGTACAGATTTGGACCACAAGCCATAGCATAGTGACCAATCCTGCCTCCATCTAAGACAAGAATAAGACTATTGAGATGTTTTCACTCAAATTGCAGGAATCTCAAGTAAATGACACAAAGTAGGTACAGATTCTTGTTACTATAATAAGATGCTCCAGGAACATATGTTATAAAGTGAAAAGGTTCATTTGGGCTCACAGTTCTGGAGACTGCAAAGCCTCCATGCTCTGGGCTTTTGGCAAGGGCAGCAGATGGTAGGAGGTGCATGTGGTGGTATAAAAAGCTTACATAAATACAGGCAACAGAACTATACCAGGATCCCATGAGCCCCTTGGAGGTCAGACCTTTGAGAGGTCCCCTTTAGGCCCTACCTGCTAATGAGTCAGGAGAGCAACGCTTTCTCTAATACCAAGGGGTACTACCCATATTCAAATCAGAGTGCTAGGTAAAGTTTTGCCCTTTTCCTTCCACTTTGCATTCTCTGTTCGTTTCTTCCACCTTCCCTCAGGCTCTCTAACTTGCATTGGGTATTCAGAAACTTACCATGGGCCTGTTAGTCTGCTAGGAACTGCATAGTGATATGTCACATCCATCCATCCGCCTTTCCTCACTCCAGAGGCCTTTATCTTTCTATTGCTGCGGGTTTGCTGGTTGGGTGATGGCATGTAAAAATCAGCATGAAATCAATCTACTTCAAATAAATCACACCGTCAAACTGAAGACTTCATTTGGAAAAATATAGCTTCCTTGAAAATACAAATGCATGGCTTCTGCATTGAAATGCAGACTGACAAATAATGGAAGCAGTCCCAAGTACTTCGTCCCACTATCTCGTCCTTCTGCAATTTCTTGATAGCTTCCCATCAAGCAGTCCTTGATCAAAGGACTCTATCATTGACAAGTTTCAGATCAGCTCCCATCCCACCCCTGGGCGCTCCCACTCATGCTCTGATGGCTCTGATGGCCTGTCTGAAAGGTCTGGAAATGTGCCTGTTTGATTCACACATATCACTAAGATTCAAGTCGGCTTGTTCTATCCCCATAGGGGGATGCTGGAGGGGACACACCTTCACTGTTGCTAGTTCATTTCACTCCAGAGACATAGACCCCTATGTGTCAGCTGCTGTAATTAGGAATTCAGCCTGGTGGGGTGGAAGACATCATGAGCCCTAACATGCTACAAAGTTCTACTAGGCTTCCTGTAGCAGTGAGCCTCATTAAGGACCAGCAAGGACCGGGTATGGTTAAGAGCCTTGCTTCTGGGCTGAGGCCTCCAAATTCCTTGTACTACCACCAATCCTACCACCATCACAGCTAGTCCTACCTTCAGAATCTGAATCATGAACAACCCATGAAAAATATTGTGGGCTTCTTTTCTGGTTCTAGTTTCTCTAATGGTTTCAGAGTCTAAGAACTATATAAAATAAGGAACTAGATTAGGCCCATGGTTGTCTAAGGAACAAGAGAGCAATGAAGTGGAGATTATATAAAATGTATCAGAATCTATCAAGCATCGTATTCCAGGTATAAGAAATTGTAAATCAACAAAGTAGATCAGTTAGGTCTGTCTGGTTCAGAGTGAAAGCCAAGAGAACTCACTTCAGATAAATGAAAAATGAAAAGTTGTATCTTCTGAGTGCTCAGGGAGGCAGCCAGTTCAGGATCCAAACCATGTCCCTAAAGGGAGATTGTACAATGTTTTAAAGAATGGGAACACAAAATATGCAGGGCTGGGGAGCTGGGGGAAGCTTCAGTGTTATTTAATTGTATTTTGACATTATGGGTTAAGCAAGGAAATACTGTTGGAGACTGGGCCATACCCAGGGCACCTGGCTTCAAGATCCTTGATTCATTCTACTAGGTATTAAGTCCAGAACTCAGAGTGATAAGGGGACAAAGGATAAGGTCAGCTGCTTGTAGTTAATTAGGGCATAGCAGGCAATTGGTTATATATATTTGTAACTTATACACCTTGGTTTAGATGACAGCAATTTCTATATTCTTTGCCAGTTAATAGATAATTAAGAAAACATTTGGTAAAGTGGGATAGTTGTTCATTCCTAGGCCTGGGAACATGAACTTCTTTGACCCTGCCATCAAGATGGAGTAGTTGTCTTTGAGATGGCTGGACTCAGACAACTGCCTCCTTACAACTTGCTCTGAGATGTCTGGACTCAGACAACTCTCTACAACAGAAGCTGTTTAGCTGTTTAGTTCCTTCCTTTAATTCAGTGGAGTCTGAAAATAAAATGGTGGTACTTAGAGTAAGCTTCTTTTGCTTTCCACTAAGACTTCACCTGGAGGGCAGATGAGACTGTCAAATCAGAAGTACTAAAATGGTGAGCTGTTGTAGGGCATCTATCAGAGAAGATTAATCAAACAGGGGTTCAAGCCAATAGAAAGTCTTTATTGGCTGGCCAACAACTACACTGGGTATTTGGGACTTTCTTGGGGTAAACTTTTAGGTACAAGGCCACATCCTGGGTGGACACACCTCAGTTAGCTAGAAGCAGAATTACAGAAGCCAAAAAAGCAAGATTAGTACATCTGGAGTCTTTCCCAGAACTAGGGACTTTGATGAATTAGGTATTTGTTCTCATTTGGGCAGGTGTTGCTGCCTGTGTGCTGGCTTTTAAGGCTGGGTTTGCATCATGGCGTCTGTTGTGCTAAGGTCTGGAGGCCTGTAACAGAACAGAAACATTCAGTCAGTTCAACTCTGGAATACCAAGAGTGGGTCTGGACATCTCTGTCACTGTTGTTTTTTCCTTTCCTCTACACTAAACACGAACTCAGGATTTTGAAGCAGGCAGAGAAAGCAAAGTAGGGGGTGCCATGGTGAACCAGCTGACATCCAGGGCTTCCCACCTCAACTGTCAATTTCAAGGATGATAATCTACCCTAATGCTCAGGACTTCCTTTTGGTGGGATTCAGAAAGTTAGGTTTAGGGATAAAAGAAGCAATGTTAGTGGTCTGTGAAGATATGAGATCAGTCTGAGGGAATTCAAAATATTGGGGCAAAAAGCATCCTCAGCCAACATGATTTATCTTTATCTTTATCTGTATTTATACAAGTTTACTGGGTTCTTAGTGGGTTGCAAATGAATACTTCAAGACAGATTCTGAGTAAGCCACAGGAGACCCATCGGCATCTACATGTCTGGACAGGAGGTCTAATGGAACAGCTGTCACTTGCTCTGGGTAGTTAGCAGTTAGAGCTGTCAAGCTATTCTTCATGGCACTGGCATGAAAGTTGTAGTGTATTTTACAGCTCTTGCTAACACCCTGGTTTGGCAAGGATGATGGCTACCCCTGGCCCTACCACAAGATCGTCTCTTCACTGGTAACAGGGTGTAGTCCTAAGTAATGATTACTCTAGTCTAATAGGAATGTAAGATGAATGAATGGAAATGCCTTTGGATGGCAGTGAGGAGAGCTGAATTACAGACTTGAGGACCTAAGAAAGAATTTTAAATAAGGAGAGAAAGAGAGAGCAGGAGTCCCCAGAGCCTTCCAGTTTGGGGTGGCATAAGCAAGCAGGTGTCTGGAAAGAATAGAAAAATCAATAAAAAGCACCTCCAGATTGCTTTTTATCACGCATGTGCTGGTAATTCTAAATGTCAGTGATGAAATTTTCTTGATCTGGGGGAGGCTAACTGTCCCTTAGCCCTCCATATGCAGTTGCTTGAAAGTGAATTAATGTAACACACTCACTGGTTGATGAAGGAAGTAAGTTCCAGTATCTGACCAAAGCCCTACAGCTGGAGTATCTGCTAAAATCCAGCTTTCCCTTCTGCCTCCAAGAGGCCTTTCCAGTCCATTACCTGCCTGACTCAGGGGTTGGAAGCGCTGGTGGGCCCAGCAAGTGCACAAAATTTGATCATGCTAAGCAAATTAAGAAATCTAAAGATGCTGGAAAAAAGCCCAGTTGGCTGCCCCTCGGTGCCCGTTTGCCTACAACCCATACTGGGGAATTTTCAGCCTTAAAGCTGTTTGTTTCTGTCCGATCCTTCATTTGTAGTAAATTGGCTTTTTCCATACCAGGAAATTCATTTCTCTTCATATAGGTTGATTTCTATCTTGAGAAATTTTTATGATTTTTCTACGGGTGCCCTGAGGCACGGTGGGGTGGAATCTCAGGCCTCGAATGCAGGTGTGCAAGGAATGTATCCAAACATATACGGTGATTCGAAACTAATTTTAAAACTTGTTTAATTTAAACTCAGTCTTCATCCAACCTAGGAGGCAGAATAGACAAACTCAGATATTTAAGGCTTTTACAATATTAAGTTTTTCAACCATAGCTTTATTTTTGAATTTGAGTTCCACTACTGAGAAGGCCCTGGCCATTGGCCTGTCCCTTGTTCATGCCCAGGGTCTCAGCCTCCTGAAGGGGCATCTCCAACCTCCTGGTCGGCATCAGCCGTTGTCCTGTTGTGGAATTTCCTGGCATTTTGCATTTGTTACTGCTTGTAATTTCCTTTCCTTATGAAATAAATTATTTCTTTCCTGAGCTTTTAAGATCAGAAACATATTATTTAAGACCCACCTGGAGACAGAATTAATCCTAGGAAATGCATCAGCACACGAAGTGAAGGGCAGGCATGAGATTAACTGACCAACCCACATCAAGAGCAAGCTTCCATTTGATTTATTCTCCGTGGGAGAATGGATTCATTATCTGGGTGACATGTCTGCATGAATTATTTCTCCTGCTGACTTCCGTCTGCCCACATCACCTACTCTCCATGGACACATCGAAATCATTTGTTTATACCAAATCTTGGCCACTTCTCATCACACACATCATATGTATACTAAAAAAAAAAAAAAAATTGCCTTTCTCCTGCTTTGGGTAGGGGAGGGGATAGGAGTAAAGACAATAGCAGGATGTGCAGAAATCCAGAATGAACCAGCAACAAATGCGAGTGGATGATGTTGCCCTACAGGGCACAGAGTTGGGCAGAATAGATTCTTTCTTTTGAGATGCAGAGAAGTCAGTGAAGATCATCGGATTGCTTTACCTCTCTGCATTTCACAGCACCCACTCCCAACATATCAATTGTCAATGTTCACATGCTAGAGCCACACAACACTGTGCACAGCACTTTAAACCAAGTTAACCTAAGATTGACTATGCATACAGAACACTTAGGAATAGTACTTAAGGTAGATATGATGACAGCACAGGGACCCAACCAAAACCTACACCCAGGGAGCTTGCCTGGAGTTGGTAGTGAATGTGAATGTTCTGGATCATTCACTGGATTGATAGCAGGGTAGAGTTTAACTGGTTAAGCCAGGAAGATGTATCTTACCTACTAGAGTCTGACATGAAAGGAAAAAAAATGGGCTTTAGATCCAGCAGGACCTTGGTTTTAATTCCAACTGCAACATGTATCATCATGGTAATCTGTGGCTGTTATAGTTGTTGTCATATCCCTGCAGCCAGTTTTCAGGGGAAAAAAAAAGTTCCCTTGGGTCAATTGCATTAGTTAAAATATACAGGTATCCCCTAGTTAGGGTTACTATTGCTATGATGAAACACCATGACTAAAACCAAGTTGGGTAGGAAAGGGTTTACGTAGCTTACACTTCCACAGTGTTGTTCATCATTGGAGGATGTCAGGACAGGAACTGAAACACAACAGAGACTAGAGGCAAGAGCTGATGTAGAGGCCATGGAAGAGTTCAGTGAGAAGTTCTGGATCTTGTCCTCCAGCTGTTTCATTTTTAAGCATCATATTTTAAATTTTATGTGTGTGCCTAAGTCATGTGTGTGCAGCATGTGCATGCAAGTATCCTTAGAGGCCAGAAGAAGGAGGGCATTGGTTGCAACAGAACTGGAGTTACAGCTAGTTATGAGTCACCTGACACAAGTGTTAGAGCCAAACTTGATCCCCTACAAGAACAGCAAGTAATCTTAGCCACTGAACTATCCTTCCAGCCCTTGTCCCATTGCTTTTTATGGATGTATGTTAGTATGCTATGGGTATTTACATCTTAAATGGACAGTTGGATATTTGAGCTTATATCCAGACATCACAAGGGGGCTTTTGAATTATTGATGTTTTCATCTGGTTCCAATTTGGGAAACTAGAGTATACCAATTTCCTTTTGATCTAATCCTAAGTAGTCCAAATGAGAATATTACTCTGACCTTGATTACTGTGAATAATGAGTTGGGAGATGAGGAAGCAGGTAGGTAGGAGTGTTCCGAACCTCAACAGGGCTAGGGGGAAAGTGGGCGGGACCTTTTCAGGATTGGCAAAGAATGTGTGATGCTTCCTTCTCTAGGCCAATTATGCAGCCATGGGAGGTAAGGAATGTAAAGTCCTCTTTAGTTTTTGCTTCTTCACTTCCTCTGCTGCTGGGGAAAGTCGGCTGACTAACTTTACTGGGCAAATTTAGAATGAAGGGACTTACAAACAAACATCATTTCCTCATCATGTTCCAGGACTCACCTTCAGAAGGATTTCTCCAGGGCCTTGGATATGGGTCACAGTGCTGAGGGCTTTGGCCCTGATGAGGAGTTGAAGTTTAATTAATTCAGCCTTCAGGACTGGGAAGATGAAATGTCTACATGTGTGAACTCTGTCTTTCCTTCTAGACTTCATGAGTAAGAAGGTCATATTTGGCTTTGTCTCACTGCTTAACTTGTGCAGAAGTAGGAAGAAAGTATTGTTGACTTAATTCATAGGCTTTATTACCTGAAATTGTTCATGGACCTCATCCTTCTTCCTTAAAAAGTGATGTGTTTGGGAAGCACAAATTGATCGTACAATATGTATACACAGAACTGTATAGAAAGAGACACAGTATCTCTGTGGGCAGAAGCACATCAAGATGTATCTTTGATGGCAAGTGTGTTCTGTTACAAAGGCCAAGGTTATAAGTTCAAACTGTCATGTGGAGTTAGTGCTGGAGAACTTAAATACAAACCTCTTTCCAAAGTTACGACCTTGAGTTGTGACCTTGAAGATCCACTTGTTTTAGTCACAGGAGTCAGGACACAATTTGTGTAAATGGACTCACCCAAACCCATTCCTCTCAGAGGGAATGTCGCTGAAGGTGTTGCCCTGTGTGCCACATTTGAGAGTAGAACTCACCACCAGTGTTAATGCATTTTCAAAAAACAGCATCTGGGGGTTTGCAGACCTAAAGCTAAACATCCCCTTCATGAAGGAGAACAGTTACTTATTTAAGAAAATATTTATTGTACCTCAGTCAAGGAGCTAGGTGCTCCTGTAGAAATCAATGAACACAGACTACAATCCCCAGTGATACTGAACTGCCAGTGTGTAGTAGGGAAAACATGAAAAATTAACTAACTAGAGAAGTGGATATAAAAAGCACAGAAATAATGGATTGGGCAGTAAATGCTTGGAAAATTCCTTGAGGGTTTAGAGTCAGGGGAATTGAGTGAAGAGATGAGCAGAATTTTACTAAGTGAGATCTGACCAGAGGCAAGAATGATGGGGAGAGACTGCTGGGATGTTACGAGGGTCTTATCCTAATGCCCCACCCAGTGCAACAGGAGCAGAGGTAAGAATGAAGAAAGAAGAAGAAGAAGAAGAAGAAGAAGAAGAAGAAGAAGAAGAAGAGGAGGAGGAGGAGGAGGAGGAGGAGGAGGAGGAGGAGGAGGAGGAGGAGGAGGAGGAAGAGGAGGAGGAAGAAGAAAAAGAAGAAGAAAAGTAAAAGGGAGAGAGGAAGGAAAAGGAAGAGGAGGAGGAAGAGGAGGAGGAAGAAGAGAAGTAAAAGGGAAAGAGGAAGGAAAAGGAAGAGAAGGAGGAGGAGGAAGAGGAGGAGGAGAAGAAGAGGGGGTCAGCGAGGAGGCCCCCACGGTTTGTGAAGCCATGTGAGAGAAGAGAGAACAAGTGGGCTGGAAGCCTTAGATGCAACCAGTGCCAGGTTTAAGGACTTGTCCTTTATCTTGCAAGTAGTGACAAGAACTTGAGGACTGTTAGAAAGGGATGAGGTGATTAGCAGTTAGTTAGCATACGCAGATGCCCATAGTTGTGGTAGTTAACATTGCTAGCCACACAACTACTTCACAGCTCTTACCACAGATGCGATTCATCAGTAACTGAGTAATGTCTTTGTGCCCCCTCTCAAACATGGTAAACTCATTAAGATTACTATAGCCCTACCTCCTGATACAGTGTTACAGGCAGTTAGTTAAGATAACAAACATTTTTAAATGAAAATAAAGATTTTAGGTTGTATGACTATATGGTGTGTGTGGGGGAGAGAGAGAGAGACAGACAGACAGACAGACAGAGACAGAAAGAAAGAGAGAGAACAGTTAAGTGGATACACGTGGATGGTGGATTGGCTGAAACAAGGGGGGTATCAACTTCTGAAAGTTATGAAAAAGGTGCAAATTGGGAAATGAAGGCGTGCTGTTAAGACACACTGAGAGCTCAGCTCAGACATTTCCAAGTATATCATGGGAAAATTAATTCTAACAGAAGCTTTCAGAGCAGGTGTCTAAGAGGTAACTTTAGCAATTTATGACTGATAGAAGTTTGGTGAGAATGTTTCAGGTCACACAGGTTGGGCCTATAGAATCATCATCCATCTTATTCTCTGCCCTTTCTTGTACATACAAAGCTGTATAAAGCCTTCTCATGGTTCAGCCCTGCCTAGCTTTCGTATGCCAAGAAACCAACCCTAAAAATACCCTGGGAGTTGTTTCACTCCCATATGGAGGCCATAGTAGTCCTGGGACCTCATGAGTCATCGCAAAGCAACAGGCATCTTTCCTGGAACAAGGTGTTTAATTGCATGCTACCATTCCAGGTCTGCACTGGGTCTAGAACCCATTGCCAAGAGCACTTTCCCTTCCCAGGACCCATTTCCACCTTCTTCCAGCCTTTTCCTTCAGGACTCTGGCTACCGTTAGGCCTATTCTGCTTCACCGAGATATTCCATCTTCATTCATCATTCTACCAGCATCTTCCTGATCTAAGAGTGCCCACTGCTTAGAACACTGGGCCCAACTAACCCAAACACTGTAACTGCAGGTGTAAGTTTGGGATAGATGTAAGGATATCAGCCCAACTGGAGAATGAAGGCATGCTGTTAAGGCACACTCATAGTTCAGCTCAGACATTTCCAAGTATACCATGGTATAAAATCTTGTTCCTACCTAGAGGTGCTTAGCTGTGATTTCTTGACTGGGCAACATCAGTTTTTGCTTGACATTCCTTCAGGCAACCACTGGTCTAATGAAATTCTTATGAGATGTAGGCTAACAGTTGTTCCCTCACTGGTCAATGGTGTAAACTTTGTGTGTGAGGAAGAGAGTTCAAAAGTAGATCCCAAAGCTGGCACACATAGTGGAGGTTAAGCTTCTGGATTTGGGAGTCAGTTCTAAAGTCCGCTCATATAACAGACATGGTGAGTCATCAAGAGGCTCTGACATCAAGCCATTGCACCATAAAGTGTATCCCAATTTTCATTACCTTTTGGGAAAGGAAACACTGGGGAAAGCAGCACTATCTAGAATAAGGCGGAGCAATGTTTATATCTCACTAGTTTATGAGAAGAGGTTTTAAAGACCAGAGGTTAAAAGATTGAATGTCAAGATTAGCTAACATAAAAGTAAGAAGAGGCGAGAAGGAATCGCAGCTGATGGGTGGGGCCCCTCGGAGGTGGGTAGGACCACCTAAGAGAGCCTGAGAGAGGCAGTGTACGGAGTGTGAGCATCCTCGGTAGTTCCTCTTGTAGATGCATTGCTTTCTCTCATCCTTGACATCTTCACAGCCTTTGGCTGTGTATGCTAACCCTGGTAGGGAGCAGCATACCGCTCAGTCTGACAGTGATAATGAGGGGCGGGAGCTGGCACTGGCCCCTGGCATGGCTCCATGCCTGTGCGTCCATAGGCTCTAATTTCAAAAGGCAAGAATAGAGTGGGTGAGGAAATGTTTTCTATTTAATATCAAACAAAAATACACCCTGACTCTTGGCCTGTAGATATTCTAGTCCAACCTTTATCCAGCCCCTCAAATGTAACCAGTGGGAAGTCTTCTCTGAAGTGCTACACTAGTCAACCTTTGAGATGAAGGATTTACCATTTAACAAAGAAGCTGCCTTTTTCTTTTTTCAATGCAGAAATGGGACACCAAGTCTCTAGCTTAGGATTCTGGTTCCTCCCTGATAAAATATACTTAATGTATAATGTCATATAAAGGCATAAATGTACACAGATACACATGTCCCATGCCCCTTCTGATGAAAACTCTAGAAATAAGCCTCAGAGTTCCTGTTGAACTGTTGTTATAGGGAAAATAGAGCTCTCTAATTTATTTTTTAATTTAATATTTCTGCTTATTCACTTTACATCCTACTCACTACCCTCCCTTCCAGTCACCCTTCACACAGTCCTTCCCGTCTTCCCCCTCCCCTTCTCCTCTGAGTGGGAAGGAGTCCCCTTGGGTATCCCTCAACCATGGCCACTTCTAGTCTCTGCAAGGCTAGGTGTTTTCTCTCCCACTGGGGCCAGACAAGGCAGCCCAGGTAAAAGACCATATCCCATGAACAAGCAACAGCTTTTAGGATCGCCCCATTCCAGTTGTTCAGGACCCATATGATGACTAAGATGAACGGCATCTACATAACTGGAGGAGGGTCTAGGTCCAACCTATGTGTGTTCTTCAATTGGTAGTCCAGACTCTGAGATCCCCAAGAGTCCAGGTTAGTTGACTCCATTGGTTTTCCCGTGGAGTTTCTGTCCCGTTCAGGCCTGCAATGCTCCCTATTTTTCCATAAGAGTCCCCCGAGCTCCATCCACTGTCTGGCTGTGGGTGTCTGTATCTGCCTGAGTCAGCTTCTGGATGGAGCCTCGCAGAAGACAACATGCTCCTGTCTGCAAGCACAACAGGGTATTATTAATAGGGTCAGGAACTGGTGCTTGTTCATAGGATGGGTCTCAAGTTGGACTGGTTATTTGGTTGGCCATTCCCTCAGTCTCTGCTCTATCCCCTGTGCCTGAATTTCTTGTAGACAGGACAAATTTGGGGTTGAAAGTTGGGTTTGTGTCTCTATCACTCTACTGGGGGTTCCTACCTGGCTATAGGAGGTGGCCTCTTCAGGTTTCATATTTCCAATGTAGTAAGGCACAGCTAAGATCATCTCCATTGATTCTTGGGTGCTTCCCTTAGTCCAGGTCTCTGTCGCTTCCTGGAGATGCTCTTCCCCTACCTCCACACCCTGTCAGTTGGAGATTTCCATTTATTTTTATGGCCATCTAGCCATCTGTCCTGTCATTCTCCACACCTGATCCTATGCTCCTCCATCCCAGTTTCCTCCCTCCCTCTGTTTCTCATGACTACTTTATTCCTCCTTCTAACTGAGACTCAAGCTTCCTTGCTTGGACTTTTTTTCTTGTTTAGCTTCTTTGGGTCTGTGGAGTGCAACATGGTTACCCTGTATTTTATGGCTAATATCCACTTACTAGTGAGTAAATACTGTGTATGTCCTTTTGGGACTGGGTTACCTCACTCAGGATAATAGTCTCAAGTTCTGTCCATTTGTCTGCAAAATTCACGTTGTCTATTTTTTAATAGCTGAATATTATTCCATTATGTAGAGGTACCACATTTTCCTTTGCCATTCTTCAGGTGGGGTATATCTAGGTTGTTCCTAGTTTCCAGCTATTATCAATAAAGCTGCTATGAACATAGTTGAACAAGTGTCTTTGTAGGATGTTGGAACATCTTTTGGGTATATGCCCAGGAATGCTATAGCTGGGTCTTGAGGTAGAAATTCCAAGTTTTCTGAGAAACTGCCAAATTGTTTTCCATAGTGGTTGTACAAGTTTGCACTCCCACCAGCAATGAAGAAGTGTTCCCCTTGCTCCACAACCTTGCCAACATGTGCTATCTCTTGAGTTTTTTATCTTAGCCATTCTGATGGGTGTAAGATGGAATCTCAGAGTAGTGATTTGCATTATCCTGATGACTAAGGACTTTGAACATTTCTTTAAGTGCTTCTCAGCCATTTGAGATTCCTCTGTTGAGAATTCTGTTTAGCTCTGTGCCCATTTTTATTTGGGTCATTTGGGTTGTTGGCGTCTAATTTCTTGAGTTCTTTGTAAATTTTGGATATTAGCCCTCTGTTAGTTGTAGGGTTGGTGAAGATCCTTTCCCAATCTGTAGGCTGCTGATTTGTCCTATTGACAGTGTCCTTTGCCTTACAGAAACTTTGCAGTGGCATGAGGTCTCATTTATCAATTGTTGATCTTGGAGCCCGAGCCACTGGTGTTCTGTTCAGGAAATTCTCTTCTTTACTAATATATTCAAGGGTATTCCCTTCTCTTCTGTGAGATTTAGTGTATCTGGTTTTATGTTGAGGTCCCTGATCCACTTGGACTTGAGTTTTATGCAGGGAGATAGCTATGGTTCTATTTTCATTCTTCTACATGTAGACGTCCAGTTAGTCCAGCACCATTTGTTGAAGATGCTTTCATTTTTCCATCATATGGTTTTGGCTTCTTTATCAAAACTCAAGTGACCATAAGTGTGTGGGTTTATTTCTGGGTCTTTGATTCAATTCGATCAATCAATATGTCTGTCTCTGTACCAGTACCATGCAGTTTTTATTCCTATTGCTCTGTAATATGACTTGAAGTTAGAGATGGTGATTTCTTGTGAAGTTCTCTTATTGTTCTGGATTGTTTGGGCTATCATGGTTTTTTTGGGGGGGAGGTTGATTGGCTTTTTTGGGAGTTTGTTTGTTTTCCATATGAAGTTGAAAATTGCTCTTTCGAGGTCCATAAACAATGTGTTGGAATTTTGAATCTGTAGATTGCTTTTGGTAAGATGGGTATTTTCACTGTGTTAATCCTGCCTATTCCTGGGCATGGGAGATCTTTCCATTTTCTGATATTTTCTTCAATTTCTTTCTTCAGGGACTTGAAGTTCTTGTCATGCAGATATTTCACTTGCTTGGTTAGAGTTACACCAAGATATTTTATATTATTTGTGGCTATTGTAAAGGGTGTTACTTCCCTAATTTTTTCTCATCCTATTTATCATTTGTTTAAAGAAAAGGTATTAATTTCTTTGAGTTAATTTTGTATCCAGACCTTTTGCTAAAGGTGTTTATCAGTTTCAAGTACTATTTGAATAGAGAGGAAGAGAATAGGCAGACTTGTCCTGATTTTAGTGGAAATGTTTTAAGTTTCTCTCTATTTAGTTTGATATTGGCTATTGGCTTGCTGCATATTGCTTTGATTATGTTTAGGTATGTGCCGTATATCCCTGATTTCTCTAATACCTTTAACATGAAGGGATGTTGGATTTTATCAAAGGCTTTTTCAGCATTTAATGAGATAATCTTGAGATTTTTTTCTTTCAGTTAGTTTATATGGTGGATTATGTTGATAGATTTTTATATATTGATCCATCCCTGTATCCCTGGGATGAGGCCTACTTGATTTTGATGGATGATGTCTTTGATGTGTTCCTGGATTCAGTAGTTTATTGAGCATTCTTTTGCATCAGTGTTCATAAGAGAAATCAGCCCGAAGCTCTCTTTCTTTGTTGAATCTTTATGTGGTTTAGGTACTAGGGTTACTGTGGCCTCATAGAACGAGTTTGGCAGTGTTCCCCCCCCCCTTTTTTTGACAAGAGTCTTCTCCTTCTCCTTGCTTGCTGCTAATAAGATTTTCTCTAAGTATCTCGACCATTCCAAATTAAACTTAGCCTTCTTAACCTCACCTAGTTGATTGGGTGCTTCTTCACTGAGCAGGAAGCTAGGAGCTAATTCCATTTCTTGCAGCAAATTCTCTTAGTTGGTCACAAGTCTTCTCATTTATAAATGCAGTCAATATACCTAAGTATCAAAACGCTGAGCTCTTGTCCTTGCTATGCCACATTATTGGCTCTGCAACAGCCAAGTTCTCTAATTTAGAACTGAGTAATGGAAGGCTCAGGCAGGGTGAAGGTAAGCATGGGTGGGGGTAAGGGGCAGCATGGACCTCTCACTGGTATAGTTCTGCTTCATTTTTTTCTTGGAGAGCATGATCTGACACTTCAGAAAATGGCATGAGCACATAGCAATAACCCCTAAAGTGTGGAGCAGTCTAAGGTACTTGACAAAAACAGAAGGGGGGACCAGAGCAAAAGTTGGGATTGTCTTGCCTCCAGTTCAGTGATTCTCAACCTTTATAATGCTATAACCATTCAATAGTTATTCATGTGGTAATCCCAACCATGCAATTATTTTTGTTGCTACTTCATAACTATAATTTTGCCTTCACTATGAATCATAATATACATATCTGATATGTAGGCTATCTGATATGTGAACCCTGTGAAATGGTTGTTCAACTCCCAAAGGGAGACACAAGTTGAGAAACTCTCATGCAGTCCTTATACATTTTGTGTCGTTTTGTGAGATCCTCTAAAATTCTCAGGATGTCAGTTAATATGAAAATTAAAATTCTGGTTTATGTTTATAAAAACTCAGTCATGTTCCCAAGCTTCAGGGTATTTTTAAAGATCATTTTGCTAGAAAGAAGTCTGAGAAAGCATCATCAAACTTGTAGAGAGAAGTAGTAGCTGGAGGAAGAAGAAGAAGAGGAGGAGGAGGAGGAGGAGGAGGAGGAGGAAGAGGAGGTACGAAGAAGAAGAGGTAAGAAGAAGAAGAGGTAAGAAGAAAAAGAAAATGAAAGAAATCACCTGGTTATCATTTCTAGAAAGTGGAATCTTTACTTTTGACTTTTTCAGTGGGTTAATTAAGAAGACAGCAGTAATGGTGCAGAAGGATATGTTCGACATCCTCTAACCCCATGGTCATCACTGGAGACTAGAATGGCTTTCTATCATGTGACATCTTTGATATAATATTTTCCTTCTTTAATGGGTGTCATTGCTGCCCTCAAATAAAGGGAAACTACATTTAATAGAAGTTTGCTTCTAAATACTTTTGTCCATTTAAAGACTGGATGACTTTGCATAAGATTTTCTACCTTTAGTGTTTTTCATCTTTAAATGCAACAAATGGCCTAACTATGTATATCATGTTGAAAATTCAATAAAACAATTATATGAATACCAAGGTTCAGCACTGAGACCATAACATGAGAGACCAAGACTCAGCACTGAGACCATGACATGAGATACCAAGGCTCAAGACTGGGACCATGACATGGGAGACCAAGGCTCAGGACTGGGACTATGACACGGGATACCAAGGCTCAGGACTGAGACCATGACATGGGATACCAAGGCTTAGGACTGAGACCATGACATGGGATACCAAGGCTCAGGACTGAGACCATGGCATGGGATACCAAAGCTCTGCACTGAGACTATGACATGGGATACTAAGGCTTAGGACTGAGACCATAACATGAGAGACCAAGGCTCAGCACTGAGACCATAACATGAGAGACCAAGGCTCAGCACTGAGACCATGACATGGGAGACCAAGGCTCAGGACTGAGACCATGACATGGGAGACCAAGGCTCAGGACTGGGATCATGACATGGGATACCAAGGCTCAGGACTGAGACCATGGCATGGGATACCAAGGCTCAGGACTGAGATCATAGCATGGGATACCAAGGCTCAGGACTGAGACCATGACATGGGATACCAAGGCTCAGGACTGAGACCATGACATGGGAGACCAAGGCTCAGGACTGAGACCATAATATGAGAGACCAAGGCTCACCACTGACACCATGACATGGGAGATCAAGGCTCAGCACTGAGACCGTGACATGGAAGAATTAAAATTGCTTAGTTTTCTGTCCCTCTCATTTCTCCCTTCAGGAGCAAACAACAAAGGAAGGTCTCAGAATAAGTTCCTGCTCTTCTAGATAGGGAATGCTCAGAGGCATTTTTTTCTAAAACTCTTCTAAATGAATTTCACCTTCAGGAATTTGACTAGCAGTGTTTTAAAATCAGATTTACAGGAGATTTCAGACTGGGCCCCATTTCAATAACTGTGGAAAAAAATCAATATTTCTTTTTTTTTTACAAGAAAGGTTTCTTTTGAAGTGTCAAATATGAATGTAATTAGAAAATTTCATTTTACAACGGTTTTTATGGGCTCAGGATACTAACAGTAACAAAGTCATAGGTAGGCCTAGTATCTCAAAGTAACTGGTCATTTATTTCTGTTCAAAAGCAGGCCTTTGGGTAAGTCTGAATAAACAAATTTGAGACATCTTTTAAAAAGAGATGGAGGCCTGACAGATGCTTCAGTAGTTAAGAGCACTGGCTGCTCTTCCAGAGGACCATGGTTCAATTCCCAGCTCCCTCATGGCAGATCACAACTATCTATAACTCCAGCCCTAGGGGATCTAATTCTCTTTCCTGATCTCCATGGGCACTTGGCATGTATGTGGTGCACAGATATACAAGCAACCAAAACATCCATACACACAAGGAAGGAACTTTTAAAAAGTTAAGGGAGGAATAATCTAGACACCAGAATTAACTCTAGAATCCTCTTAAGAGCTTAGGGAACCATGGATTCTCTATATTTACATTTCCCAGATATAAGATCAGAATGAGAACAGAGAGCATCTTTCCTTAATAGTTCTGAGGCTGTAAAAATAACACATACGACTCTGAGTATTGGATTCTGCATAAATGTAGTTCCCATATCCCCTGGGTCACATGAGCCTAAGGGACAACCTTGGCAGAGCCAGGGAACAATCTGAGTGTCCACCATGTAGCCATTACTGCCTTCCACATTAGTCCAGATGTGCAGTGCTCATTCTTTCCCCTTGCTGACTCTGGCCTTCCACTGCAAGCTGAGTCCTGATGCTAAACTCACCATGTAATGGCCACCAGTTTTGACCTGTGTCTCTATCTGAGCTCTTGATACTGCCACGGCATCATAATGTGAGGCTATGTCTATCAGGGGATAGAAATCATCTTCCTCTGGTTTTAAGATGCTTGTCAGGCTCCCTTAAAATAAACCTTGTGTCAACTCCCTAATAAAGAACTGCTGGAAGCATGCTCAGGGGGTAGGTGGGGGGATATTAGGAGGGTGGACAAGGTTTGACACCCCAGGAAGCATACTTGAGAGGTGCGTAGGAAACAATAGGAGGGTGGACATGGTGTGACACATAGAGCTCCTGGGTCATGTTTAATTTCCTAGGGCTGCCACAAACAAATGTAGACAAGCCTGGTGTTTGAAGGAGATTTGTGCTGGCAGCTATTGAGGCCAGCAGCCTCTGAGATCAAGGTGTTATCAGGACTGCATGTTCTGAGGATACACAACAACATTCTCTCCTTTCCTTCCCTGCTGGCTTCTGACTTTCCTGTGTCTGTACAGAACTAGTCCTTGCCCCTGTCTTCACGTTGCTCCTTCCATGTATCTCCTCTTGAATCAGGAATGTCCCCAACAGCCTGTGTAATAAAGGTTTAACTATCAGGAGGTAGAGGAATGCTTTAAGAGGTGGGGGCTAGGAAAGGTCTCACACCACTGGGTCTTGAAGGCAGCAGCAGGATCCCAGTCTCTTCTTGTCTCATTAGGTGAAAGCCTTGGCATCACTGTCTTGTATTATCTTTATGATGTGAAGCCACAGGCCCAGGCCATTGAGGCCAACCAATCAAGGAATGAACCCTCTAAAATGCTAATCTGAATCAAGCCTTTTTATCTTTACAAGTAAACTTATTTCTAGCATTTGGTCCAGTGATAGAAAGTCAACAAAGATCTCTCTTTAAAACATAGATAAATAAATAAATAAATGCATACATAAATAAATAAGCGATGTGTCATTAATCTGAAGCCTCATCTTGACAGTCTAAGTTGATCTAGTCTTATGACTCTTCTTGCCTTGATTTTGTCACAAAAAGCTCCATTTCTAAAATTACAGGATTGTGTCCTGGGGGTTGGAACACCTGGGTGGTTTTTCCGGCTCCAGCCACTCTAAGTCAGTGGTTGTCAACCTTCTAATGCTGTGACCCTTTAATACAGTTTTTCATGTTACAGTGACCTCCAACCATAAAATTATTTTCATTGCTGTTTCCTAACTGTAACTTTGCTACTGTCATGAATCATGATGTAAACATTTGTGTTTTCTGGTGGTCTTAGGCAACCCATGTGAGTGTTGCAACCCACAGGCCTCTGTTCTATATCCTCTTGGTAGATAGAGTATGAAGGAAATTGCCTTAAGAAGCCAATAAATATTCATTCGAGAGACTGCTCTTCTCCTAAATCCCTGACTCATGCCTTTAGTCATTTGTTGGCTGTTTCTATAAGAATATGTGTTAACCCTTTGATTACACATAGGGTTTTATTTGTTTCTTTGTTTCTTTTAGATTTATTTGTATATGTAAGTACACTGTAGCTGTCTTCAGACACCCTAGAAGAGGGCATCAGATCTCATTACTGATGGTTGTGAGCCACCATGTGGTTGTTGGGATTTGTACTTAGGACCCCTGGAAGAGCAGTCAGTGCTCTTAACTGCTGAGCCATCTTTCCAGACCCACATGTAGGGTTTTAAATGAGCCACTAGTCTAGCCTGTGCTCCCCCACCACACACACCACTTGGTTCAGTACAGCTCTTAGCATCTCCTCTCTCCAAGGAAACCAACATTGTTCTTCCTCTGCTGAAAAGCTTCCAATGAATCCTGGCTCACAGATAGGGAGATGACACTTAATATACTCTATACTCCAACATTTTCTAGTGACATAGCATTAACCTTTTAGTTTCTGAATCATTAGACACTCCAAACGTCCTGCAGGAATGGGGAAATACTTGGAGAGCTCAAGATAATATTCCCAGAAAGATTTTAAGTTTGTCAACAGTCTTGCTTGGAGGCACAGTTCCGAATCGATGGCCCTTCACTCTTAGGTCTGTGTACTAGAAAGCCACGCATCCCTGTTATTCCATGCACTGGCCACTGTGCCTGACACACAATATGTGCTCAATAAATGTTTGTTGAAATAATGGGAAAAAGTTAATGAAGTCAGAAAATGATTGGTGCCTTGAAATGGAAGTCTAGCCAACCCAAGCATAGCATACATGGCTCTAGCAGGCCTCCCCTTTCCTCTTCATTCCCTTTTCCTTGCTCAAAACCATTTGATAACATTTCTGAAGCTAGCCACCAAGGTCTATTCCTTTATTTGGCTACCTTCCTCCTCCCGAGGCTGATTATCAAGGTCCGGCTATCAAATTATTGAACTCCAGCAATCAAAGCCCTCTTCAGCTCTTCTAAGTAACATGCCCAATCAAAATGAAATACCTCACCCTAATACAGGGTTTCCCCTTGTGTCTTTATAAACTGCCATTTTCCTATGGACCCTGTCTGTCTCCTTTCTATACAGAGGTACCCTAATACCCCTGCCCCTTCTCTCTTGTCCCTTTTCTCCCCTCTCCCTTATTCCCTTCCCTCTTCCCCCTCTTCCTCTATCTGGGGCAAAAAAAGTCTCCTTTGTGCTGAGAACTTGGTTCTTAGGTTATCTTAAGCTGACCCCAGTGGTGGGGGTGGGGTCCCTACGGCTTGGGTAGGCAGTTGTAGCACAGACCTTAAGGAGTGGTTTAATTCTTCATTTTAAAGGTTAGGGGAACAGTCTTTATCGCTGAACTGGGTGTGGGCTGTGAGAAGAGACAGCAGAGACGACCCCAGAAATTTTGATCTGAGTAAAAATACAAAGCAGGGTTTTCATGTACTGGGTTATTCAACCCGTCAAGAGAAAATAGACAAACGGTCAAAGGGAGGAGGTAAATTTTGTACGTGCTGAATCTGAAAGCTAACCTCGTTCCCCAGGTAGAAATACGAGGTAGCTGGTCAGGCATCACTGTAAGGCTCGGTGTAGGAACATAACCTTGAGGGAAGCAGGACTGGGAGGAGGCATCAGGGCAGAGACATGGATGGTGACAATGCAGATGGTGTCCCTGAGTGCGCTGTATTGCCAGGCACCTCTGCTCTGTAGGTTTTGTCAGCCGCTGAGCACCTGCACAGCCTCTGCTTTAACAGGGGGTTTACAGGAGAGAATGCTACCGCCCAACCCAGGCATGCATGAAGGACTTACTGGGGCAGGGAAGGGAGATGACAGCCTTAAAGCATGGGGGACAACAGGGTTACACTATCTGGGAGAAGCCATGCTGCTTCCAAAGTCACATTGCTTCCCAGGGAAGATGAAGAACTCTTGTTCAGCTGCTGTCTGTGTCCTTGTCTGTTATATCAGCCTCCATGACCTGGAACACAGATGGTCCAACACTGAAAAGCACCTAGAAGCAAGATGTGTTGTGCCAAATACAGAGTATTATCTCAGCTAATGTAAACTCAGGTTCTTTTACCCAGTCAGAGGAAATCAGCTCAGGAGTTTAGATACACTGAGTTATCCTAGTGTAAATGAATAGATATTAAAGTGGCTGTGTGTGTGGTTATATACACGCTTTAGAGGGTAGCTTTTAATCTTCGTATTTATATGCACATGTTCTTATGTGCACAGATTTTCAGTGTATATGCCTGTGAAATGATTGCAGTGGATAAGGGAGAAGGGAGACAGTTACTTTGGCTTGGGATATCCACTTCACCTTTCTTTATGGTGCTTTTTACTTCACACCGCCAGAGAGGCCAGGCAGGCTGGGAGGCTTCAGTAGCCATGGGGCTGTTGCCTCCAGGGTTTTCTATGTGTCCTAAAGTTTGGAATGTGGAAGATGTACATAGCTAAGGTATTTGGAGGAGCAGAAAGAAACATGGTCAGAAAAAGATCAGAGTCTGACTGTTGTTAGGGTTGTGTCTTGCACTGTCTTCATCTGTCCCACCATCAGTAATTTTGTCTTCAGCACATTTAGCAAGTGTGGGGGGACTTACATGGCTCAGCCCTAACATAACAGAAAGCAGAGGGTCTCTGGGACAGACTGAGACTATGAGACTTGCATGTTGAAGTCACAGCTATCACAGACAAACATCAGTCCACATGGTAACAGCTGTGTTTCTAGTTTTATCTAAAGCCACACACAGCAAAGTATCAGGCCAAAGAAATAGGCAAGAGAAGCAAGTTTTACCCAAGGCTTGATCTTTATATGACCTGTCTCAGAACTCTCAGAATCCCAGTGGCATTTTTTTATTCTTTATTGCATTAAGGGGTGTCTAGCTTGCTGATAAAATACAAAATCAGTTCAAAATCTGTATGTAATCCATGCATGTGTGTGCAAGGGTGTTTCTGAAACCTAGCAGCATTTGGGTAAGAAGACTGGCTTACCATCAATCCACCTTCACCAGTGTGGGTGGGAGTCAATCTAATGAGGACTCAGAGAGAACAGAAAGGCAGAGCAAGACAAACTCACTTTCTACTGGAGCTAGGATAGCACTGTCCTGCCCTCAGGGGTCAGAGTCCCCCATCCTCAGGCCTTTCAACTCTGGAGCTTACACTAGGTTTTCTGCTTTGACAATTTGGACTCCATACTGTAGGACTTTCAAATTCCACAATCTCTGAAGTTGATTTCCACAATAAGGAAAAAAAAAAATCCCATTTGTCCTCCCCCTCAGTTTCTGTCTTGTATTGGTTCTGGTCCTCTGGAGAGCATGTATACCAACTCAGAGAACATGATGTTTGTTGGGGTGTGAATATGACAACCTCCTTGGAAGAACACACCATCAAATGTCCTGCAGTTTCCTCGGGTTACCCTCCTTCGCCTTCCTGGTTTTCCTCCCATCATCCTCTCTAGCACCAGAAAGCCACTCCAAACCCAAAGGATCAACTAATCCTATTTTATTTTTTAAAAGAAAGCAAGAGAAACAAACAGATAAGTAAACAAAGAAGCAAACAAACAAACAGACCTTGAGCCCATGCAAGCCTCCTCCTTCTTTGGCAGAACAGCCAAAGCTACACATATTGATCCCGCCCACACTCTGCCAAGTCGAAACACTGATTTATGAGGAGCAAAGTAGCAAAATCACTCACAGAAAGAAAAGTAGGTTTATTGACAAAAAAATATGTTGTCCCTTGTAATCAGAAGAAAACCCCACAGGCACTGTCTTTTTTTTTTTTTTTTTTTTTTTAAGAAAGTAATTGTAGCCTGTCAGAACTGAGGGTATGGCATGATTTGGGAAGACACAGATTGAAACAGTATAGTTCTAATGGTAAAATAAAATGTAAGTCCCCATGTCACAAATACTGAATATATGATTCTAGGAAAAACAAACACTCTTTAAAGATTTTATTTATGTTATGGAAGGGATAGTTATGTAAGAAATACATAAAACTTTAACACCTTATGAATTACTTGATAAAAAGGTAAATAAGAAAAAACCGTTTTTTCAAGTATAAACATTGTGCTGTCCAGTCACATAAGCAGAACAGATATGAATCAGTGAGATATAGTCATAAGAAAACAGTAACCATATAGTGGAAAAAACTAAGCATTTTTAACAAATGATGCTGGTCTAGCTGGTGGTCTGCATGTAGAAGAATGCAAATGGATCCATATGTATCACCATGTACAAAGCTCAAGTTCAAGTGGATCAAGGATCTCAACATAAAACCAGACACACTGAATCTAATGAAAGAGAAAGTGGAAAAGGGGAAGTATCCTCACACACATCGGCAAATTTTCCAAAGGGGAAATTTTCCTAGAAAGAAGACCAACTGCTTAAGCTCTAAGATCAACAATTGACAAATGAGACCTCATGAAATGGAAAAGCTTCTGTAAGGTAAAAGACACTGTCAATAGGACAAAACAGCAACCTACAGATTAGAAAAAGGTCTTACTAATTCTACATCTGATAGAGAGCTAACATCCAAAATTTACAAAGAACTCAAGAAGCTGGACTCAAAAAAACTAATAACCCAATTGAAAACTGGGGTACAGAGCTAAACACAGACGTCTCAATAGAGGAATCTCTAATAGCCCAGAAGCACTTAAAGAAATGTTCAACATCCTTAGTCACCAAGGAAATGCAAATCAAAAGAACCCTGAGATTCTACCTTACCCTTATGCCAATCAGAATGTCTAAGATCAAAAACTCCAGTGACAGCCAGCACATGCTGGCGAGAATGTGGAGAAAGATGAACAGTCCTCCATTGCTGGTGGGATTGCAAACTGGCACAACTACTCTGAAATCAATCTAGTGGTTCCTCAAAAAATTGAAAATAATTCTACCTGAAGCCCAGCAATACTGCTCCTGGGAATATACCCAAAAGAATCTATACCATACCATAAGGACATGGGCTCAACTATGTTCATAGCAGCCTTATACATAGTAGCCAGAAACTGGAAACAACCCAGATGTCCCTCAACTGAAGAATGGATACAGAAAATGTGTTCATTTATAGTGGAATACTATTCACCTATTTAAAAAGAGGACATGATGAATTTTGGAGGCAAATGGTGGAACTAGAAAATATCCTGTGTGAGGTAACTCAAAATATGCATAGTATGTAGTCACAGATAAGTGGATATTAGGTGAAAAAGCACAGAATATCTATAATATAATCCATAGACTATAAGAAGTTTGACAAGAAGGAAGACCCAAACAAGCCAGGATGGTTCAATTGTACTTAGAAGAGGAAACAAAATAATCACAGGAAGCATAAGAAGGGAGAGATCTGGGTGTGAGAGATGTAGGAGGGGAAAGGAGGAACAGGATCAGGTATGGAGGGAGAGAGGAGTGAAGCCCAGAGGGTTGGTGAGTGAATGGAAATATGCAGCTGCTAGGGGTGGAGGCGGAGTGGGGGAGCCTCTAGAATGTCCTAGAGATCTGAGATGTGAGAGGCTCCCAGGACTCAATGGGGGTGACCTTAGCCTAACTGCCCAACAGTGGGAAGATGGAACCAGAAGCGACCACCTCCAGTAGATAAACAGGAATCCCAGTGTATGAATGGTAGTGGCCACTCTACCTTCAAAATTTTTGACCCAGATTTGTTCCTGTCTTAAAGAAATGCAGTGAAAAAAAAAATAGAGCAGAGACTGAAGGAACGGCCCAACTTGAGATCCATCCCAAGGTCAGGCACCAAATCCTGACACTATTACTGATGTTGTGTTGAGCTTGCAGATAGGAGCCTAACATGGCCTTCTTCTAAAAGGCTCTACCAGCATCTGCCTGAGTCAGATGCAGATACTTACTGCTAACCATGGGACTGAGGTCAGGACCCCTGTGGAAGAGTTGGGGGAAGGGCTGAGGAGCTGCCCTCCCTGCCCCTCCTATTTAACTTTTCCTGATCTATTATTTCCCTTTAACCCTTTACACTACTGCTTTCTGTCTCCCCTATATTGAAATCCCCAAATTTCCCTTTAGTAATTCCCTATCCTTAAAGTGTATCCCCACAACATAATATAGCACAATATACAGGAAACCGGTAGTTAGAATCAAGCATTTCCACTAAAATTGGACACAAGACAAAAATTCCTATTCCTGCTTTTCATATTTAATACAGCAAACTAAGTATTAGCCAAGGCAATGAGACAAACAAATAGATAAAGGGCCTATAAACAGCAAAGGAAGACTCAAAGTATCCTTCTTTGCAGATGACCCTATATACATGAGACCTTAAAGACAACCGGAAAACTTCTACAGCTGATAAACACTTTTAGAAAAATATCAGGACATGAAATTAATATACAAAACCCAGTAGCCTTCCTCTATACAAATGACAAATATATCAAAAAGGAAACTGGGAAAACAATCCCATTGACAATAGCCTCAAAAATATCTTGGACTAAATCTAACCTAAGAAGAGAAAGCCTTGTACAATTAGAACTGTAAGAAAATGACAAAAGAAATTTAAAAAGAAAGCAGAAGGTAGAAAGACTTTCTATGATTGTAGAGTGGTAGGATTAATATTGTGAAAATGGCTGTGTTGCCAAAAGCAATTAACATACCCAACACAATCCTCATCAAAATTCTAATACAATTCTTCGGAGATACTGCAAAAATAATATTAAGTTCATGTGGTAATAAAACGAACCAAGCTATCCAAAGCAATCTTGAACAATTAAAACAAGACAAAGAACAAATTGAAGGATCAGCATCCCAGATTTCAAGTTATTATTCAGAGTCATGGCGACAAAGCTTCATGACACTGGCATCAAAACAGACTTGGTAATCAGTGGAATAAAACTGAGAACCCATGTGCACATCCACACTCCCATAGCCATCTGATGTTTGTACAGAGTAGCCATCAATACATATGGGGGATTAGACAGGATCTTCAACAAAGGGTGCCAGTCCAACAGAAGAGCTGTGTGTAGGATGAAGCTAGGATTTTATCTCTCGCCCTGCACAAAACTAAACTCCAAACGGATTTAGGACCTCAGCCTAAGCCTTGATATGCTGAATCCTATCTAAGAGAAAGTCAGCAGTATACTTGAATTTACTGGCACAGGTAAGGACTTTCTGAACAGAATCCTGATAGTGCAGTTAGAGTTGTATTATGACCGACAGTTAATAAATGTGAGCTCATGAAACTAAAAAGCTTCAATAGAGCAAAGTACACCTGTGGGTTATTTGGGTCACTAAAGAGTCAGAAAAGGCTTTCCCTGTTGGTGACTCCCTTTGTAAACTTTGTATACTTTGTAAACTTTGTATATACTCTGTAGACTTGGTAAACCCTCGAAGTAGGAAAGTGGCCAGGCCATTCCAACCCCCAGGAGCACCAACAGCTAGGCCCCTCCCACAGACCTCCCTAATTGCTATAAAGTCAGAACTGTCACAAAGGTCATCCATCTCCAGCTCCTCAAAAGGGCCCTCCCCAGATTATGCTAATTTAAGTGAAAGGTCTGAACAAAAGCCACCAATCCCTGAATAGGAAAACATCCCAATCCCTGAACCCACAGAAACCCATTAATCCCTGAACAGGAAAATCTACCACTCCCTGAGCTCCCTCAAACTCAGGACTTGAAATCCCACCAACCATCGCCCTGGAAATCACCAGGCTAGACAGCTCCACCCCCAATAGCCCCTATATAAGCAGTGCACTTTGTTCAATTCCCCATTGCTGTCTGCTCCCTCCTGGGAGCATCTGTAGCTATTGGTACCTCTCCTCCCTAGACTCTCTAGTAAATCTCTTTTATGAGATTCGCTGCACGCTGTGACTCTCATTGGAGGAAGACAAGAAACAGTGAAGAGAAGCAGAGAAGAAGGAGAAGAGGAGGAGCTGCGCTGAGGCTCCTTAGCTCTTCAGCTCAACTGCAGTGCCTCTGCTGAGGAGGCTTCCTCTCAGCTCTGTGGTTCCTCAGCTCCATGCCTCAGGACGCCTTTCCACTGGGACACTGTCCCACCTCAGAGCTGTATAGTTCCCGGACCTCCAAGTCCCAGGGCACCTTCACATCCAAGCAGAAAGGCCAACAATACCATAATTTAACAGAAGAGGCAGGGTGTAGAATGGGAAAAAATACTTTTTCTTACCTATGTATTTGACAGAAGGCTTTTATTCTAGACGAAATTAAAACCTCCAAAACTAAACATCAAGGACATAACCAACGTAATCTATACGTGGCTTAAACAGAAATCCTTGGGTATACCACACGAACAAAACAGTTCTCAAAGATGAAACACGAACAGATGAGAAACATTAAGTTTTTTTCAACATCTTTTACCATCAGAGAAATGCAAATCGAAACCCCAGTGAGATTTCATCTTATCCTAGTCAGAATGACTAAAACAAAAGACAAGGAAAGACAATAAATGCTGATGTGGGTTTAGGGAAAGGGGAACACTAACTCACTACAGGTAGTAGTACAACCAGCACAGCCAATATAGAAATCAGTGTGGAGTTTCCTCATAAAGCTATAAATAGACCCACCACATACATAATCTGGCTATAATGTTCTTGGGCATATACCCAAAAGACTATATTTCTCCATAGCTATACCTACTCATTCATATTCATTGCTGTCCTATTCACAATTGCCAGGAAACAGAAGCAGCCAAGATGTCCATTAACTCATGAATGGTTAATGAAAATGTGGTAGATATCCACAATGGAATTAGATTCAGCTGTAAAGAAAAAAGAAATTATGAAATTCACAGGTAAATGGATGGTGCCAGGAACAATCATTTTGAGTGACATAACCTAGACATAAAAAGACAAAGGTTGAACGTTTTCCCTCATTTGTGGGTGAATCTTCAGATATATGTTTGTTGGCTCTCCCTAGAGTCCTCCCTCTCCCTCTCCCTCTCCCTCTCCCTCTCCCTCTCCCTCTCCCTCTCCCTCTCCCTCTCCCTCTCCCTCTCCCTCTCCCTCTCCCTCTCCCTCTCCCTCTCCCTCTCCCTCTCCCTCTCCCTTTCCCTCTCCCTAGTGAGTTGCTTATAACTTTCAGGGCTTTATTTTGGGGTTGTCATCATAGTGACAGTGATATTCAGGACTTAGGACTTTGGTTCTTTCAGGACATTAGCATTCAGGATCTAGAACAGATACTGACACTATTAAGAATCATGTGTAACTAGGACAGCCTCCTGAAGGGTATCTAGTCAGTCAAGAAGACAGCTGGTCGGTGACCCCCAGTGCTTTGCTTCGTCGTGTGTTTTGACATTTTGGGGTGCTGGTAGGTGGACACAGGCCCAGAAATAGGACTTTTATAACTAACATTAACCTCAAATCAAAGTGATGGCATCCATTGTGAGGGAGGGAGGTTCATGGCGATTCATTAGGTAAATCCATGCATTGTCCCAGGGATCAAGTCAGACTTCCTGACAGGGTTCACGAGGCTCAAGAAGAAATTTGGAATCTGAAATTTATTTATTCCAAGCCTCTACTCCTTCTTCATGTTATAATGCTATAGAAGAAGATAAATGATGAGTGCTAACAACATATGAACATGATAAGAGAAAGAATAGTCAGTAGTCAAGGATTCTGTTAAAGGTTTGTATTATGAAAGCTAAATCCTATAGAAGAGATCACATATACTGCTGCCTAATACATTTGTTGGATAGAAACCTGAGGGGATGTCTTTGAACTTTCCCCTACCTTTACCAGGCTCCTCCTTGTCCTGTAAACTCCCCAAGTCCCCCTGTGATGCCCAACCCACTCAGTTAGTATTGATGAGGTTGTTTCCAGATCCAGTCCTGCCATTACTTCCTCCAAGTTCAGAGCTGCATCTTTCTGACAATCCTTTTGCTATAGAGAGCTTTACTAATGAGGCTATAGTTCCTCTTACAAACTGGAAAAGCGTACGATGTAGGTCCATCATCCCTGCAGTCACAGTGCACTGGCTTAAGAAATGACTCTCAGAGATAGAAAGATGGTTCACTGTGATTGGATGCTCTTCCAGAGGACCTGGTTTCAATTCTCAGCACTCACAGGGCAGCTCATAACTGTCTATAACTCCAATTCCAGGGGAATCATCACCCTTACACAGACATGATTGCAGACAAAACACAAGTGCAGAGAAAATGAAGTCTTTAAACAGAGAAATTACTCTCCAGCATTTGAAATAAACAGAAACAGGCTATAATCAATAAAGTAACACCCCAACCTCTCCAAAACACAGTTCTGAGGATAAACGTGGCTACACAAGAACTTACTTTTTCCAATTTGATTTCCAAATCAGTAGGAGTAGCACAGTCCCTGATGTTCAATTTGTAAAGATTCGGTGAACCTGTACATTACAGTGAATAATATCACAATCAGACCCCGAGCCCCCTGAAGCTGTTAAGCCTCGATATATATGTTTTTAATATTAGTTGATGTGGATTTAATATAAACCAAGTATCCCAGTTAATTAAATGTGTTGCTAGGAAAAATTTCAAAGCTTAATTCAAAGTCATATTCAAAGGCCTTGGGTGTCATTTTAATATCACTGGAGAATTGTTGGTTCATCTTGGATGAGTATTAAGGACTGAGAATAGACGGTGAATAGTTGTGTTTTTTTCCTCACTTCCCCAAACCATCTATTTACGGAACAACATCAATTCTTTAGAGCATCTTTCTTGTAACCCCTTCTACCCCACCTTCCTTCAGCATCTAAATAAAACCACGAGTTATACTATTATAAAGCACAGTAGGGTGGCAGCAGTTTACAGCAGTTTAGCATGTATTTCATACAGAAATATGAGAGATTGGTTTGAAGGCTCTAAATGCAGAGGCACTATCAGTGATAGAGGAGATGGAAGGGCTGGTTGTTCTGATTTGACTGGTACACAATGCACACATGCATTAAATAGCACATGTGCAATTATTCTGTCAACTAGGGAGTTAAAAAGAGGCTAAGTGTGGTGTAGCATGTCTTTAGCAGGAGGGCAGAAACCATTTGGCTCTGGACATAAAGCTAAACAACTTGATAATTGCCCTGTTAGGTTTGGGTCTGGCTTTAGTCCAGTGTTTTCCCCCACTGTGTCCCAATTCCTTCATTTCAGAACGGTGATGTAAATTCTGTGCTGTTGAAGGTTGGAAGCATACAGTTTTTTCTTTGATTTTACAGGGGATTATAATTAAGAGATTTCATTGAGTGCCAGTATAAACTTAGAATCTTGAACTGTAAACGGTGGCGACTACATTACTATGGGGACGTCTGAAGTTGAACTCAATGTATGTTGCTTCATGTTGTTATCACAAGACTATAAAAGGTATGGAGTGGAATGGAGTGATTTGAATGAGATGAGATGACCCCCACATTCTCAGACATTGTAATACTTGGTCCCCAGTTGGTGGCCCTGTTTGGGGAGGCTCAGGAGGTGTGACCTTGCTGAAGAAAATTTGTCACTAGGGAGTCAGCTTTGAGGTTTCAAAAACTACTCCATTCCTAATTTGCTCTCTCCATTACTTGCTTGCTGTTTGAGGCATATGCTCCCAAGTGTTCCTGCTGCTATGCTCCCCTGTTGTTATGGTGATGGGATTTATATCCTTCTTGAATCACAAAACCCAATAAACCTTTTTTTCTGTAAGTTGCTTTGGCCATCTCAGAACTGGTAACAGAGATCTATAGTTATAACAGACTCTGAAACGTACCTTTTGAAATTCTGGCAGAAGAAATCCGGTATTCTGTCATCAGACTGAATTTTTTTATATAAATACTTCTTATTAATTATTTTTATATAGTCTATATTTTATTCCTCACCTGCCAACCCCTGTCCACCCTCTAACTGTTCCACATCCCATACTTCCTCTCCTCTCCCTGTCTTCATGTAGATGTCCCTACCCCTCACCCCACCTGACCTCTAAACTCCCTGGGGTTTCCAGTCTCTTGAGGGTTAGGTGCAGTCATCTCTGAATGAACATGGACCTCGCAGACCTCTATATGTGCTAGGGGCCTCATATCATGCTGCCCGTTTGGTGCTTCAGTGTTTGAGAGATCCCCGGGGGTCCAGATTAATTGAGACTGCTGGTCCTCCTACTTGGTCACCCTCAGCTTCATTCAGCCTTCCCTAATTCAACAGCAAGGGTCAGCTGCTTCTGTCCATTGGTTGGGTGCAAATATCTGCATCTGACTCTTTCAGCTGCTTGTTGGGTCTTCCGGAGTGCAGTCATGCTAGGTCCCTTTTTGTTAGTGCTCCATAGCCTCAGTAATAGAGTCAGTCCTTGGGACCTCCCCTTGCACTGGATCCTACTTTGGGCCTGTTGTTAGACCTTCCTTTCCTCAGGCTCCTCTCCATTTCCATCCCTGTAATTCTTTCAGACAGGAACAAATATGGGTCAGAGTTATGACTGTGGGAAAGCCCCCCTCTCCCTCATTTGAAGCCCTGTCTTCCTGCTGGAGAGCCAGCTATACCACTCTTGGGAATATACCCAAAAGATGCCCCACCATGCCACAGGGGCACATGTTCCACTATGTTCATAGCAGCCTTATTTTTGATAGCCATAATCTGGAAGCAACCTAGATGTCCCACGAGAGAAGAATGGATACAGAAAATGTTGTTCATTCACACAATGGTATACTACTCAGCTATTAAGAATGAGGACATCCTGAGTTTTGCAGGCAAATGGATGGAACTACAAAATACCATCCTGAGTGGGGTAACTCATGCTCAAAAGGACATGCATGGTATATACTCACTAATAAGTGGATATTAACCAAAAAAAGAGTACAGAATACCCAAGATACAGTACACAGAACTCAAAAAGGTCTACAAGCTGAAATACCCAAGTAAGGACATCTCAGTTGGGAGGGAAAAGAAAGCAATCACAAGTGGGGAGGGAGGGAGGGAGGGAGTTAGGGAGGGAAGGACCTGGGAGGGAAAGTAGACAGGGTGAGGAAGAGAGGGGATAGGGGGAACTGGGGAACCTGATCTGACATTGGGGAAGGGAAAAGGACTGAATCCTTGAGGGCCAGCAGAAAGAATGGAAACAGGCAACCTTGAGAGATAGGAGGTTGGGGGAGGACCCTCTAGAATGCACCAGAGACCTGGGAGGTGAGAGACTCACAGGACTAAATGCCTGTCAGTGGAAAGAGGGAACTTATAGAGCCTACCTCCAGACCGAATTTTTTAATTGGGGGGGGGGGGAGGAAGAAGTTTTCATACTAAGTATTTTGGTCATATTTTTCAGTTCCCTATTTTTTTCCAGATTCTCACCACTCAACTTTATGAACATGCTGACTGTTTTTAAAATAAAATATAAACAGTCAATTCCTCCCCACAAAATCAAAATCCAAAATTGGAAATCAAAATAAACGAGCAAAAGACAAAAGATACAAAACACAAACAAAAACAACAACAAAAACATGCCCAAACAAATAAAATTGAAGCAAAAAGTATGTAGAAATACCACTGAGTTTGTGCCCACTTCTGGGCATGGGGCCCACGCAGTGAGAATCCATTGGAGAAAGCTGACTGTTGCTTTGGAACAACTGGAATCAATTACAGAGAGCTTCACACTCAGGGTTGGAGAGCTCATGTCTACTTCCTTCTTCTAATGCACCCTGTTTGGCTTTAACCTGTGCAGGTCTATTGTGTTTTGCCCCAGTCTCTGTCAGCTCAGATATGCACCAGTCTTGTGTCTATTAGATACCATTTCCTTCAAATCATCCATCACCTCTGGATTTGCAATCTTTTCGCATCCTCCCCTTCTTCGTGGATCTCTGAGCTGAAGGGAAGCATTTCCTGAAGACATCCTATTTAGCACTGAGTTTCCCAAAGTCTCTTACTGTCTGCACAATTTCTGTTCATGTGTCTCTGTGTTAGTTCCCATCTACTGCAATAGAAACTTTTCTCATGAGTGCTGAGGGAGGCAGTGATCTATATGGGAATAGCAGTATGTCATTTTATTGTTGTTTCTTTATAGTATTAGGTTTTCCCTAGACTATGACCTATCTAGTCACAGATTCTTGGCTTCATTAATAATGTTGAGTATAGATTCCATTTCATGGAGTAGGCAAAATCACACAGGTTGCCTTCCAGTACCATAAACGATAGTCAATAGAGGTGAATCTCCTCATTAGGTACCAGCTAGACTTCTATATTTTTGTGACATAAGTGTTATCTTCAGCATTGGGATGTTATCATTGGGTTTTAGACATCAACCAACAACCTTAGCAATAGCCTGTGATGGTTGGGGATTTCTGTAGTGCCTCTTTGGCCAAGATTCAACAAAATATATAACCCATTCCCAACAGTGGAGGTTTTACTCTTTGGCATAAGATGTCTAGCTGGGGCATTGTTTCCCCTATTATTTGGTGACTGTATTTAGAAATCTTTCACATATGTACATATTTTAGGAAGCTTCTGTAGTTGTAGGTTTCCATGTTTACTCAAACAGCTTTTAGTGTTAGTTATGTCTTGATTCCTCTATGCTCCTCTTTCATCCCCCTCCCTCCTTAATCCTCTATCCTAGTTTACCCTTTGTCCCTTCACAAAAGATACACTGTATCTTCCCATTCCCTAGAGATCATTCACTTCCCCCACCCCGAGTCCCTTATTAGGTACCTAACCTCTATGGTGGGTATTCAGATTGATCAATGTCAAAGATATAAAGGCCAACATTCACATAAGAGAAAAATATACTATTTGCCCTTTTGTGTCTGGGTTACCTCCCTCAGGAAGTACTTATTTCTAGCTCTATCTATTTACCTTAGAATTTCATAATTTTATTTTAAATGTAACACATTTCCATTATCTATTTGTCAGTTGATGGGCATTTAGGCTTTGATGAAGAGAATCCATGAACATGGATGAGAAGAATCTTTGTAGTAGGATGCAGAGTCCTATGTTCAAGAGTGACTGGTATAGCTAGACTTTGAGGTTCATCATTTCCCATGTTCTGAGGTCACAGGTCATAGTGACAATACAACTTCATATTCCCCCCCCCAGCAATGGATAGTGTTCTATTTTGCCCACATCCTTGCCAGTGTGAGGTGTCATTTTTTTTTTAATATCTTGGCCATTCCTACTGGTATAAAACAGTCTCAGAATAGATTTAATTAATGCCATGCCCTTGTTTCTTAGACATTTGTGTTTCATCTTTTGTGAATTTTCTGCTTAGTTCTGTGCCCCTCTTTTAAACTGGGTTATCTGTTTTTTATGATGGTCAGGATTTTGAGTTCTTTATATATTTTAGGAACTAATCTTGCATTCGAGGCATAATTAAAAAGATTTTTTTTTACCCTGTTCTGAAACTGGTCACATTTACCCAAATGATGGTGGGCTTTGCTGTACAGAAGCATCTCTCTCTTTTTTTTTTTATTCGATATAATTTTTTATTTACATTTCAAATGATTTCCCCTTTTCTAGCCCCACACTCCCCGAAAGTCCCATAAGCCCCCTTCTCTTCCCCACCCACCCCTTCCCACTTCCCCGTTCTGGTTTTGCCGAATACTGCTTCACTGAGTCTTTCCAGAACAAGCATCTCTCTTTCATGAGGTCCCATTTACTAATTGTTGGTCTTAGTGTTGGGCTATGGGTGTCCTATTCAAAAAGTTCTTTCCTGTGCCAGTGAGTTTAAATCTACTCCCTGTCTTCTTTTCTATCAGATTCAGGGTATCTGGTCCTACGTTGAGACCTTTGATGCATTTGGAATTGAGTGTTGTGCAGGGTGATCTATTTGCATGCTTCTTCATGTAGCTGTGAAAGTGGACCAGCATTTTGTGAAGATGCTGTCTTTCTCCAGTGTGTATTTTGGACTTCTTTATCAAAACTGAAGTGTCTGTATGTTTGTGGAGTTACGTCTAAACCTTCAATTCAATTCCATTGATCAATGTGTCTGTTTTTATGACAATAACATGTTATTTTTATTACTTTAACTCTACAGGGCAATTTGAAGTCAGGGATGGAGATACCTCTAGAATTTCTTCTATTAGAAGCTATGCTCTTTTGAGGGGGAAGGGAGGGTTGTTTGTTGCTATATAAAGTTGAAGATTATTTTTGCAATTTCTGTGGAGAATTTGAGCTGAAATTTTGATGGGGATTGTATTTAATTTGTTGATTGATTTTTGCAAGATGGCCATTTTCACAATAATTCTACTGATCCATGAGATGGATCATCCATCTTCTAGTGTCTTCTAGTGTCTTCTTCAATTTCTTTCTTCAGTGTCTTAAACTTTTTATTATACAAGTCTTTTGCTTATTTGGTTAGACTTATCCCAAGGTATTTTTGAGGCTATTGTGAAAGGTACAGTCTCCCTGACTTTTTCTTAGTCTGTCAGTATATAAAAAGCCCATTGATTTTTATGTCTTTTATATCCTGCCACATTGCTGAAAGTGTTTATCAGCTGTAGAATTTTCCAATTTTATAGTCTTTCGTGTAAAAAAAAAATCTTCATATCTGCAAATATTTGAAGAGCAAGGATGTTTTGACATCTTACTTTCCTGTTTGTATCCCTTTGATCTTCTTCAGTTGACCTTTAAAAATATTTATTTATTGATTTAGTGTGCATGTCTGAGTGTGTGTTCACGCATGTGTCCGCATCTGTGTGAGTTTATGTGCACCACATGTGTGCAGAAGCCTTGAAGGCCAGAGTAAGGTATCAGAGCCCTTGGAGCTGGAGGTCTAGATGGTAATGAGTTGTCATGTTAGTACTGGGAGACGAATCTCCATCCTGTGCTCCTTCAGTTGCCTTATTGATATTGCAAACACTTTAAGTATTATATTGAATAGATATGGAAAGAGTCAACATACTTGTCTTATTCCTGAATTTTGTGGAGGTATTTTCATTTCTCTCTATTTAGGTTGATATCAGTTGTGGGATTCCTATAAATTGCCTTTATTTTGGTGAGGCATGTACCCTGTATCTGAAGTCTGTCCAAGAGTTTTATCCTGAAGGGATGTTGGATTTTATCAATGGCCTTTTGCACATCTAATGATATGATCATATGGCTTTTGTCTTTCAGTCTGTCTCTGTGGTGAATTATGCTTAGTGATTTACTTAAGTTGATCCATTCTTGCATCTCTGGTGAGAATCCAAGTTCATCACAGTGGCTAGTTTTTTTTTTTTTTAATGTCTTCTTGGATTGGTTTATAATTATTTTATTACAAGTTTGAACTTAAGTTCATAAAGGAAATTGGTCTATAGTTTTATTTTTTGTTTAATCTCTGTATAGTTTTGGTATCAGAATATTAGCCTAACAAAAAGAGGACCTGTTGCTTTGTTTTCCATTTTGCAAAGTTTGAGAAGTATTGGCATTAATTCTTCTTTGAAGCTCTGGTAGAATTATACCCTGAGTTCCTCTGACTTTGGGCTATTTTGGTTGGGAGACTTAATTACTATTTCTGTTTCACTAGGGCATGGGGATATTCAAATTATTTATTTGATATTGATTTAGTAACTCATATATATTGTGAAATTCATACAGTCCTTTTAGGTGTACAGTGCTGACATCTGTGGTTTCTGAGTCTGTAGAACAGTCATCCATCCCCTTCTGGATTTCAAAGTTTCCATCAGGAAGTCAGGTGTTATTCCAATTGGCCTGCCTTTATATTTTACTTGCTATTTTCCCTTGTATTTTTTAATATCCTTTCTTTAGTCTCTACATTTAGTGTTTTGATTGTTATTTGTAGAATGAATTATTTTTTGGTGGTATTGATGCTCTATATGCTTCTTACACCTTGATAGGCATCTTTTTCTTTAGGTTAGAATAATTTTTCTTCTATAAGTTTGTAAAAATTATTTTTGTGCCCTTGACCTGGATTTCTTCTTCTTTCTCTATTCCTGTTATTTGTAGACTTGTTCTGTATATAGAATCCCAGAATTTCTGGATGTTTTATGTCTGACATACTTTCTTTCATTGAGGTATGGATACCTTTTCTTCAATACCTAAGCTTCACTATTTCATATCTTCTAATCTGTTTATGAGTCTTACCTCTGATGTTTTTGTTTGACAACATATCTTTTTTGTTTCTTTCTAGTTTTATTTCAGTTCGCATTTTGTTGGTGATTATAGTTCTTTATGAAATTCTATGTTTATGTCTTAAGTTGTTTACATTTTTATTCAACTGTTGTTTGTGTCTTAATTGATTTCATTAAGGGATTTACTCATATCCTTTTAAGGTCCTTGAATATATTCATAATTGTCATTTTGAAGTCCTTGTCTTGTGCTGTAGCTACATTGCATTTCTCAGGGCCTGCTGCAATAGGGTTACTGGCTTCTGATGGAGACATATTTTCTTGGCTGTTCATGTTGAATTTTGCACTGTATCTAGGAATCTGTAGATATGATACTTGAGGTATTTTTTCTTGTTGATTTCTAGCCTGTCTTTGTTGTGTGAATGTTCTGTTCTTTGGTTGCTACACTGATCACTGAATCCTAACAAATGTGTTGACTGTGGAGAAGGGACTCTGGCTCTTCTCCCACATTTTCTCTGCCTTGCTAAAAAACTATTAGATTATATTCCTAAGGCTAAATCCAAAGGTCTTTCCCCTTATCTGGCCAATTCCTTCTTCTGAGGCTGACTGCCAAGATTTAGCCATCAAGGTATTGAAGTCCAGCAATCATAAACCCTTTGTCTCACTTAATTAAATCACAATTAAACACCCCATCCTAGTGCTGAGTTTCCCATTTTGCCTTTATAAACCACCATTTGCATATAGATGCTGTCCATCTCCTCTCTATCCAGAGACTGTCTTTTGTGTCTTTTGTCCTCTGGGACAAATACCTCCCCCTTGTTATTATCTCCTATCTTTGTCCCTTATCCCTGTACTGTGTCCCTACGGGGCAAATAATTTTTTTTTCTCAGAACTTGGTCTTGGCAGTCTTGACCTAGTACCATTTGTTACATGTGGGGTCTCTTGTAAGAGTGTTCTATGGGTCAGTGAGTGGCAGAAAGAATGGAAGTACACTAGGAGAAAAGGCTGAAAGGGGTCATGGGAAAGTGCTAGAGGGACCAGGGTATGTATCATGAGACAGAGACACCAGGAGGTTTGGTGGGAGGAGGAGATCCTGCAATCAGGCTCCTATAGGACTAAAAGTAAGTCTTGAGGAAGAGGTAATGAAGGACAAACAAAATAACAAAAATTGCCTACCTGAGTCCCAGCCTAGTATGGCCATTGGGGCTTCCTTGTATAATGTGTTTCTGCACACCAGCAGCTGACACAAGGCAATAGAGATGGGCTAGAAGGGAGTCTGTGAGAGCCAGTAGGGAAGAGATAAGCTGGTCTGCACTTGCGTGTGTGCACATGGGTACGCATGTGTGCCCATACACATGTAACAACATTCAAACTCTGAGGAAAAATAAACAATCAACCAGACAGACATATGGTAGTATGACATATACTAAGTGCTATGAAAGGCCAAAGAGGGGAAGAGGTTGATCTCTGAACCTGGAAGAGATTAGAGACTGTATCGTAGAGACAACTGAGTGGAAATTGTTCAGATCACTAATAAAGAGACTGAGGGTCAGGAACCAAAGAGAGAGTCGTGAAAACATGCATAAGATCAGGAGACTCTTGGTAGTTTGGTCAACTTGAATGTTCTTCATGTGGCGCCATTCTAAAATGAACGTGGGTACTCAAGAGATTTGTAATCTATGAACAGGGCATTGGGTTTCATCTTCAGTCAGTAGATAAAGAGGACACTTTCTTAATTCTTTCTTCAGGCACCAAGCCCAGAAGAAGATGGCAGAAGGTGTGTCCCCGGAGAATGCTCTGCAGGCTGACAGTCTGTTGGATGACATGGTTAAAATTTAACCAAGGAACACCTGCTTGTAGAAACAGGTAAAGTCTGAATAGTGCTGTGCTGTTGGCAAAGCGCTTCCTGTGGCACAGGCTCACCCTTCAAGATGTATCTGTCTGTCCCTGTGTCAGGAATTTCTGGGAATCTGTATGTGTTATGATGGGCAGATGGACAGGGTCTTCTAGAATTCACTGTCTGTTTGATGTCTAACACTCCCTGTTTTCTGTCTGCCTTTGGCAATGCAAATAGAGGAAATTTGCTGGAATTCAGCAAATAGCTGAATCAGGCCAGTTTCTCCTGACCTGCAGAGGTTCATGGAAGTGCAGGGCTGAGAAAACAGGCAGCAGACATTACATTTGGGCTACTGCTCTTAGATTAAGTTTCTTTCCAACAGCAATTTCTGTCAAATCACTGTTTCTCTTCACTGTGATGAAATTCCTCATTCTTTCCTTCATGCCCCATTCTTCCCTTTAAAGCAAATAGTTTATTTTAAAGAACTACAGAAATGGGTCAGTGGTTTCTCTTAGAGAGGACTTTGCCCAGTCCCCACCTAGTGGTTCACAACTATCTGTAGCCCCAGCTCCAAAGGATCTGATACCCTCTTCTGGACTGATGGGTACTGTGCATGCATGAGGCACACATACATACATACATGTAAGCAGAACCCTTAAAATAAAATGAAATAACTAAATAACTAAATCTAAACACTTAAAAATAGTATATATCCTTAAAAAATAAGAAATACAAAATAGTACATAATTATTGCTGAGAAATTTTGGATATATATAAAAAAATTAAAAACAGAAGCTCAAATCATATTCTCAACTTCCAGACATCATCACCAGTAGTAATGAGGTAGTGTGATTGGATGAGGATTCTATAAGCAATTTCACATAATGTTGGAGGGTAATTAGATTTTTTTTCATTTTTCTGCTGGCCTTTCATGGCTTGGAAGGCAGGAGAGCTTTCTACCATGGCCACACATATCTCTCTACCTTACTTCATGTAATCCAAGGCAATGACAAAGCACAGAGGCTCAGCATGAGGACATTTGGATGGCTTCAGATGTGTCTCCCAGCCTGGGAGTGGCCTTCCGTGAAGGGCATGAGTTGTCATCTTTAGATTAGATTTTAGGCTGTTTTATTAAAGATAACCGCCTAGCCTCTGTTCTGCATGGTCATTGGCCAAGAATGTCAAAATCCCAGGCCAGTGTTACTGGATACAGACTTTTTTCCCTGCACTGTTTTGCAGCCAGAACAGCAGGCGTGTGATGGATTGGACGCCAGTTGTCACATCCATCTCTCTGCACTCAGTGGCTGATAGATGATGGAGACCATTCCCTCTGCTGCTCCAGGTGACACATGGAGCCAAATCCTCATTTATGAAGTTTCGATTATTCTCCTTGTTAGACACAAATCTGCTTCGGTGCAACCCTGTGATTCAATCACTTCCCAGTGGCTGAGGAACTGGGGGCAGCTGCTGGGCAGAGTCCACTGCAGGCACGCAGTGAGCCTTCTGCTCCCACTACCTTCCTTCCAAATTTGATTTACCTAAATGTTTTGCTTTCAAGGCAGTAGAGAGCTCCTGTTCAATGCCTATGGGACAAACAATAGGAGAGATGGGGAGACCGGAAATAGTACTTCTGAGTGCCCACTGTGTCTACCATCTCTCCCTACCTTGCTCTTTAGAATCCCCCACACTGAGCTGTAAATAGCTCTCTGATGTTGGGAACCACAGCCTGCAATTCTATGTGCTTTGCCTGCATGCCTTTGAGTGTTTCTGGGATGGCTTCCTCTTATGTGGTGCTGCAGGTGACTGGTCACATTTCCCCGATTGCTGTGCTCCCAGCTGCCTTCAGCTAGCAGCTGTGATAGAGTGTCTGCTGAAACCTCACACGCACAACCTTCGGTGTTCACAGTTCTATGGTTATTCCAGCCCCTGCACTCCTACCAGAAGGGCCCAGCATACTCTTCTGTGGCAATCGATGACATCTTTGGCTTACAGCTACAAACTCTTCCCCATGCCTTCCACAAGCAAGCTCTGAAAGCCAGATACCACTTGATCAGCTTCCGGCAGTGGTCACATTCTGCATCATTGTGGCCAAACACCCAACAAGAATCAACTCTACAGAGGCAAAAGCTTCTATTGGCTCATGGCTTTTATCTGTATGATGGTAGGAGGCTCTGTGCACTCAGGACACCAATCTCTCCAACTTCCGCATACAAAACCTGCTCAAGAAAGGAAAATATTTTATGCGGAAGACTTGAACCCCAACCTAGCCTAAACACACATACTTACATATACACACTCACACACACACATACACACTCACATGTACATACTCATATACACACACTCACACACACATATATATATATACACTCACATGTACATATATACATACACACACTCACATACACACATACCTGAACATGCTCACAAATGTATACACAGTCACATGTACATACTTACATGTACACACTCACATATACACACACACTCACACACATACACACATACATGCACAAATATATACACACTCACATGCACACACATACACACTCACACAATCATACATACGTCACAAATGGAGTTTGGAGATAATCCCCTTTCTCTCTTCTTCTTGCTCTTCAAAGTTTTTAATTATAGACCAGGAATTATTAAAATAATTTGGTGAGGGCTTGCTTTAAGAATCCCACGGATCAACGAAGGGCCTGCTGAGTGTAATACTCAGGGATCTGCTTCAACAGCTATATGTAGGCAGTCTTAGGATGCCATGGGCTCTCTGACACCCATGAGTTTTTCAGGGAATTAAAGAACCTCTGTTTATGGGAAATAATGACAACTCAAACCAACTCTTAAATTCTCACAAGCAGTATGTGTGCTTAAACTATTGTATTTATTCTCTCATCTGAACACATGGAACCACGCCATGTAGCTATTGCTATCCTGCTACCTTAATACAGTTGAGGGAAGTGAGGTTCTGGACGCATGGCAGCGGGCCCAATGTGAGTCATTGGATCACAGCCACCACCTGCCTTTGCTTTGTCAACTTTTTCATTCAGAGTACTTTGAGATTTGCAGGAGAGTAAAAAGATAACATAACGATTTCTCAAAGACACTCAACTTCCCTCGGTTCTATCTCAAGTGACCAACCATATATCAAGACAACAAAGCATTCAGCAGACAGATTAATTAAAGGATGGGGGGAAAGTTCAATAAATAAATAAATAAATAAAACCCTTCTGTAGGCTTGAGAATGTCAAGTCAAGAAAGAGTTGGGAAAATAATGAGGTAGATGGAGTCAAAATCCTATCTATGTATGCATAAAATTGTCAAAGTTTTAATAACAATGATGCATTTATAAAGGAGGAGAAGGAAAGAAAGAGGATAAATAGGAGAGAAAGATGAGAAAGAGGAGGAAGAAGAGAAGAAAAAGAAGAGGATGGAGAAGAAGAAGAAGGAGAAGGAGGAGGAGAGGAAGAGGAGGAAGAGAGGAAGAAAAAGAGAAGAAGCAAAAGGAGAAGGAAGAAGGTGAAGAAGGAGAAGAAGGAGGAGAAGAAGAAGGAGGAGGAGAAGAAGGAGGAGGAGGAGGAGGAGGAAGTGGAGGAGGAGGAGGATCTACTACCACAGGTTGGGGAAGCTACTAGAAGCACCAAAGGGATTAATATAATATTGAGGTCAGGCTGGTCCTTGTCTATGTTGTGTTGAACACTGCTTATTTATACTGTGCCTTGCCCTAAGAAATGCCATTTTATTGGCTATTTTGGTTCCATTTTGAGATTATAGAATGGCTTTGCACCTGGTTGGACACCTGAATGTCACCACCTGCATACCATACCTCCACGACACAAAGTGATATTGATTTATTTCTGGGAAAAGAAAAGAAGTGGCCCCATAAATGTACTAAGGTTAATTGGGACTGCAAGAGCACATAGCTCTTAAAACCGATACCGGGAAAACCAGGCCCAAGGATTCATCCGACAGGTGAGAGAAGGAAGGGATGTAACTCCCTCAACCAGACACGTGGCAAATGCGTGGAGTCAGCTCTCACTCACCAGTGATCTGACCACCTGGTGGTATGTGTGTCAAGAGGGCAGCAGGCAGGGAATCTGTTCAGGAACCTCAGTATAGTCTGGGCTCCTGTTTGCATGGTCTCTTGGAATTACCATCTGTCTGCACTGGCCTTGACTATGTCAGTGACCATGGCCAATGACATGGACCTGCCATTGGATCCAATCCTGGCCTTCACTGCAACTCTGGTGGCTCAACTCTGGCCTTCTTCCCATCCTGTAACCCACCTCTACACACACACACACACACACATACACACACACACACATACCACACGTGTGTGCGCGCACACACACACACACACACACCACACGCACTGCTATATGATAAGTAATTAATCTATGACCAGAGAGTTACTGTTAGTAATTCAGACTAATTACAGGAATAAACCTGTGTTTGCCTCAACCTGGACTATCAAGGAAACTCAGAGTACCTGGCAAAGTGCTGTCAATAAAGCCACCACAGTGTGTGCATTTCTTATTATTCAGTAAATGTGTGTGTGAACTGTGCCAATATGCTCCTGGATTCTGAGGCCAGACTTGAGGGCTCAGAAGGTACATAGACATGTAAAAGAATGATAAAATCAGCTGCTGTCTTGGTTTTTCTGTCAAAAGTCTCACACAGCTGAACTAACCTAAAAATTTGGGATCAATGGCACCAGGACACGTGGAGTTTGAGAACGCGCCCATTCTGACCGTTAATTTTAGGTTGGGGACAGGAGTCCTGAGAATGTCCTGCAGAATAAATGAGGACATTAGAAAGAAGGTGTGGAGTTGCCGTGGCTATTATCGTGAGCTCGGGAGCTATAAGCTTACCTCTATCTGTAGCATGCTCCTGGTTTTTTCTTTCTGACTTTATTTTCTTCATCGACCAAATGTCAAGGGCAGGAAGCGTCACACAGTGAGTGGCTGGGAACTCACTGTACGTTGTTGTGTAGTTGGGACCCTTAAATGCTGCCTACGATGTACTGCCTCCTCATAATTGTTAGTTAAAATTAGAATATTAATGTTACTTATAGTTCATATTAAAAAATAATAATACAGGGTGAACAATGAATATGCCCAGAGTCCCTCAAAAGCTTATCATTTAATGTTGTCACCTGGTTCCTAGCGATTCCACCAGCATAAACTTTGGATGCATGCCCAAGGGATCCACTGGTCCCTTCTACATCGGTCCCCTCTCCCTTCTTTCCCTCTGTGCCCCTGACTTGTATAATGAATGTGAAGAATGGTCTACATTAGCCATGCTTTGGGCTTTGAAGTGTGAGTTAAGCCATAATGAAGAAAAGTATAAGAATAAAATCGAGTGGCAGATGGACAGACAGAGCAAAACCTTAGCAGATCCAGTGCTCACAGCATCCAGCAGAGTTGAAGACAGTAGTCTGGCTAGGAGAGTAGGCAAAAGCAGGCTTACAAATGGCCTGCAAAAAAAAAAAAAAAAAAAATAGGGGAAGCAGAAGTACCAGCCGGAGAGTTCTCAATTAAGATTCCTGTCCACGGCTGAGCTTTCCCTGGCTGAACTTGCGGTTCCCATTCCTATTGCCTGCACTTATAGACCATGGGAAAAGCAACAATGATCTGTGTTGGAAATGGATTTCCTTCTACCTGTTCTCAACATCAGTGTGATTGTTCTTGGGCTGTCATGCTGTTCTTTTCTTCCTGTCACAGAGTGAGCGGTGCCAGTTTATATTTGGACAAGGGATCTTGGAGGACACATTGAGACCAAAGTACTTGGGGTTGAAATAGGAAACAGGAAACAGTTTAAACCTCGCTTCAAAGCCAGCTTCTCAGTGAGCTCGATAGCACAGGACAACCTCCCAGCATGCTACACATTCTGCCTCCATCAACCATTGAAGTCACACTCCCAGATCTAAGACTCACCAGTCACCTACTCCTCTATATGGGACATCTAAAATACAGAAGAAATTCGCTTTTATTTATTAATCTTTTTATCTCAATCTAAACTTAATGTGTCACTGAATCTAAAGGGGCTGCTTCACCAAGGCTGTGACACTTGGCTGGGCTGGAGCTGACTTCTCTGCTCGGCCCTCACTACACCAACTGGGGCTCCCTCACCCTCCCCAACTGTCCTGAAAAAGTCAGTCAGAGTCCTGCCACATGGCGCGTTTGGCTGAGACCAAGCTGTGCCCTCTCCACATTCGCACTCTAAATGCAGGCTGTGGGACCAAAAAGAGAGACATCCCTTCTACCATCCTGACTAATTTGCTGCCTTCTTACTGCAATAAAAAAAGAAAAAAAAAAAAAAAGGACAAACTGATTTACTTTTGTTCCAGGCCAACAAAACAAAACAAAACTGGAGATTTTGGCCAAGTTTGCCTTCCTGCATTTTACATGTTATTAGAGGAAGACACCATGGCACAGTGGAAACCATGAGCATTAGATTCATGCTGGGTCACGCTCCCTCTGTGATCCAAATGGGGGATATGACATAGGGCTTGGCCACGTGGTATACACCCAGTCAGTTTACACTAGCCAAGGAATACCAAGGTCAAGAAAACCCCACTCTTACTAAGAAGCAAATATGACTCACTTTTGACTTGGAGGAGATGTTATCTTCACTTATCTTGGCCAAGAAACAAGAATTCCCCTTCCTCCCAGGGGAATCCTTTTTTTTTTTCTTTTAATCTAAAATGGCTGTCACTCAACAAATAGTCTGTTGAGATTATCTGTAGAGAAGCTTGTCGGGCTAATCACAAAATGCCCAGAGATGCACCAGGCCTGCAGAGAATTGTCTTCCAACTACTTTCAACAGAGAACAAATGGCCTCTCGATAAGTATCTAAAACATCCTGTGCTAGGGGTAGCTCATGTTCATCCAGCTGACTGTCTGTACAGAGTCCTTTGTCTCACAGCTGACAGAGGTGGTATATAGACCCTTAGCACTGTAGCTCACAAACTGCCCCATACGTGGGATCTGGAATCAGGGGTTCTTGTAGGACACTTCCTTTTTAATAGTTTCTCAATACTTTGAGAAATGTGTGTCTAAAAGAAGTTTAAAAATAGTTTTCTGCTGGGCGGTGGTGGCACACACCTTTAATCCCAGCACTTGGGAGGCAGAGACAGGCAGATTTATGAGTTCAAAGCCAGCCTGAGTTCCAGGACAGACAGGACTACACAGAGAAACCCTTTCTCGAAAAACCAAAAAAAAAAAAAAAAAGTTTTCTAAAATTCTGGCCCCTACCCTATCCCATGACATTTTAATAGCACAGATTTGGTTCATCTATTTATGTACACTGGTTCATTGCAAAAGCACAAAACACTGGAGATATTGAGGTTTTCTTATATACTCAAGAACCAATTTTCACCTCCTTAGGAGTGATGGCATCTCATTGAGAATATATTATCTAGCATATTCCCAAAAGTCTTTGAAGGAGCAAACGCCAAAGTAAGTTAAATATGCAGATACTTTATTAAGTAGAATGTTTGCATGAAAACGTATGGGGGGGGTGTTATAGTATCCAAGGAAGATGGAACACTTTGCCTGGCATTCTTAAGGCCCTGGGTTCTATCCCCAGCATTGCAAAATCAACAGCAGCAGCAGCAGTAGTAACTAATAAGGTATGCAGAGGAAGGGGGCATTGTACTGGCTGGTTTTGTGTGTCAACTTGACACAGGTTGGAGTTATCACAGAGAAAGGAGCTTCAGTTGGGGAGGTGCCTCCATGAGATCCAGCTGTGGGGCATTTTCTCAATTAGTGATCAAGTGGGGAGGGCCCCTTGTGGGTGGTGGGCTGGTGTTCTTGGGTTCTATAAGAGAGCAGGCTGAGCAAGCCAGGGGAAGCAAGCCAGTAAGGAACATCTCTCCATGGCTTCTGCATCAGCTCCTGCTTCCTGACTTGCTTGAGTTCCAGTCCTGACTTCCTTTAGTGATGAACAGCAGTGTGGAAGTGTAAGCTCAATAAACCCTTTCCTCCCCAACTTGCTTCTTGGTCATGATGTTTGTGCAGGAATAGAAACCCTGACTAAGACAAATTGGTACCAGCGTAGTGGGGTATTCCTGTGACAACCTGACCATGTATGGGGGAAGACTGTGAAAGGACTTTGGAACTTTGGGCTAGATGATCCATTCGGTGTTAAGAGCTCTGTGGAATGTTCTGTAGGAGCTTGGAAGATAATGTTGAGAACATTGCAGAAGATGGAGGCCTGACTTGTGAAATTTCAGAGGGAAGATTAAAGACTCTTATTAGGGCCATGTTTCGATTGTGAAGATTCTGTGGTTTTGGTTAGCTAGGGCTGAAGAATCAGCTGTGATTAACAAGATACAAGAACCACTAAAAGCAAACCTTTGTGTTACTAGGACTATTGATGCTGATTAGCTGGAGCTAAGAAATTAGCAGTAATTAAGAAACTAGCATCACTGAGGTGAAATCTTCTGAGAAGTGTTTTTCTGAGAGCACAGAGGCTGTGTTCCAGAGATAGCCACAGTTGTATTTTGTGCTGTGGTGGGACTTGGTACTGTGTAGGAGTCACCCAGATGGTTCTGGTTTTGAAGGCATGAAGGGGTCATGAAGAACAGCTGAGGCTCTTGGCACAGTGAGAGGCCACGGAAGGCCATTGGTGAAGGTGCAGCTTCAGTTGCAATTGATGGCCCAGGACTTGAAGGGGTCATGCATAGGAGCAGAGGCTTGTCACCATGAAGAGAGCCTATGAGAGGCTATTGGTGAAGCCTAATTACAGTGGAAGATAGCAGTGTTTTGGAGATGCCAGTACCATGAGATGACCACCAAGAACAGCAGCAGCAGCAGTGGAGTACAGGCAGCTAAAGCCTAGAAGACAAGCTGTGTGCTACAAAGGGCAGAGCTGGAGAAGTGACCCAAGCCCTTGGAGGAGCCCGGAATATCATGAGTTGGATCCCAGACATTGAATCATTGAAGTTTGAGTTTTGCTTCTGGTTGTGACTGTGCCCTGATATGTTTCCCTCTTGAAGGAAGAAAGTATTTTAGTGGAGCCCACAGTTAAGAGACTTAATTTTTAAAAGACTTTGAGTTTTAAAGATATTGGACATTTTTAAAGTGATTGAACTTTTAATATGTAAAGACTGTGGGGCCTTTCAAGTAATTTAGATCTTGGGGATGAATAAGAAAGTAAGGGTTGAGGCTTAATAGTGATAGGTTTGTGTGTCAAGTTGACAAGGGGTCAATTGTACTGGCTGGTTTTGTGTGTCAACTTGACACAGGTTGGAGTTATCACAGAGAAAGGAGCTTCAGTTGGGGAAGTTCCTCCATGAGATCCAGCTGTGGGGCATTTTCTTAATTAGTGATCAAGTGGGGAGGGCCCTTGTGGGTGGTGCCATCTCTGGGCTGTATTCTTGGGTTCTATAAGAGAGCAGGCTGAGCAAGCCAGGGGAAGCAAGCCAGTAAGAAACATCTCTCCTTGGCCTCTTCATCAGCTCCTGCTTCCTGACCTGCTTGAGTTCCAGTCCTGACTTCCTTTGGTGACGAACAACAGTGTGGAACTGTAAGCTGAATAAACCCTTCCCTCCCCAACTTGCTTCTAGGTCACGATGTTTGTGCAGGAATACAAACCCTGGCTAAGACAGACATATACGGTTCTTTCCTTGGCTCAGTACATAGAAGAGAGGCCTCATCAATCTGCCACTAAATGAAGAACAAATGTTATTCATAGAGAACGGGCACCTGAGCTTACTGTCGGACCTGCTTGGCCTATCTCCTTGTTCCTCTGTGGACATGAAATCCCTTCTGGTGGAGCAGGCTTGAGACAGGCTTGTACCCTAGAAGCAAGAGCTTCTCCATGATTGACCATTCTCCTGCAACTTACCTGGCCGCATTTGTACTTCTGGATTTTTCTTCAAGAAGCAGAGGTAGGAGTCTTCCTTGCCCCCAAACATCCCAGGGACATGTCTACAGGAGTTCTCTTTAGTCTTTATGCCTAGAAGTTTGCTGCTGTTAAAGGAGAAATGTCTATTTCTTCCTTGTGGTTCCTTTTATGCTCTTTGGTTTCTCTGGTCTCCCCACCCCCATCCAGGCTTCCTTGCCATGAGCTTCCCCCATTGTGGGCAACAGTCTCTCCTTTTCAAACAATGGAAATAATTGGCTGAGTCCCCTGGGCCTCTCAGCATGAAGTTAACAGTGCTGGGGTTTTGGAAGATTCCCACCAGGACTTGCTTAATCCTCCCCAGATTTATTTCACCTCCTGATACCCTTCTCTTCAAAGTCATATGTAAAAATACTTACTAGCCTCATCAGAAGCTGGGGCTCCTTAGTGCTCCCTGCCAGGTGGTCAATAATTTAGCACCTGCTTCCTCAGCAATTTCTAATCTGCTCCCCCTCCCCCCCCAAAAAAATTGCTCCTGAGCAAGTAACTACTTAACTTTGATGATTGTACACCGTGGACAGTTTCTAATGTCTTCACAGTTCTCTGCAGTTACTAACTTCAGAGAATTTCTATTCCTGTAACAGATCCCGACACGGTTAAAGGATAGTTCAAATCCCTTATCCACGGGAACCTGCTGACTCTCTGTGCCCTGTTCTCATCCACCCCAAGATCGTGTCTTTAAATTCCCCACAGCATGAGCACAGTTCTGGAGATTTACTGAATCTCTGCCACCCCAGTGTCCTGAGATAGTCATGAATAGAATATATTATCTCTTAGCATTATTTCCTGAACAGGGAGACTGAGGCATGAGGATCGTCACTAGTGCTAAGTCAGAATGATCTACATAGAAAGGTACTACTGGCCCAGTATCCACAGACACAGGCACAGGCACAAACAGATACACACAAACACACACACAGACATACACACAAACACACACATAAACACACACACAGACACAGATACACAGACACACGCAGACACACAGACAGACACACGCAGACACACAGACAGACACACACACACAGACAGACACACACACACAGACAGACACACAGACACAGACACGCACACACAGACACAGACACGCACACACAGACATGCAGACACGCATACACGCAGACACGCACACACGCAGACACGCATACACGCAGACACGCACACAGACACACATACACAGACATACACACAGACATACACACAGACATACACACAGACATACACACAGACATACACACAGACATACACACAGACATACACACAGACACACAGACATACACACAGACATACACACAGACATACACACAGACATACACACAGACACACACAGACACACACAGACACACACAGACACACACACACACACTGGGGACTGGAGACAGAGACAGAAAAAAAAAAAAAAAACTATGTCCTTTTCTGCAATCTTTGTCCCTGGCTGAGCCTGGCAATTGTCCCTGTAAATAAGAGGGAGTGCTTTGATATTCCTCCTCACAGAACATGAAATAACTATATTGCCAGAGTGGGCCTGCACTGGAAAATGGCATTGAACCTCAGTTCGTAGATGGGAGAAGGAGACTTCTTGGGCTGATTGTTTCCTTTCAAGTTTAAACTTCCCAACTGTGGTCTCAGAGACCTCAGAGACAGGCCAGTCTAAACAATCATTTCAGAGTTCACTAGATGTGATCTTTTGTGGCTTGTGAATGGAAAGTGTGGCATTGCAAAATACCTTGAATAAGTAAAGAAGATATTTAGCTCAAGTAAAAATAACTTGGCTAAGAGTACCTTCAACCATATGTTTTTACCTCTACCAATAACCACAGAAGTTTCTTGACTTTAGAGCAGCTATAGCCTCGAGCTTATAGATATATCTAGAATTTTTCTGTCCTCTTAATGGTTCTAAATGGTCACTTTAGCCCAAGACAAGAGCTCTTCATGGGAATGCACCTGAAGGCAGGGGTTAGAAGGGCGGCCAGACAGCAACAGCGATAAGGACTGGGAAAAGAGGGAAAAGGTTATTCTTGTGATGACATCGACATCATGACATAGGTGGGGAATTCTTTTCTGGAGGCATCCCAACAGACTTCACCAACCATCTTGTTGGGCTAAATAGAACCTGATCACCTGCTCCTACACCAATGACTCTCAGAGGGGTGGTGCGCTGGGGACTGACCATACTGCCATCTGAACCAAACTGAGCATTAGCTTCCGTGCTGCTTAATACTTGTGAACTTAACAGGACCTAGAATCATCTATGAGTCAAGTTTCTGAGCATACCTGTGAGGAATTCTTAGTATCTTAATCAAATTAAGAAGAGCCTTAATGTGGGAGGCATCTTCTAGCAGTAGTGCAAGCATATGGAGTTCCTCATCCCCAGTCCTCCTCATCCCCACTCCCCCTCATCCCCACTCCCCCTCATCCTCACTCCTCCTCATCTCTGCTCCCTTCATCCCCACTCCTCCTCATCCCCACTCCCCATTATCCCTACTCTACCTTATCCCCACTCCCCCTCATTCTCACACCTCCTCATCCCCACTCCTCTCCTCTCCACTCCCCCTCATCCCCACTGCCCCTCATCCCCACTGCCCCTCATCCCCACTGCCCCTCATCCCCACTGCCCCTCATCCCCACTCTCCCTCATTCCCACTCCCCTATTCCCACTCCCTCTCATCCCTACTCTCCCTCATCCCCACTCATCCTCATCTCCATTCATCCTCTTCATCACTTCTCTTACTCATCCTGCTTTTCTTCTTTTTCTTTCATCCTTTCTTAACATGGGAACCCATCATTTTTCCTTCCAAGGTAACTGAAGGCCACTGGCTCCCCAAGAGTTCTCCAAGCCTTCAGCTCCTGACTGGAACTCCTGAAGAACTACTGTGTTCTTAGCCTCTTCCATGTGAAGATGGTCATTGTTGGAATACACAGACTATAACAAGTAAGCCAATCTAATAACTTCTCTGTTAATATGTATATATCTTATACACACACACACACACACACACATTAATTTGGGGGTATTCTGTTTCACTAGAGAACACTGACGAGTGGATTAACCAAAAGGAAACAAGCAAACAATAGTGATCAGTATAGCTATAGAGTTGGGGCTAACAGCAAGCAGGCACACATCATGATGGTATAGTTTTTAGACTAGGCAGTGCAATTCCTTAGCCTCTGTTGAAGACATTAAAAATCAATCTTAGTGTAATGACTGGTTTTTCATGCCAGGTTCCTGAATGACTCCAAGGAATTCACCTTGCAGCCATCAATCACAGCTTTTATCCCATGGCATCCTAGAGACAGAGGCAGTGAGTGCCACAGCACCAGGAGTTCACACACCAAGGTCTTTGCTTCTGCTTCTTACATAAATGATACTCCAGCAATAACTTCTGCTCAAACTAATGGGACAGATTTCATGTTCTAGATGAGTAAATTTAGGTCCATGAAGAGAAGTGGCAATTTCAAGGTCATTTGTTTCCAGAAAAAGAACTACAACTCGGGTCTTCTAGCTTGTGATTTGACTTTCATTTTTCTATTTCCATAGTCCATTTCTCCCAAAGGAATACATATGGAGTTTTTGATGCAGCCTTAAAAACAATTGCTCAGAGAAAACTTTGTGGGGACATGGTGGGGCTGCCGTCTCTCATGGGGACAGCCATTGTGGGTGCTTCATTAAGATCTGATCTAACCTCCTCTTTTGCACTTTTGAATGATTGTAACTTGAAGCCATGAATCCTCCCTGAATCCTAGAGCACAGTGTGAAAAGGGCCTGTCCCTTCCCATGCTGTCCCCTGCTGGCAGAATACCTGTTTTATGGTTCACCACAGATGATTCGCAATTTTAACTTAACCATTGTAACAATTACAACTTAACCATTGTAACAGCCACCAAGTCGAGAAAACACAAGGGTTTTGTCATGAGTGATGTCTGGAGTGTCCCTGCCAGGTTGAAATCTCAGCTCCATTGCAGAATTTTGTGCTGGGCTTGGAAGGTTGGGTAACACCTCTTTCTGCCTTAGATTTCTTCCCCTTTTCCCTCTCCTCTTTTTATTCCTCTTCTTGCTTCTTTTTCTTCTCCCTGTCTCTACAAAGATAACTAAGGTAAGTAGTAACAAGGTTGTGAGAATTAATCTATCTACCTTGTGGATGAAAAACATTAGAACTTTATATGACATGTGTAAGGAAACAACAGCGCAGCAATGTTAACTAAGGAATGATAGATTTAATTTATCTTGGAATTTTATTATTATTTTATATTTCATATGATGTGAGTAAAATCATCATCATTTAATCAACATTAAATACAATATTGTTAATATACCACATTAGCAATATAGAAATACTTTCATTTGTACACATTTGATATGTATAAATGTCATGTAAATTTAAGCCAGGTTAAATGTCCATGCACACATCCTGAAGTATCTCTTGCTTGGGCTGTAATTACTGACAACCCTTCCATTCAGGCTTCTGAATGAAACACAGTCTAATTGTTGCCTGTTCCCACCCTTCTCTGCAATGCACACTGGGAGATCTTTCTCTCATAGGACTCCAGTTTAGTTCCCATTGATCAGGTGAGGTAACTTTCAGAATGGAAAGATCAGAAATGTAAAAATGTTGTATTTCCCAAAATATCTTATTCACCAAGATGATTAAACATTCTTTTTTTAATTTAGGGCATTCAAGAAGCGGTTAAGTTCTTGATAGCACACACACAGATGGCTGACATGTACCATTTCATGACTGCTCTTTCTGTTCTGTGACTCTAACAGTCCAATTAATTCCAAGGGCCGAGATGGTTCCTTTTGTGATCAGAAAGGGGCTGGCTGGTTAAGGCATTTCTAATGGACCAGAATCAGTGCATCTTGGAGTGTGTCTGGAAGTAAGGCCTTCTCCTTCACCCCGAAATAAGGAAAGAGCAGTTCCAGAGCAAGATTCAGAATGGCTTTATGGAGAAGAGTGCCAATACTTGCCTGAGAATCCTGCCTGGTGAACGCTGAAGAAGCTTTGCTGTGTCCAGTGCACTCTGTGTCAGACAAGTGTCTTGTTTGGGAATGACAAGATTCAAGCCAGCCCATTTGCACTTGCAGAAGAGACTAGAACCCATGTGGCTGAGGTGTTTATTAGCATCTGGATGGAAGCAGAAGAATCCTATTATTATTCTGCAGCACAAGGGACAGTGCAGAGTTCCTCAGAGACCTTAGTCTTAGTGCTTATCTTGGCTACACTCAAGAGATAAGGGCTACTGAGCAGTGGAAGACGTTTGAAAGAACCCTTTTGAGATTCTGACACATTTCTTAGTTGAATATTTCATCCTTGTTCACATTCAAGACCAAAAGATTTCATGCTCACAGCTCTAACAACCACAGCCCACATAATCAGTCACACATACGGGGCCATTTCAGATCTGAGTACCGTTGCCGCAAACCTCTGAACTACAGAAAAGACAATCACTTCATAATGATTTGTTTTCCATTTGGGAAATGCAGCTAGAATTCCTTTGATCTAGGCTTTTAAATTTTTCTTATTTTTCTTTTTCTTTCTTTCTTTCTTTCTTTCTTTCTTTCTTTCTTTCTTTCTTTCTTTCTTTCTTTCTTTCTTTCTTCTTCTTCTTCTTTCTTCTTTTCCTTTCTTCTTCTTTTTGCTAAAATCATAGAAATTGTGAATCTTTCCTTTGACCTTTATATCGTTTTCTTATCTCATTCAATATCAAGTCACGTGTATGAGAAGGTTGTTATCCATCAATTACATAGAAAATGGTCAAAAGATTGGTATGCTTTTAGTGGGCTTTTGAAGAACATGGAACCCAATAGACTCAGACTAAATATTAAGTATACTCATTTCTCAAGGTGACCTTGTTTTTCCTCAGTTTGATGTGTACTTAGCTTCTGAGTTATTTGATTACCCTCTTTTCCCTCCTTTACTCTGATTCCCAGTGTAGGGTATATTTTTAAGACTCAACTTTATTAGGTATTTTGCGCAAAGCCAAGTGCAGTCACTTAAAGTGCAGTTTGATGGGTTTTGACAAATGCATACGGTGAGGTCACCGCCATATCAAGCTGAAGGGCATTTATATAACTCACCAAAAAATATCTTCATGCTTTCTTACAGCCCCACTCACCCTGACACCCAGCGGCAGCCAGTCCTCTCAACAATTCTGGTCAGCAAATATTAGTTTCGCATTTCCTAAAATTTTATAGAAATGGGTAAATAGTGTTTATAAGTTTACATTTTCTTTCTATGCCTATCTTTTATTAACAAAGTGCTTTTGATAATCATCATACTCTATATTCATGTGCATCTTTCCATATATGGGTAAACTACATTCTATCCATTTATTCATTAAAAATGAACATTTATGTTTCTAGCTCAATGCTATGGAGAAAAAAATACTGAAATATTTGAGGGAGTACACATTTTCATTTGTTTGGGGGGAAATACCAAGAATAGAATAACTATAATTCCTTTTTAAATACATATATATTAATATTAATTTTTCTTACCTCATTGGACACAGGTTCAATAATGGCTTTCTTAAAGAGTTTTTTTTCTTAATTTTATGTACTTGTGTGATCTTGTGTATAAGCGTGTTTACATACATGCAGGTGACACTGGAGACCAAAAAGAGGGTATCAGATGACCTGGAGTTGTTACAGGTGGTTGTGAGCTACCTGATATTAGAAACAGAACTCAGGTCCTCTGCAAGAGCAGAATACTGTCTTAACCACTGGGCCAACTTGCTGGTGTTCTATCTGGTAATTCCAACGTGTGGAATTATCTCAAAATTGTCTTTTCCTAGAGAGTGGGTTCACTTTCTTGGTTCGTTTAAATGAGTTAATTGTGAACTATATTAAACATGACTATTAAGAGGTAGCAAGTCCAGGTTATTTTCTTTTTCTTGGAGATTGCGTGTGCTTGGTGTCACCAAATCGCTAGCTTCATTGGACTCGGACTTTACTGTCTCGTTCTCGTGGGCAGATGCACATACCATGGGAATCCATTTTTTGACCTTTCATGAAGCCACTCAATTAGTCTCACATGTGCGCGCGCGCCGAGGGCTCTGCAGAGTGCAGGCGGGTTTGGATTCAGGTTTAGAAGTTTTCCCCTCAGTATTTTTATTTTCAGTGTTCTTTCTTTGCATTCGGGGCTAGGGCTCCTTCGTTTCTCTTCTTTGTTCTTTATCACAGGCAGACAGCTGCTTCTCCCCTCTGCTTTCGCTCACTGTACAGTGCCTCAGGGGGCTGCTGTTGTGTTTTGTGTAATGTGCTTGGTTGCTAAAGAGGGAGGGACAGCCTAATGGCAGACTCCATGTCATACCCAAACACAATGCTCTTACTCATATTTATTCTGTGAAGATGCACATTTCATAAAGCGAGTCTTCTTCAGACATTTTTTTTTTCAGCTTTATCTGCCACATTCAACCGTGTTACAGTATTTTTTTAAAAAAGTAAAAACAGTCCCATTTGGACTGTATAAGCATTTAAGTTATCAATCACTCTCGCGGTTTTCCTTCGGTGGAGCTAGCCACAGTGCTCCCACTTCAAGATGAACACACAGACAACTGAGCCCGGCTACATAAACAAGACAATCAGAGCACACACCACTGCAAATGCTGAGGCATTTCAGCAGAAAATGACAACCGGAGGTGGGTAGTTCTCGTGATGGAGTTGGAGCCTTTCCCTCGCTAGGGAGACACCCTACCACTGGACTCTATCCTTGATCAAAAACAATAGGTTAAAATGACAACAACAATAACAACACAGGGTTTGAGATGGAAAATCAGGTCAAGGCAATGATATTAGGGATTTTACTTATTAAAAAGAAGTAACAAAACTTATAAAATAGCTATTCTTGCCACTTGAGCTAGGAAGTCTTCACAATATGATGAGTTGGGAACCAAATAAAGACTGAGGGATCTGCCATTTTGGGTGGGTAGAGCAGATGATGGATAATGACATAAAGAAGAAATACAATTGTGTCACATATGATGGTTGTTCTCTTATTTCCCATGGGATCTATTTTAAGACCCTGTGGTTGCCTAAAACTGCTTGGTACTAAACATACCATTTATGTATATGTGTGTATGTATATGTATATACACATGTACAGTGCCTTTTCCTTTGTATACAAATGGTAAAGGTTAATTTATAAATTAGAGAAAGAAATCACAAACAAAAGCAATAACACAATAGAAAAACTCTAGTTCTCTACCTATGAGAGCCAAGGTTGTGTGAAGGACGCATGCTGGCTTACTTACTGGACTGTCTCCACCTCTCCATGTGATCATTGGGTGATGCTGTGCTTACATGAGGCAATGTAGAGAGGTGGGCAGCATAGACTGCCATCTAGGGTTCTCTGCACACAGCACTGGGCGATGCTAACTATTGATCTGATAATCGAGATGTTTGTCATGTGTGGAGGGGGCAGGTGAGATGTTCATCATGGATAGGAAGGCTGACACAAAGATGTATATCACAGCTGGGACGGAATGTGTACTGGTTAGGTGTGTCAAATTGACACACACATAGACATATCTGGGAAGAGGGAAGATCGAGTGAGGAATTGGCTCCGTTAGACTGTCCTGTCAGCAATTCTGTAGGATAGTTTCTATGTGAGAGAGCCCAGCTCACCGTGGGCATTGCTGCCCTTGCTCTGGTAGTCCTGTGTGATACAAGAGGTTGGGCTAAGCGAATCAGTAAACACTGTTCACTTATGGCCTCTACTTTAGTTCCTGCCTCCAGCTTCTGCCTTGAGTCTCTGTCCTGACTTCCCTCAGCAGTAGACTGGGACTGGGATGTGTACACCCAGAATGCTTTCTTTCCCCAAGTTGTCTTTTGGTCTTGACATCATGACAGCAACAGGAACCAAACTAGGATAGAGCATGGCAGCAGCAACTTCATCTTCATTACACCACTTAGAACTATGGAGTCACTTCTTTCTGGACTTTTCTTAACGTCTTTGACCATCACTGACAGCGTTCCTAAAATTATACAAAGGGAAACCACAGATAAGTGGGAGATACTCTAGTAAGAAAAGGTTAGACATGGACACCAAGATGACACCCTTCTTGTGTGAAGTGTGTGTGTCCATCCACACATGTTCATTTGCACATGCATGTACATTTCGGTGTCTAGGATATGGTCCTCTTCTTAGAGGACCAAGGATATCAGAGTCAGAGTCAGAGTCGACACCTCTTTCCTACATACAAAATGACTTACATCCATAAAATGCCAAGTCACCATTCATGAGCTCATCTCTTCCTCAAACTTGATCTACTTTTGCTGGTGTCTATTATTAGCAGTATTTATCAACTTCAATTATTTGAAAGATTCATTACCATTTTTAGTCCTGAGTTCCTTGATTCCTTGTCATGTTGTTCCTTTAAAATATTATCACATATGTCAAATCTTCAAAACTAAGCTAAGAAATATACATATATACTCTACCAGTGTTGATGTCTCTGAAAGCTTCACTCAGTAAGTAATAAGATGGCACCTCTCTTTAATGGTGGCCCTCTCCTGTCCATGAAGGGGTGACATTGTTCCAATTTTTATTAGAGTGTTATCTTTTGGAATTTCTTTTAAAAATAGACGTATCTTATTTTATTTACGTGTATGCATCTATGTGTATGACATGTATACGCAGTACTTGCAGAAGCCAAAAGAGGGCACTGAATCCTTTGGAGCTGGAGTTACAGGCTGTGGCCAAGGTGCTGGGAACTGATCTCTGGCCCTCTGCAGGAGCAGCAAGTTCTCTCAGCAGCTGCATCACCTCTCCCTTCCCTTTTGTAGACACGTCTATCTGAGTTTCTCAGTGCTACCCTACACTTACAATCATTCACTTCTGCTTAATCTCCAGCCTGCATATGGGGTCTTATAGTAGTAAAATCCTGAGGTTTTAGATACAAAGTATTCCGGAGTTCATTCACTGCTTGGTGTTCCTACAAGGACGTTCCAACTTAAGTCCCTGTTGGCTCCCCTTCTCATGCTGTTAAATGACGGGTTCCTCAGCCCTCAGACCTATCTTACACCACATCACCAATTCAACCGTTGGAGTCCAATTTAGTATATCATTCCCTAAATTAGGATGCCCACTGCACGGAGGGAGCAGACCGGGAGATATGAGCCCCAAAGCCTGTGCTCATTGTTCACATTGGCCGCAGCTCTTCCCAATCCCGGTTCTCTACACACACTGTATATTCTTCTTCCCTGCATTCCTGCATAAATGCCACCTACGTCTCCCTCTGGTTGGTCACTGCCTTACTGTTCTCAAGAGAGTCCATGGGCCTGTCACCCGTTGGATCTCTTTCCTGCCTCTGTCATAGACTTTAATGTATCATAATGACAGGGTTCATTTATATGTCTGTACTCTTTACTATGCATCAGCAAGCCAGTAGAAATCTTTTTTTTAATTTTATGTTTGACACTAGTACAGTACCTATCTCTTGATCCTTTCTTCAAGGATGGAAATATGACCATGGAGTTGCATAAGGGGCACTTTGGGTATTTCATGAGACTCTAAGGAGTGCCTGCAAAGTACTATTATTTTCTTTCTCAATTTTCAAGCTACTTTCTGATGGCTATTTTCCTTGGTCCCTTGGAATATGCAACATATGATCTCACTATGATATGCTTTTGTGAGTTCTGTGTGTCATTAGCAGTTTGTACGCATATCTAGTAACCGCCTGAAGTATGCTATGCACCTCAGAGGTGCATAATAGACTGCAACATACTTTATGATGTTGAGCAGGTATTTTATTGTGCTCATTCACTGGGGGTGGTGGTGGCAGAGGTCAGGGATGTCTGGCACCTGAACAGAGGTGACACGTAGGACTTTAAAGTAGCTAGAAGCTATAATCAGCGAGGGCAGCACTTCTCAACCTGTGAATCACGACCCTATTCGGGGTCAAACGACCCTTTCACTAGGGTCGCCTAAGCATATCAGATACTTACATTGCGATTTGCAGCAGTAACAAAATTACAGTTATGAAGTAGCAATGAAAATAAGTTTATGGTTGGGGATCACCACAACATGAAGAACTATTATTAAGGGGTTGCAGCATTTGGAAGATTGAGTCCCACTGTGCTAGGGCCATCTGCATTCTTGCTTGCCATCTAGACTAATTACCTAAAGTCCAGAAACATCTACAGTCAGTATCCCCATGGGCTGTAGCTGTTCATGGCATAGACCTGGGGCCTCCCAGTACACTGAGGTGAAAACTGATCACATAGCCTCACACCTGCAATCACTACAAGCTGAAAGTAATTATCTAAGAGCTAAAACACAAGAGATCTTAGATATCCGGAATCAAGACTCACAGATGGGGCTATTCTTCAAGTTCTCTCTCAATGCTGTGTTCTTCAGATGCCCCACCCCCCCAAACAGGGAAGGACTATCCTTTTCTTATTGACCTGTCTTCCTGAAAGAGATGGGATTATTATACCTGCAAAAGAACACTTTTCTGTTCTAAGTTCACAGGCATTTTCTGTTTCAGGGGCTTAATTAACCTTTAAGATGGTTTGCCTGGGAATAAACATAACCTTCTGGACGCATCTCAGGGCTTCCCTGTGGGAAAGACTTTTGAGGTCTCAGCGCCTAGTGTCTCAGCAGTGGCTTTAATGTTCTCACCCCCTCCCTGTCTTCTCACCACCAGTCAAGTTTCTTTGAGTTAGAGGAATAGCTACAGCTCTGGGTCACAAGAGACTTTCTGTAAGTGCAAGCGTCACCCACAATTCTCAGTGCACCAAGTCCTGGGGTATATTCCTTTCCTTGTTAGTGGCAAAGGTCCCCTAAAGTTTGAAAGTGGTCCCTGTCCCCCAGCCCTCCCTACCCCCACAGGACTGGCTTTCCCATCCATGTCCCCAGGCAGCTTTGCATGCTTGTGTCTACAGAGCTGGAACTTAGTGCTGCGGCATCCCAGAGGTGTCTTCCGTTTGGACAAGGAACATGCATCATTTCAGGCTACATGAGGCTGGACAGCAGATTGTAGCTGAGACTTCCCAGCATCTTTCGGTGTGCTAGAGATCTCCCAGGCTGTCCTCCTTCTGAACTACACTGAGGTATCCGAGTACTTTTTCTTGGTGGTTCCTTGGCTCCTCAGGTTGACATCCAGCCTCTGTGTTGGGTCTCCAAAATGGCTGCCATATCCAGGCATTCACTCATTCCCAGCATCCCCTGCCCCCAAGTGATGCTTTTAAGGCTTCCTCATCTACTTGTGCTAAAAAATAATCAAATGAATCCAATGGAAAGTTCAAGTTTTCAAAGCCTGGGCATCGGGGGGTCAGCAGAAAGAGGAGAGGAAAGGGTTCATTTTATTAAGGCGAATGCCAATGTTCTAGACTCCAGGGAAGAAAACTACTTTGTCAGACAACTTTGAGTTGGGTTTTGCTGCAGTGGTTTTAGCTGATAAGTTCCACCATGCATATATATATGCATATTTCCTACTCTGCTGCAAGGTACGGCTTACTAAGTTCGGAAGAATGTTGGAGACGGCAGAAGATATGACTAGACGTTTCCATGTGTCAAAGTGAGCAGACTTTCATTTCCCCATGGCAAGGAGATCCTGCTGGTGAGACAGCAGGGACTGCAGGACTCCTGGTCCCATACTTCGGCATCCAAATGAGAACGACAAAGCTGCTGCTGTTATTGGGAGCTTTCAGTGCGTCCCACACAGACGTTCTGGCTGCAGCTCACACCATACGGGAGACTGATGGTACAGCTGCCCCAACTGAGCAGCAGGCTCAGACGGAAGGACAGAGAGATGCTAAGTTCGCGGCACCCGCCTTAGACAGCAGCACACCAGTCTGTGCAGATGCTCCCGGGGCTCAAGTGCATGATGTCCAAAGCCACACCGAATGCCAGAGAGCTAGCCTACTGAGAGCAGAAGCCAGCGGCGTGCTTCCTTGCTGGAAAAGGGACACCTTGGCTGTTTGGCGAGGAAGTCACAAAGACTGACTGTGAAGTACGTTGGGCCCAGTGCCTCGCCATGTGCAGCATGAGCTTATGCAAGGCGAATGAGCAGAGCTGCCAGTCAAAGATCCCACTATCTGTCTTAGACGGCTGCCATTTTAGGTAGACGAGAAAAATACACAAGGCACGAGGCACCGCACCTGATAAAAACCCGGATTTTCAAGCAGAGAAACTTTGGTAGAAATCCGAGCTCTACCAAAAAAACGATAGCCAGTGTGACCTTGTTTGGCTCATCTGTTTAATGGCTTAACAAGTATTCTCTCATCATTTTTCACATTCGATGGTGAGTTATGAACACAAGGAAACTAAACATAGACGAGGCAGGCATAGAGAGCTTGCCACTGTTTGTTGTGGCCCCTGGGCAGTGTCCACCCACCTGATCCTGAGCATGCGCAGAAGGAGCCCACTTGCCACCATCACAGACATTGTCATGACCTACCCTGCCGGGCTCTTCACACACCCTATGAATGAACACTCACAGTCAGGAATGGATTTGCTGCCTGCTGTGGAAAGGAGCGTTCCCGTGTAGGTGCCCACTGTATACATTTGCTAACGGCCATCCCGGAAGGCACAGCCATCATTTATATCTGGTTAAGCCACAGACTTACCTCACTTCATCCTGACCACCATGATGAGCTCAGTAAAGGATGCAGGAGAAAGTCCGTTCTCTTTGTTAAAAACTGAGGAGTCTGTGCTGTAGAATAGCTTTTCTTGAAGCGAAGAAGTATTTGATAAAAGAAGAAAGAGAATCAAAAGTAAGCGAGAAAGAAGAAACTCAGGGGCTTTACGCCAGCAGGGTAGCAGTGCACAGTGTGCTCTGGTGAAGGAGTGCCTTGCATTAGGGGTGGAGGAGAGGGCCCAGCCTCACTCACACACGGGAGGATGTGCCTGCCTTGGGAGGAACAGGCTACCTGTTAAAGGGCTAGTGATATACCTTCCGGGCCTCTTGCTGGGACTGAATGAACTTGAAGAGCAACAGCCTTAGGTGTTCCCTGATGTAGGAGCTGAGCACACCCAAAAAAGACATATGAAAAATTAATTCTGTGATTTACCTTGAAGAAGGGCGGCAGAGCTGGACTGTGTGCATGTTTGGAGACAAGAAGGCCGGGCGGTGATGAAAACTGAAACACTTTGGTATTCCAGGGTTGTCACAGTCTAGAGCAGAGCTCCAGGAACACAGGGCATCGGGAGCTTCCACAGCTATTATTTACATCTGATATTCCAAATACCCAAGACTCAGCAGCTGGGAGAAGGAGAGATGCAAGAATTATTGCTTCTATTTTTCAGACGGGAAAAACAAGGGCAGGCATTATGAAAATGATAGCGTATTAAAAATGGAAGGGATCTTGGCTATATATGCTTAGCAACGGGGTTTGCCACAGCTCAGCACACACTCGGAGGCCTATACATATCCAAGTTATAAATGCAGCCGGGAATGGTGAGTGAACAGAGAAATCAGAAAAATGTAAACAAACCCTAAACCCCCGAGACTCTTAAAAATGTGCAGCAAGGGAGTTTTAAAGACTCCTAAAACCAAACCAAAGGGAGACAAATGACCTTCAAGGTCGCCTGACCCAAACCTCTCACTTTATGGATTAGGAAATGAAGGTCTATATTATATTTAAAAGCTTTTCATCAATGAAATGCATTTCCTACTTTCTATAGCTGAGCGTGGAATTATTTCCATTTTAATGTTTCGGATTGATTTTTTTTTTTTCCAAATGGGCTTTTATCACGGCACTGCTGACCTCCCAGAAAGCAATTCTACATTAGAGTGGTGCTCACAAAAACTTAACCTTCGGGGAGCCATAACTTTACACAGCCACAGAGATGTCCCCGGGCTGGGGGCACCATCCGAACCACCAACACCCTCCCTTCCTCCACTCAAATCAAGCCTTTAACACACACACCCTCAAATCACGCCTTTAACACCTGCCCCCCCTCCCCCGCCCACCCGCCTTAATCCCATCAAATTGCCTGGAGTGTTTCCTGTCTTTATTTTTGCACAGTTGCTGGGCTAAGTGCAAAGTGGGAGGAGTCGCAAAAGCCCTCAGACTTGATATAGATTCTGAGACCTGCCCCAAGGAATAAGGGCGGTCCAGGCGGCGGGCGGTCATGTGATACCCCAGAGGCTAGCCAGAAGAAGGCTCCTCCTACCTGATATTTGGTGCTACTGCCTCCAGTCAACTTGCTATGGGCCATGAGTGTCCTGAAGCTAGTGAGGCAAAGGGAAGGAACTCCCAGCTACACCAGGGGCCCTGCTCCAAGAAGCCTTCCTTCAGATAGCACAGCCAGGGAGCACCAGCCAGTGTTTCTCGTTTCTGACAGATGTGCAGGACAGATGTGCAGTAACGAGGCCTGGGATGGAAACACCTTGCTGCAGCTCACCCTGCGGCAGAGTACCCCTGTATAGTATCCCATTTCGTGAGGTTTTTATTCAGCCTCGTCTGTTTGACAGGTGTAACCCACCTTGCTTAGAAGACAGACAGGTCGTTTATAGAACTTGGAAAATGTCCCTGAAGGGTAAAGAAACGTGCCACATTTAATAGCAATTGTCTCAACCCAGGTAAACACAAATAGTTGCTGGACCACTGGTCTTGCTTTGGTTTCAACTGAATTAGGCGATCCCGTCAGGCTCCCTAAAAATAACCCAGACTCTGTGGTGGTTTGGGATTTTTAATTTTGTCACTAGGAATTTATTTGAATCTTTTGGAAAAGAACATTCTGGTATCAGTTTCTCCTTTCACTATTAGTTATGCAGGCTAAAGAGATCCAGTTCTCTGTAGAGCAAAGAGGGAACAAGCGATTTGTTCTAGCCAATCAGAACACCGGATGCTCCAGCGCAATGAACTGGCCAAGGGCCATCACAAGTTTCAAACTGAGCCAGTTGGAGAACAATAAAAACCCACAGCAGAACCTGCTGGTGAAAGGCTTTCTTCTCTAGTGCACCAACGCCCTGAACCTAGACAATGTCTCAATCGAACCGTGGTGTTGCTCTTCACCACGCTCAGGACAGACAGTCATCCTGGAGGCAAGCCCAGGATTATGAAGAATGTGACCAGGTTTCTCCCCCACCTCTCCTTGCAGAGCTGAGGCTGGACCCTAACCTTGACATTCTTTTACGCTGTCTATTTTACATATACTTCATTTGTAACCTGTAGCATCTTGGCTGACACTGAATTCCTCTTGCCTTACTTTTTTTTAAATTTTTATAGTCCTTCTTTTAGTTTGTCACTGCCAGACTGTTTCCCAAGACTTGCTTTTACTAAATGCTGAGTATTTTTAAACCAATGTTTATAAGATTTAAGCAACAGTTTTAAGTCAAACTGATTGTTTACAAACACAACCTGGGAAGGAGAAACAAAAACAAAAAGCCAACTGCTCCTTTTCCCTTTCTCTCTAGGCCTTTCCTAGATTCTAAATTGTCCCTTGTACCATACCTAGAGGTTACCATGACTTGACTTTTGTCTTAATTACATGTTATTAATTTGTAATATTACCATATATTCAATACCTAATGTACTATAGCCTGCTTGGTTTTAACTTTGTTTACATGAAGCCACAGTGTTTGTATTCTTTCTAGAGTGTATTCTAAAGCTGATTGTCCATCTTTGGATTCTTCTATTTAGGTCTGTGCAGCTGTGCACACTTGCTTTACATATCTGATTCAGGCAGTACTGTTTATCTCCAGGATGGTTTGTTTGATGCTACAGACATGTCTGCTATGAACATTCTGGGATGGGTATATTCATCTCCTGTATTCATGTAGGGAGAAGAGCCTGTCTGCCCTAACTTACCAGTAATTTCAAATTTACTGAATAAGTAAAAACTGGTCATAGCCCCTGTGATATGCATTCCTGTAAATGGAGTGTATTTTCCCCATAGTTTGTTTGAAACTAGATATTACTAACCTTTCCTGTTTGTCAATAATGGAGGCTGCACATTATCACTTCAAGCAAGTTCAGCTTACATTTGTCTGATTTATGACATCAAAATTGCAGCAATATCTGTATCACAAGCATTTGATCAATGTTACCTCTGAAGGTAAAACTTGGAGGTAAAATTAATCACACTTTAATTTTTTAAGTGAATACACAGCAGATTTATTGATGTAATTAATCAATGGGAAGTCAACAATGGAACGAAATAAAGCAATGTATGTAGTGAGCAAAGGGAGAAAAGCGCTTAACTGAGAAGGGTAATTTCCCTGGGAAACTTGGCAGGCATTCCACAGAACCGCCAGCATAATGCTTGCAAGTTCCCCCTCTATCCTACAGGAGTTCTTGAATGGCAACAACAACAACAACAACTTGGCTTTGCATTCTTTCTGCATCATCATCTGCCCACAGAGTTGAGAGCTATCCCGACCACTGAACAGCATCTCAAGAGCAATGGGTAGGAAGATTTTTTTTTCCAGAGGATCACATTGTAACTATTTTAAATTTGGCCTCTACTAAAGCAACGTATGCTTACCACTGCAGCAGTCGGCAGAGACCTTGATGAGATCCAGCAGCTGCCGGGACCAGGCAAGATGAAGGAAGATCCCTGTTGGTGAAAGTCACTTGCTGCCTTCTCAAGGAAAAAAAAGAAAACCACCTCCATCAACTTACAAAATGTTAAAGAGTTTCTTCTTTGGTTATACAAAGCTCCAGAAATTAGTCTTGATCAGGAAAAGCTGGTTTCATTGGGGAATGAACTTACTTACATAGTTGCACAAAAACTGTTAATATTAAAAAGCCACAGCTGATATGTTAGCAAAGTGAGAGCTCTGTGGTCTAAGAACATTTTAAGAGCAGAACTTGTGTGTGTTTATGCACGTGTGCATGTGTGTTCCTATGTGTGGATACATGTTCATATATGTATAAATGCATGTTGAGGCAGACATCAAGCTCAGGTATTGTGTCTTGGAAGCCATCCTCCTTGACTTTTGAGACAGGGTCTCTCTCTAGCATAGATCTTCCCACAGGCTAGGCAGTCTTATAAGCCTCAGAGATCCAACTCTCTCTCGTAGGCACTTCTACACCCAGCTTTTGTGTGTGGGCTCTGAGCATCAAACATAGATCTTTATGCTTTCAGAGCAAGCCTATTACCTACTGCCTTACCCATCTCCCAAACCCAGGAAATTAACTCCTCTTTAGAGAAACTATATGCTTTCTACTGTTTCAGAAGTGGGCTTTTGTTTTGTTTCATTTTGTTTCATTCTCTCTTCTAAACTAGGGCTTGGAAAGCAAACCCAAGATACTTATTATGATGCCCACGAGTCGTGCCACAAGGTCTGTACGTGAGGGTGAACTCCTGTGTTCTTTGCCAAGATTCCTGGAATCTGCAGACAGCCTTCTTCCCTGTGTGTAAGGGCCAGCAGCTTTAAGGCAAGTTGCCGTGCCCTGCAGTGGCTCTGGGCCAAGAGCCATGACTAGGGAAAGCAAGGGACTGATGACTGGGCAGATACATAGACATGGAAGAGCCAAGATCAGGTGGTACTGTAAGCCACTGAGGCATGCCTCGGGAGGCACACAGCCAAAGGCACAAATCTTGGCAGCTTTAAATGCTACCCTCTTTTTGAAAAACATGACCCTCAAAAAAAAAAAAAACCCAACTAGTTATTTTTCTGGTATGTTTGGTAATTGTATATAAACAGGTAAGACTGGTCAAAGGAGACACCTATGCACTTTTATCCAATGGTTTGGTCACATCTTCCCACATCTCAATGGTTCTCACTCTTCCTAATGTTTCAACTATTTAATATAGTTCCTCACATGGTGGTGACTCCCCAAAAACACAATTACTTTTGTTGCTACTGCATAGCTGCGATTTTGCTACTGTTAGGAGACATAGTGTAAAATATCTGTGTTTTCTGATGGTCTTGGGAGACCCCTTGAAAGGGTCATTTGAGCCCCAAAGGGGTCACAGCCCACAGATTGAGAACTACTGACATACTAATGGCTTCCTCTATTCTGGGAGCAGAGCATTTCTCTAACTACCTGGAGTCCCAGTGGTTTCTGTTCAAATATGTGGGGTGGGTTTCAGCCCTACAATATAGACAGGATTTAATGTGTCACGGGAATTAACCAACACATGTACTTGACAGCAGGCCCTTTAAATGAGAGCAGATTTAATTGGGAATTAACTGGGACCCGCCTCCTGGGTGCTTGGCCCCACATTAATGACAGCACGGATGTGGCCCAGTTAAGTCAGCACAACCTAGAAATGCAAAAGGCAAAAATGATCGCATTGATTCCTCCAGCTAATACTGCAAAAAGGATCCTTGGTGAGCTTCAATCCCTCACCTTGCTAAAACACTGCCTGTGTTTCTCTTGCTTGGAACAGCTGTCATGACCTGCCTTCTTGTCCTTGAGCAGGGCATCCAGCACTGACCCTGGGATAAGTGTAAGGCTCCAACCTGGACGTGTGTGAAATAAGGAAGGAGGGTGCAGGGAAGTCCTGAGTGACACAACACTAACAGCTGCGCTGTGGTTATTATTACTGTGTGGGTTTGCTATACCCCCTTTAAATATCAACTAGGGATTTCTACCCAACTTTCAGACCATTTAGTTCCCAAATAAAAGACACAGAGACCTTTTACATTTATAACAAGACTTATAGCACTACAGCTGGACAGATATCAGCCCTCTGAGCTCTCTTGTCTGCTTCCCCTGCCCTATTTCATCAGACCAGCCCTCATGGGCCATGTGCGCATAGTCCAAACTAGTCTATGGTGTCTCCCTCCTCCCTTCTCCCTCCTCCCTCTTCCATTCTCTCCCCATGGTAGTCCCTATCTCAGACTCCAAGAACTGAAGCTCTGCCTACTTCTCTTCAGCCCAGCCCAGAATGTAGGCATCTTTATTAGCCAATCAGAGATAACTAGGGAGCAAGGTTTTACACAACAGAAGCTGGCATATATAGCAATTCATTCATCTTGGGGCAAACAGATCTTGGGATACAGTATTTAGTATTTAAATACACAGCAGCACCAGACCAACGGAGAGAAAAGGACCAACTTACCAAGCTTCAGTGTGGCCCAGGCAAGTGACCAATTAGGCGGGCCCACAGCCCACCCAGTGCTCTATGCCCATGCATCTATCACCTGCCAGCTGCTTAGCTTTGTCAGATGTAATATAAACACAGTTAAACCTAAAGCAAACATGGAAACAAGCTCTGGTCCCTTGGCTGCGCATCTAGCCCTCGATTTCTAGCCATTTATTTACTTATTCATTCATTTTCCAAGGAGTCAAAATCATCCATCCTATCCACAGGAACCACAGACACACATCCCAAACACAGCCCGAGGACTGAAGCTGTTATGTCTCCAGCCTACTTTCATGGTCTGTCTAAATCTTACCCAAATCGTCACAGATAACTACCTGTTTCTATTTGTCCTGTATGTTGGACTTCACACTTAGATTTCCACATTTGTGTTCATTTTTATCTCTTGCCTTTTCCTTTATTTTCATGTTTCTCTTTTGACCAGTGAGATTTTCCCACAGTCAGGTATTTGAGTCCCATGGTTCTTGTCCCTGTCACTTGCCATACCCTGCATAGCTCCGTGGATTAGCCTAACCGGGTAAATGAGGAAAACACACATAGGAAGTCTGGGATTAGGTGAATTGGGCTTTCTAATGAAGAACACTCAACATGCTGGGTGCTTAGTGGGCTTATTATAGACAGTTGAATAGGGAAGTGGTGTTATATACAGATGAGCAAAGATGTCGGGTTATTGTATACGGCTGAAAAGGGAGGCAGGTATATATGATGTGGGTGGGAACAATCTCTGTTAAGAGGCCTAAACACCCAAGGGGAGAAAGCTGTGATGGACATTTCCTGAATATGCTCTAAACAGATGCCACAAAATCAGGGGACGGTCTTGCCATTTCCTGTGGGTCTAAGGCTTTGAAGTTCTTACTACAGCCATGCCTAGGTCAAACATTACACATTCCCTCAGGACTTCTCTCAGTCCCTATAGGAAGGGACAGTAAACCCTATGTCAAGGGCTATATAGAAAACATTTTAAAATTGGAGGATCATGAGGTCTTTGTGGCAACTCTACAGACAGCATATAAGGTGATTATGTATGCCTTTCTTCTAATGAAGCCATATTTACACAAATGGTGGCATTTCATTGACAGGTGTATACTTTAAATCTTGGGATGTACTCCAGTTTCTTTTTATCAGATATCATGGAAGGGGAAAAATATAAACAGATCAATATTCTGAGACAAAGTTACCACATTTAGCCAAGGGAAATTGAAATCTGGTTTTGGATCAATATAATTGTCTTAGTCAGGGTTTCTATTGCTGTGATGAAACACCATGATCAAAAGCAACTTGGGGGGAAAAGGGTTTATTTGGCTTATACTTCCATATCTCTGTTCATCATAGAACAATCAGGACAGGAACTCAAATAAGGCAAGAACCTGGAGGCAGAAGCTGATGCAGAGGCCATGGAGGTGTGCTGCTTACTGGCTTGCTCCTCATGATTTGCTCAGCCTGCTTCTTATAGAACCCAGGACCACTAGGTCAGGGATGACCCCATTCACCGTGGGCTGGACCCTCCTCCATTAATAAAAATACCCTACAGTCTCACCTAGGACCTGAACGGGTGGAAGCATTTTCTCAGTTGAGATTTTCTCCTCTCAAATGACTTTAGCTTGTGTCAAGTTGACATAAAACCATCCATCAAAGTACTATTTGATACTAAATGGATCATTCATCTTTAAAAAGTACTTGAATAAAGTCATCAAAATAGTGTCATCTTTAGGAGAATCCTCACATTTTATTGCAGACTCATTTTTAACAATACTAGAATCCAGGCAGAGTTCCTGAAGGAATATATATATTTTTTTCTTCGTTAATCACATTTATGAAATAAAATTTTCTGGTTCCTTTGGAAACACAGTTGTATCATGGGATGTTTTTCTGGAAGTTGTCTGATGAGGAGATGCTTTGCTGAAGCAGACAGGAGAAGGAGGATGTTTTGCTGAGGCAGAGACACTTGAGAGGACGTGTGATGTTTGGAAAGTATAAGTAAAACCCAACAGACAGTGAACGACGCTCTTGCATTGGTTTACCTTGCAACATTTCGATAATCTTCACTGATCTTCTCTTGTCATGACCTCATAGAGAAAAAAATGCAACAAAGAACTTTTCGTGGTATTCCAGCTGCTTCTTGTTGCTTCTACAGACTCATGACAATTTGTGGGAGCCTCGAGGTTTCTTCTGGATGGAGCCACTGGTACTAATTCATGTTTAGTGTTTTCCAGTTGGACTGTACTACTGCTACTGATTTGTGTTTGGAATTGCTCCAAAGAACTACTTCTAAACAGGTCCACATCTCATTTGTCCTATTAACCATCTTTCTCCCTTACCTCTGGTGGATTGGTTAGAAGGCAGATTGAAGTGTTTAAGAACCCTTATTAAAGTAGGCTTGGGAAAAAAATCTAAGAGTACACATTTACATTTTACAACAATAAGAACAATGAAATTATTTGTTTAATTTTAAACAAAACGGTTCCTTAGCCCAATCAAAGTGCATCATTAGCTTTCATGCTAAATAACATATTGATGCTTTCACTGTTCTGAGTAGGATCTACTGTTAGCTCATGCTTTTACCCAAGCATGGAAAATATCACAGAAAGGCCTAGACTAGTGGTTCTCAACCTGTGGGTTGTGACCCCTTTGAAGCAATAAAAAATAAATTCATTCTGCATATCAGATATTTACATTATGATTCATAGCAGCAGTAAAATTACAGTTATGAAGTAGCAACAAAGATAATTTTATGGTTGATAGTCACCACAACTTAAGGAACTGTATCAAAGGGTCGCAGCATTAGGAAGGCTGAGAACCACTGACTAGGAGGTAATTACTATGGTTAGCTTGTTAACGAACCTGAAGGATTTCTTTGCATTTATAGGTTGGCCTTTGTAATTCAATTTTACTTATATACCTTCTGCCTTCTTAAAGTGGCAAAATGGACATTTGTTAACATTAAGAGGTATAGCCACCCCCTGACACACAAAAATAAGACGCTAAGAATGCACACACATATTTTATTTGGTGGCAATCTGTCATACAAAGAAATTAGTAACTATTCAGGTAGTCAAGCATTTCATATTCAGCAAGTCAATGAATGTATTAAGAACTTAACACTAACTGATTTGTTGATTATGCTTAAACTGGCACACCACAGAACACATTTACCATTGGTACCATTACTCATTTCCCCAGGATTCTATTTTTCACAATCTAAAGCATCTGTGAGTGACATAACTCCCTTTAGTAAGCAAACCAAAAACAAATAAGACCAATCAACCAACCAACCAACCAACAAACAAACAAACAAAACTTTTATTTAGGAAGGTTAGGCCAGTCAACCTCTCAATTAAAAAAAAAAAAAAGAAGTGAAGCGCAGGCCTTTATTTTTCTTTAAAAAGTAAAGCGTAACACATTGTTCATTTTAGTATACTCAGCCTCAAAAGGCAAATGTATTGGCTGTCTAACCATTAGAAATTGTCCTTTAATCTCTTCAATGTAGCTTCTGAATGAGCAGTTTCAAGACATTTCTCTTGTCAGTGTTGATTTTAAGGCTAGCACATATAGAATATTAGCAAAGTTGGGTTCTTTGTTGTAAGGAAGTTGTGAAACTATTAGTTTTAAAGGCAGGCTCACAAAGGTCCATAAACCAATCAGAACAGAGTTTAGTGGCTTTGGAGGACTATACAATGTATAAACCAATCAGAACAGAGTTCAGTGACTTTGGAGGACTATACAGTGGGTCAGCATATGCTGTAGATTAGTACGATGCCCAAACATATGAATATGTCAACCTATCCATCCAGAAGCCTGGTTTCCTCTCAATCAGAAGCAAACAGAACTTTCCTCTGAGGCTTCATGATGTCAGCTTCAGGGTGGAGTAATACGGAAAACAGGAACAAACCCATTGTGACCTTGAAGAAAAAAACCACAAAACAAATAGAAGAAAAGATTTTCACAGCAGACGGTTCTGTTCCGTTTCCTAAGGACACGATTTTACACCGTCTCGGGGGACAGAGGTGTCTAGTGAGTACTGCCACCACTTGGCAATAATGGCAACATCACATAGATGTAAACACATCACCTGATTTAGAGACTCTGCTCAGAAGTGGAAACAAAGGTTAAACAGGGAAAAGAGGAATGGGGGAGGGGCCAACAAACGCAGGCTGTTTGTCTTTAAGAATGCACTCAGTGCTGTGGGAAGGAACATGACCTACAGAGCCCAGGAGAGCAACTGGTTAGATTATAGAAGGCAAGCCGTCTAGAAACTTCAGCAGAGCCTCCAAAGGTGTCAAACCTAATTTCCCCAAAGCTAAATAAAAGCCTTGTCTGTCACACAAACATGAAAAAAGCATCTGTTCCAGATTCCTGTAATTCATTAGTGGAAGAACCAGCTAGATGGTAAAGCTCAGTCTCTAATTTAACAGCTTGTTCATCCCCCCTAGGCTATGAGCAAAGAGACACCTTATTGTTGGTGGTGTTCTTAAATTAGTCAGGGGCGGAAGAGATGACAGCTCTTTGTTCATCCCAGCTTGATGCCTGGCTTGGTAGCCATAGCTGCCTTATGCTTAGAACTCATAAAAATCAAATCAAATCAAATCTAGGCAGTGTGGCCATGGGAGGAGGAAGACAAACCTGTGGGTCACCATGCCACTCACAGACCTGTCCTCTACTGCAGAGCATAGGTGGGCCATGGACCCCTGCTTGCCTTCACACCACACAACAGATGGAGGATGCCACCCAGAGGCCTGCCATTTGTTAGACTAGCCTGTAATGGAAGCCACCACAATGTTCTGGTGGCTCAGATGGGAGAGTAAGAGAAGAGGACCAGCTTGAGCATTGTGAAGACAGGTGGAGGCTGAAGAGATGGCTCAGCATTTAAGAGCATTGGCCGTTCCTGCAGCGGTCCTGAGCTCAATGCCCAGCAAACACATGGTGGCTCACAACCATCTAAATGTGATTTGATGCCCTCTTCTGAATTGCAGGTGTCCATGCATTTAGAATGATTATACATAAAAGAAGGAGGAGGAGGAAGAGGAGGAGGAGGAGGAGGAGGAGGAGGAGAAGAAGAAGAAGAAGAAGAAGAAGAAGAAGAAGAAGAAGAAGAAGAAGAAGAAGAAGAAGAAGAAGAAGAAGAAGAAGAAGAAGAGAGGAAGGGGAGGGGGAAGGGGGAGGGGAGGGGGAGGAAGAGGAGGAAGAGGAGGAAGAGGAGGAAGAAGGAAGAGGAGGAAGAGGAGGAGGAGGAGATGGAACTTGAGTTTTTGGGGTAGAGATGACTAGCCATTCCTGCTGCCTGGGGCCATAGTGAGATCCCAGCCCAAGCTGCTGCTGAGGCCATGTCTGAGTCTGTGGGTATGCAGCAGCAGGGATCTGGGATCAGTATTGATGTTCATGGTTCATATTCCCCTAGAGAACATGGGGATGTCCCTGGTCTGGGTAGCTACCAGGGACCACATGAATGTCTAGGGGATGTGCATATCTGGCCCCACCTCTCACTGGATGTAACACTCTGAGAGCTGGCCCTGTCTCTCACTGCTGGCAGCTCTCAAGAGAACTAGTTCTAAACCTTGCCCAGGAACCACAGTGTAGCTGTCCCTAGAGGCAAAGATGTTGGTGAGCCATTTCCAAGGGCAAAGGTATCTTTTAGAGAGCTGACCCCACCACTCATCTGCTGGGCACAGAGATGATGCCCTCCTCCCCACCTCTGGTAGTTTGGAAAGCTGCCCATAGGGTCATGAGCTCAGGAGAGCTAGCACAGTTCCTCATTAACTACAGCACTCAGGAGAGTGGGTCCTTCACCTCATCTGGACAGCACATTAGAGCTGGCCCTGGTGGAGGGGGTGGAGGTGAGCAGACCCAGGGGATGAGAATGTGCAAGAGCTAGCCCTGCCACTCCTCTGTGGTGAGGTGGCCTGTTGGGGGTGATAGGGGCATGGCTTCTGTCCCCTCACCCCTAGCAACCTGAGGCAGTAGGGAGAGCTGACCCCCAGAGTCATGAGAACACATAAGCTGATCCTATTCTTCATGTTCTGCAGCACTTGGAAGAGTAGCCCTGTACCAAGAAAGCCTGGACAGCACAATAGGGCTGGCCCTGCTTGATGCGGTATAAGTGAGCTAGCCCTGAGGACAAGAATGCAGAAGAGCTGGCATCAAGGACTCATCTGTAGTAAGGTAGTGTGGGTACAGGGGTGATTCCCTCCCCCTTCTCCACCCACTAACCTGCAGTAGCCAGGAAATCTGGCTGGTCCTGGGGTCATGAACGTGGGAGAGCTAGCCCTGTCCCCTCACTGGCTGTAGCATTCTAGAGAGTAGCCCCCTCACCTTGCCTGGGCAACAGAGTGGAGCTGGCCCTGATGGTGAAGGGACTTGTGAGCCAGCCCTGAGGGTATGAGAGGGGGAGAGATGTCCCAGCCCCTCAAAGGCTGAGCATTTTGGAGAGTGGATTCAGCACCTTGATGGGCAATACAGTTGTACTGGCTCTGGGGGCATGGGCCTGGGTGAGCCAGATGGTGGTATTGGGTGGCCTAACCAAAATAGTGCTGGAGAGCTCGCCCTGGCTGTGAGGATAAGGGAGAGACAACATACTGACCAGCTCAACAACCACCCAAGCTCAGACCCAGGGCTCTGAGATGGCCCACCCCCAAATCTTTATCATCTGTGAATGGTTGGGATGTTTGAAAGGGCCAGTCCTTCTGATCCAAAGCTGCAGGATCTCCATGACCCAGGGCAACGACAGGATAACTGGGAGAATTCTCGATGAGGATTTAGTATTGATGGTGTCACAGAAGACCTGGAACCAGACCAATGATTCACTGCAATGAACTTGTGCAAATGAAGATGTGTGGAGAGAGAGATACACTGTGGGACACACTGTGGCATACTATAGCTTCCACGATGAGGTTTTCTATGCTTTGGGTTTTTGTTGCTTGTTCGCTTGTTTGTTTGTTTTCTTGCTTGCTTGTGTGTTTTATTTTAGGGATAGGTTGCAAGGACCAAGGAAAGATATAAGAGGATATGAAGATGAGCAGAACTGGGTGCATGATGTAATACTCACAAAGAATCAATAAGTAGTTAAAAAAAAACTTGGTGGATTGTTTCTCTGCTAAGAATTGTCAGTGAACAAGTATTGTTTTGGTTTGGGGTATTTTGTTTGTTTGGTTGGTTGGTTGGTTGGTTTTATTATTTTGTTTTGTTTTGTCCTTGCAGCCAATGGCAGGGATGGAAGTTACATGAAAGTAAGATGCACAGTAAATCTTGCATCCTAATCAATCCTTATCCCAGGTACAGAATTCTATTGCCTTGTAACTCCTTCCAAAGCACAATCTTTGTCTTCTAGAAAAAATATAATGAAAAAATGAGGGACTCAGAATAGAACTCAGAGGTTAATGTGTCAGAGGTCAGTGACTTTACAGTGGCAATGAATGAGGGAAGCAGCAAAATAAATGGGTCCCCAAGTCCCAAGATCTCTCACAGGACAGTTAAATAGTGGACTTTCATGTGCAGTATGTTTTTAAGGATCCAAAATGGGAGAATTATCAATCAATAATAAAATATTATTGTATTTCTCAAGGACAGTGAATATTTTCAATGTTTCATACACATACACACACACACACACACACAATGAATAAAGCATTATATACTTCTCATTTCTATATGAAAGCCCCAGGCATACATAAATATATGGTAAACCACTCATGTCCTTCACAAGTCTCAAATCAGCACCTCTTACAACATGAGAAAAAAATATTGCTCAGACCTTGAACAGTAACTAGAGCAAAAGGAGAGGGAAAAGCATCTTCCACAAAATTGGGAAACAAAACAAGAAACTTTCAAATAACAGTCATCTGCAAAGTGCAGGTCAGAAGTGAGAACTGAATTGTAGATGACTCAGACACAGGGGTTAATGGTGGAGACTTGGAAGACCTTGTTTAGCACGGGCTGGCAGAGTGAACACAGATGTTTAAACCCAGTGACAGGATGAGGACCGCACAGGAAGCAATCACTTTCTGTGAGTATCTCCTTCCTTGTTCTCTCACACATATATCCATTCTTGAGAAAAGCCCTTGTGGAATTTCCCTATAGGACACTTTCCTAAAACATTTTACTCACTGCTCTTGTATGAAAGCAAAAAGTGTATGCAATAGAACTCTCTTGTTGATCAATCATGGTATAGACTCACTGATAAGCGGATATTAGCCTAGAAACTTGGAATACCCAAGTCATAGTTCACATATCAAATGGTGTCCAAGAAGAACGGGGGAGTGGCCCCTGGTTCTGGAAAGGCTCAGTGCAGCAGTATAGGGCAATACCAGAACAGGGAAGTGGGAAGGGGTGGATGGGGGAACAGGGAGAGGGAAGAGGACTTATGGGACTTCCGGGGAGTGGGGAGCCAGGAAAGGAGAAATCATTTGAAATGTAAATAAAAAATATATCAAATTAAAAAAAAAAAAAGAACTCTCTTGTCAAAGAACAATTTTGTAAGCCAAGGAGGCAGGATGATTGATAGTTCTTTCCACTGAAAGATCTGACATGGTGGACCCATCGATACAGTTCTTGTGCCAAGCCCACATGTGGAGAGCCTAGCTTTTTTGTTTTTCCAGCTCATTCATCGATATTTACGATCTCTGTGTTGTATGTCAGCTAGATGTCCCCCAAATCAATATGTTGAATGCTTGCCCTCCCAACCCCCATGCAGTAGTGTTCCTGGTTCTTTGGGAGGTAAGTGGACCTCAAGGCTCTGATCTCATCAGTGAATTTATCCATTTATGGATTAGCTGTTTGGCTTACATGAAGGGTTTTTTTATTTTATTTTTTTATGAGAGTGAGCTTTCTCTCTTTGTTTTCTGGCTTCCAGGAGATGAGCACACCCTTTCTGTCATGTACAGTGATACACTGTCTTACTGCAGGTACAAAAGTGACTGGGCCAATGGACCACACACTGAAACCTTATAATGAGACCAAGTGAAATTTTCTTGATCATAAATTGAATATGATAGATATTTTGTAGTGGCAACCAAAAACTGAGCACTGACTATATATAGTCCATGTTTATCAGGCGAATTCACGATGGGGAGTTTTCATATAGCGATCCCACAGCTTCAAGATGCTCTCACTATTGGGGTGATCAGTGGAGGCTGGAAAACATTTTTAAAGTCTGTGGAATTTCCGATAATTTATATACTTTGAGGATCTGAGAATAGAAGTAAGTTTACAGGTTAATCTATTTATCTCGGAAGATGTATTGCAGAAGATGACATGGGCCAGCTTTAGAGAAAGTTACAAAGTAAGGCATAGGATATAGAAACACAGGAAGTTGGGCAGAGTTTTAAAATGAGTACAAATAAAGTTTAAAATATAATTCATGGAGTTAATACTTCTGGCAGTGATAAAAGCAAACAAACATATTTCATTTTTAAGTTGGCCCGAGAGCAACCAAGATCAAAGGTCTAGGCCCATCAGTCCTCTCAGCCTGGTGAGACAAGATGGGATGGGGCTGATTAGAAAGAGTCCAGAGCATCTTTAAGGGTCAGGCTTCAATCTCGCTCAGGCTCAGGCTCAGGGCAATGCCTATTCCCAGTCTGTCAGTCACACCACATCTTAGGTAAATGTCACCTAACAAAGTGCCTAAGATACTTCTGGAGAAAGGGTTAAGTTTTTAATAAAAATAAGTTTAGACGGGCGGTGGTGGTGCACGCCTATAATCCCAGCACTCTGGGAGGCAGAGGCAGGCAGATTTCTGAGTTCGAGGCCAGCCTGGTCTACAGAGTGAGTTCCAGGACAGCCAGGGCTACACAGAGAAACCCTGTCTCAACAAAACCAAAAAAAAAAAAAAAAAAAAAAAAAAGTTTAGGTTAGGCATATTTGGTGCCTTTTGTGTTGGGATTCAACACCATATGGCCTTTCAGTGGATTTTTCTGAATAGAAAGCTGTGAGAAGCTGAAATCTGTTAAGTATGTGTTGTAGTAAGACTGTTGCCACTAATTAAGAAAAGATAACAAGAGCTGGAAAGATGGCTCAGAGGTTTCCAGCAGTGACTACTCTTCTTGGATCCTTGGTTCAATTCCTAGCACCCACAAGGGGTGCACACTTATCTGCAACTCTAGTTCCAGGGGATCTGATACCCTCTTCTGGCCTCAGTGGGTACCAGGCAGGCATGTGGTACACTGACATGGGTGCAGGCAAAACAACTCAATACATTAAACAAAATTTTAAGAAAAAGAAAAAAATGAAAATACTTGAATTATGACCTCCCCTCCCTCTGAAAGACATATGTCTAGGATTAAGTTTCTGGAATCTGTATGAACTAATCTGAATAAAGGAAATTGGTGGATATTATTGAACTATAATCTTGTAATGAGCTCATCATTATAAGGATGGGCTTTGACCCCCAAAGCAGGTATATTTGTGAGAAAATGAGGACTCTATTTAAAGGAATCTAGAGGCTAGATTTATAAAGTACACATCGGGGCCCAAGTAGAACTAAAAATGGGAACTGATTTTTTCTATGGTATTCAGAGATACTCTGGCTCTTGATTTGAAAGTTCTTGTCCACAAACTATGAGAATAAATTTACTGTGTTTAAGTCACTCAACTTGGGGTAATTTTTTATAATAGTCCAGGAAAGAATGTACGTGTAGCCTGTCCTACAAAGAAGGGTTATATTCCTCTCACACTGTTGCAGAATGTCTGTGACAGAAAGGAGAATAACAGTCATAAGGATGTGGGCAAAATGCTGGGTACATTCCAAAGGCTGGGGTGAAGCCATCAGTGCACACACAAGGAAGTGGAGACAACAAATGCCAAGTCCTGTTCGGTCTTGTGTAAGGGATAGATGGAATGATGTGGTTCTCACCCTGGAACAGAGCCAGCAGGGTGTGGGCCTCCATGGCTGTTGATGGCTGCTGCAAGCTTAAGCTTGTTTGTATTATAGTGTTCATATTTTCAAGGGTCTCCTTTGAGGAATGTCCTCTCTGCCAAGGTTAATGACTGGGATAGTCAGAGACAGCGTGAATCAGGGATGCACAGGCATGCCAATGTCTCAGCAAAATGGTAGAATGCCATGACTTTCAAGGCAGCCCTTAAGGCTGTGGGAAAGAATGCTGAAAACATGAGTTCAAAATTTATAATTTCTCAACTATGCAAAAGATAAGGATGCGATATGAATTGTGAAAGGAACTTCACTGATGTAAAGGAACAGAGGCAGCTGCACTATGAGCCAACTTGTCAGAAAGATACTAAGGAGAAGACAATAAAGAAATTTAGGGAGTGGTGATCAAAAGGCAATTCCACCCAGTTAAGTTGTTGTTGTTGTTGTTGTTGTTGTTGTTGTTAATGCTTACAAAAGCAAGTAGATTTTTAAATCCAAGGTCAGCCTGGAACTGAGGGCGTTTGGGTCCAGGCCTGGGCAGGGTGGGAATGTTGATTTCAGGCAGGGTCCTCCCTAGATATCTTACTGTATGTACTTATGCTTGCTGCCTTTTCTAAGAATCAAGGGGTTCAGAGTCATGGGTTATCAAAAGAGAACCTGGGGTAAAGACTGAATTAATATGTAAATAAAAAACTTGGTTTTTGATTTACAAAAGACCAAAAGTTATCCAGGGAGTTTTTAGAATAGCAAGAGAATGCTATCAGAATAGAACACACACTCACACACACACACACACACACACACACACACACACACAGAGAGAGAGAGAGAGAGAGAGAGAGAGAGAGAGAGAGAGAGAGAGAGAGAGAGAGAGAGAGATCTGGAAAGCTGTCTGGAGCAGAAGAACATAAGGTAGCAGCTTTTAACCCATGATTTGACTTCGAGGCATTTGTTTCCCTACTCCCAGAACCTCTTCGTTGGAACTCCTCTCCAAGCTGAGGCTGGTCCTTGGCAAACAAAGGCAAAGCAGCAGTGGAAGAAGGAAGAACATACACTTTCATAGTCTTCTAGTAGTTATTTGAAGTACAAAACCTGCTCTAGATTGTCCTTTGGGAAAGGCTGATTAAGTATTAGACTATAAGACCCCTGGTTCTCCCTGGCACATGCCTTTAATCCCAGCATTTGGGAGGCAGAAGCAGGCAGATCTCTGAGTTGGAGGCCAGCCTGGATGACATAGAGAAGACCGGTCTTGAAAAAAAAAAAAAAAAAAAACTTGTTGAGTCCCCAGGACAGAGACAGCTGTTGTTCCCCTGTGCCCCAGTAGCAGGTAAAGAGAAGGTGAGTGCTTAGGTTTTAGACGGCAGGTCCAAGGGGTTATTTTGTTGTTTTGCTTGTTTAGTTGGTTGGTTGGTTGCAAGAGCCAGATGCTGCCTGAGGGATATCTTCCAGAGAAGGATACTAGACTCTGGAGAAATCTACGTCTTCAGCTGTTCATTCAGCCTTCCTGTGTAGCATATGCAGGACGCTTCCCCAAAAGCCACATTATAGGAATGGAGGCTCCATTCTCATCTGAGCCAGAGAAAGACAGGGGACCCCAGAGAGACTGTATCACCGACCCACCAATCTCGTATTTCTTAAAAACGTGTTCAGCAGAAGAGGGAACAAAGAGATTGCTGCCAATGAGCATATTGAGCAGAGTTCAATATTAAACTTTTAAAAGAAACTTTTATTTACTAAGGTTTCTTTTTTTTTTTAATTTGCAAAATCCAGATCAGTATGCAGGGAAAATTAAAATCTTTCCTAATTTTCAATTGTTTCTTGCAAATGACTTCTTGGGCATGTTAATGGTTTCCAACCGAAATAGAGCTGGATATGTTGACGTTCTTAGCTCTTGGGAGGTGAATGCAGGAGAATCACGAGTTCAAGGTCATCCTCAGCTACAGGGTGAGCCCAAAGATACAGTGAACTACTTGAAACCTGTTTGATAGCATCTGACTGTCAGAGCCAGTGAGAAGGCTCAGCAGGAAAGGGGCTGGGCTGCCAAGCTTGACAGCTTGAGAGTTCAATAGCCAGAACCCACATGGTGCAAAGAGAAAACCGACTCCCTTAAGTTCTCTCTCAATCTCCACATGGGCACTTTAAGAAGCCTGTGTACTGTCCCATGAAATAACTATACGTAAACACAAACAAAGACAAAACCAGGGATCATCAAGATTTGCAAGTTTCTGTAAATGTGGGAACATTTTTTTTTCCCCCAGAGCGTCAGTTAGCTGGGATGCCAATGTAATTGAAACACAAACTCTTGACAGACATGCACCAGTAGAGCACTCTTAAAACGTCAGCTGGGAAGGCTGGTCATGGCTCAGTGATGGTCTTCTTGCATAGCATGCTCTTTCCCCAACACTACAATGGCAAAATAAAAACTCTGTTTCAGATTTTTGTCCCCTCTTGCAATTTTGAAGTACTCAAAGTCCACCAATCACAAGACAAGTATTTCCCAAATGTGCACCAAGCAATAACGAAGTTCTGTAAACTTCTATCCTTTACCAGTGGACCCCTCAGGTACCTAACTTTCCTGTCTGAACCTTAACATGCCACTGGGGCTAATAATATCTTCCTGCAATATGCTCTGAGCCCACACCTGGGGTCACTGACCTCAAGCAGCCTACGCAAATGGCACTATCAACCTAAATTGTTTCTATCCTTCAAGGCACAATATGTAATCTATAGTTTCCAAACATTATAATGTTACAGTTTATGAAGTTCTTTAATACAGATGATGTATTCTATTCAGAAAGAAATAACGATTTATTGTTTTTTAATTTATGTATAGGGACATGTGATATGTGCACTTGTATAATGGTGCCTAGAAAGGCCTGAAGATGGCATCAGATGCCCTGGAGTTGGAGTTCCAGTTGTCAGCTGCCATATGTATGCTGGGAACTGAAGTCAGGTCCTCTGCAAGAACAGGAAGCACTTTAAATCCCTGAACCACCTCTCAAGCCCCAGACATACATTTTAGGATGGAGTTTATTAATTCCTTTTTTATTTTCAAAACAATAAAATTTAAAAGGTGGTTCCATATCCACGTACATATGGTTAGTACTATTTTGTCTTAGTCAGGAGAGGAGGCGGAGGAGGAAAATGAAGAAGAAAAGGAGGGAGGGAGGAGGAGAGGAGGAGAAGGGGGAGGGGAGGGGAGGAGGAGAAGGAGAAAGAGGAGGAGGAGAAGAGGAAGAAGAAGAGGAAGAGGAAGAAGGAGAAGAAGGAGGAGGAGGAGGAAGAGGTTGATAGGTAGACACATTGCAGGGTTATGGGAAAAGCTAAAGGTTGGGGTGAATATGAGTATATTTCATTCATACTTGTATGAAATTCTCAAAGAACAAAAACAAACAAAAAATATCCCCAAAGAGACAAGAACAACAAAAATAACAAGATTTGAGTAGGACTATTCACACAGTCAATAGTGGCCACAGAACCCTAGCCCTGCCCTCACAAAGTCACCTTCACTAGTATGCTATTTCTTTGATTCTAGAAGACTTTTCTGTTTACATTTTGTTATATCTAAACCTCTCATGATTTGTTAGCAGTATTCACCTTTCTTTGCAGTGCCACCTATACCAACTTTCTTAGAAAAACAATGCTATTCTAGATTAGATGGCATATTGTATTTAGTGAGAGTTCACTATACAGCAAGAGTTGTGCTAGGCCCTAGAAATGCACTATGAGAAATGCATGCCCCTCTCTGCTGGAGTCCCCAGGTCTGTAGCCTGTGTGGTGTCCTGTGTGTGGTTCATTTACTGTGTGGTCCACAGGCTAGAAGCAAAGGTCTTCTGCAGCTCTGCTTAAAATCTTATGAGGGCCATCTCAGTGACTTTGATGTCCAGTCATTTGCCAGCACCTGGTATTTGCTCTTTCTCTAAACCAAGATGGCTGCTTATAGACCCTTCCCACTGTGCCTGTCGACATCATCACACTCCTCCCTACTGAACACAATGAACACTTTCTGCACAGCTATTAACAGCAGCCATGGGCTCAGATGGAGGAGGGGCCTGGGGTTGAGCTGCAGTCCTGATGTAATTGCTCACCTCATGTACTGCTCATCCGGAAATTCAGTTATTTTACCTGCAAGATGTCCGGATTTGAGGGGGAGACTTCTTGTTTCTCTTGGCTTTCCTGGTATTATGAACAAGTCAACTATAACTTGCTTTTATTTTTCTACCATGTGATTCCAGTTAGAGATTTCCATTCCACAGAAGCTGGTATCCTCATTAAAGACTATGGGAATAGTTGTCGGGAAAGTTGAGCTGGAGTATCTCACAGCAACAGAACAAGGGGCAACTTCCTCCGTGGCCATTCATTAATCACTGCAGCAGCATGAGACAGAGGTGGCTGTAACTAAAGAGTCTCTGCCCTCTGGCTGCTGGTGGAACACGGAGAGCATGGAGAGATAGGAAAGACTGTGTTGGCCAATAGTAGTCTATTACCGTGTTAAACAAGTCTTCGCTGCTGACAAAGAAACTGGAAGTTGAAAGAGAGACTATTTTGACTTTAGCTGTGGATATTTCAATCTGCATGGTGGAAGCAGACAGAGGATGCAGAACCCCCAGGCAGTCCCCCCACCCCCCATCCCATCTGGGTTTCCAGGCTATGGGCGGTACCACTCACGTTCAGACTGGGCCTTGCTCCCTTATTTACCCCTCTCTAGAAACACCCCAGACACAGCAGAAGTGTGTTTGGCCAATCTTCCAGGTGTCTCTCAATCTGCTGAAATGAAGAATCAAGAAGAACCCTCACAGTTTCAGATTTTCACCTGTGGTCCTTACACTTGCTTGCCTGGTGGCCAAGAGGGAGTCTGGGGTGAGGAGCAGCAAATCCACCCTGCAGGTTGGATCCATCCATATACAGTCTCCTGATACCTTTCTAGGAGTCTCAGAAAGTGGCTCCTATGCCCATCAGGATTGGAATTCAAGCCCCAGGCTGCCATTCTCTTTCTGTATAGGTTGAAGTGAGAGGGCATCCCTATATATGCGCCTTTATTAGAAATCACATTCCTAGACTGTGAGCGATTGTTGTACTTCCTTCCGCACATCTCCAGGAAAGGCCCAGCCCACAGGCAGTGGGCAGGCCTCCATGCCTTGGAGGATTCTAGTTAATTTATACTTAGGGGAGTCCAAGTCACTTACCCTTCTGGTAAAGCTGGGAAGTGGGCAGAAGGCAAAGGACAAATCAAAGAGTCCTAAGTGACCTTGGAGACTAGCTTTTCCCAAGTTTCCCTCTGGTTCTGATGAAATGACTTGTAGAGATCAGTTGTTCCTTGGCCTTCACAGCCCATTACAGAAAGGAATTATGATAAAACAAAACAAAACAAAAATAGCCCATGATTCAGTGAATTCTAAATCCACCAAAAATGGTGAAAGCAACACAGACCTGAGTTTTCATTTGGGAGACAAAACGGAGGATCATGAAGGAGACTTTTAGCAATTGGACAAATCTACAGGAGTGTTGGCATGGAAATGGGTATTAAGTGTGTTGGCATGAGATGGGGCTTGAAGGAATAAGAGACACCACTATATATATATATATATATATATATATATATATTTATTTATTTTTTTGGTTTTTGAGACAGGGTTTCTCTGTGTAGCCCTGGCTGTCCTGGAATTTACTCTGTAGACCAGGCTGGTCTTGAACTCAGAAATCTGCCTGCCTCTGCCTCCCAAGTGCTGAGATTAAAGGTGTGCGCCACCACTGCCTGGCTTGACACTACTATTTTTATGAGCATACATATAGATACAGTGCAGTAATAAGATCAAAGATTGACAATAACGCAGAGGTACGGGTCTCTCACATCCTGAGAGGAATCCTAAAACATTGTAGCCATGCAGAGCAACAATGTGAGTGTGCGTGAGAACACTAACTACACAATTGCAATGTAAAACAGTGGGGCACAGGCACAGCTGCACAGGAGGCGCACTCTATCCAGGAGTCTGCATGGTACCTCTGCTCAGCATAACTATACACTGGAATGACACAGTGTTTTCAAAGGGTGGCTGGTTAAACAAACTGTGGACATCCCTGCCTTAAAATAATACCCAGCAATGAGAAGGAATAAACCATTGATATCTGCCTTGCTTTGAGGCTGTGTTGAATCACGCTGAGAGAAAAAGCCAGGCTTGGGAGGTGATTGGGGGAACTGTAATTGGACATTTTCAGAGTAGAAGGCTAAACAGGAACCAGCATCTAAAAGACTCAGCATATGATGAGGCCTCTTCTGTGCTTGATAAGTGGGAGCTTCTTGCTGTAGCCTCATTGGGAAGAGCTTGGCATCACCCCTGAGGCCTCCTTTAGTGAGGTTTTCCCTGGTGTGATGGCACTGCCCTCTGTACATTGTTGTATTGGTGATTCGGTTTGACCTATGGATTTGGGAGTAAGAGAATAGTTCAGAACAGGGCAGTTTGTCAGCATGACATTCCTGAAGTGATAATGTGGAACTGAGGAATGTGAGCGTGAGAGAGGTTGGATGGTAGAGAGAACAGCAAGGGGCCTTTTAAAGATTTATTTATGTATATGCATGTGCATATGAGTGGTAAGAGAGTCCAGAGGAGGTTGTCAGATGCCCTGGAGCTGAGGACCACCTGGTGTGGGTTCTGGGAACCCGTCTTTGCAAGAGCAGCAAACTCCTCCCATCTGTCTCCTGACACTAAAACCTGTACACATGCCAGAACTGCAGACTTACACTCATACACATCCATGTAAGCGGAGCAGGGCAAATAGATCATTGGGAGTAGATTACAGCAGTGTCAAAATCCTGGTTGGAGCCTTAAAGTATAGCTTCCAATGGCATCCCCATGGGGAAGGCAGCCATAAGACTTATGGACTCTCTGTTATCTCCCATACATGAATGTGAAGCAAGCAATTGGCTCAAAATAAGATTATTTAAAATGAGGCTTCCAGTATTTATGTGGAAAGCAGCCTAGCTGGATAAAGCCTGCATGGGGAGTTGGGGGTCATTGCTTGCTCAAGGTTAGCTGTATTGCAACAGATTCCATTAGAGCTAATTCAGGTTGGAAGGAGGGTGACCCAGAGAAGGAAGGGGTTTCACTGCCTGGTGCCTGACAGTTGCTGCCTCTCCTCACTCAGCAGCTGTGTTGCCTGAGAAACTGCAGGCACAGCACCTTGCAGACCCCTCACTGTGCTGCAGCTTCTGGGGCACATGCCTCTCCTGGGAAACCTGAGGTGTAAGGAAGCCTGAGAACTGTTCCCTCTGCATTTCCAGATGCTAAAGGGTAAAGCCAAAGGTAATTCTGGCTTTGGGAATTTGAGTGGCTTTTAGGGAGGCTTTCTTTCACACGTATATTGGTATTTCTACTCTGAGTGAGTCTCTCTATATCATGGGGTAATCCATCATTTTCTCTTCTCTGTTTTTTTTTTTTTTTCCTATGTGTGTCTCTTAAAAAGATATGCTAACATCAATAAAAGCAAAAACCTATCCCACTTTAAAAGCCAACCAAACAAGTCATCAGTGAGCTGGTAAAGAACATGGCAGCAGGCTGCAGCAGTTGGGATCTGATTATCTCTAAAGCACCTTTGAAGTCTGAAAGCCAGAGCTGCCGTGATAAATGAGCATCCAGCCAGACACTGGCAGGCCCAGAGCTGGAAATTAAAATGTTGTCTCTAAGAATAGTGGGGGGGGGGGGGGCGTGAGATGGCTCAGTGGGCAAAGCTGATCTGAACAAGGCTGATGATCCAAGTTCAATCCCCAGAGCTCAAGATGGAAGGAAATAAACAGAAAGATGCTCTCTGACATTCACACACTTGTCTTGCATGTGTGCATCTGCACACACAAACATAGATACACACACAAATATACACAGGCACACATAACACATATACACAGGCACACACAGAAGCACACATAACACATATACACAGGCACACATAACACATATACACAGGTACACAGAGACACACACACAGGCTTACATAACACTTACACAAAGGCACACATAACATACACAGGCACACACACAAGCATACACAGGCACAGATAACATATACACAGAGGCATACATAACACACAGGCACACATGCAGACACACACACCCATGCTTGCATACATACACAGGCACCTACATACACAGTTACATACATATACACACATAAACACACATAATATATACCCTCAGGCATACATAACACACAGGCACACACACAGGAGATACACATAACATATATACAGGCACACATAACACATATACACAGGCACACACACATGCATATATAACTCATACAAGGGGGCACACAATACACACAAGTATACATAACACACATGCAATGGGACACACTTAAAAACCTCATACACAATAACAATAAATAAAATAACTTTTTAAAGAGCAGTGAGCGAGACAGACTGCACAAGGCAATGCGGAGTGACAGGGAATCTATCAAATATGTCCAGTCAGAAACAGAAAGTAAAGCCGTGCTCAGGCTATCTGATACCCCGTGAAAATTCAGGCACATGGTCATTTAACCTTCCAATGTCTTTTTAATGTGTCTTTATGAAAGATATCATGATTTTAAAGGCTGTTTTCAACACTGATTATGGCCTTTGCTGATGGGGTCAGTCCTTGGATGATCTGCCCCTACAATGCCTCTACAGGCAGTTCAAGTTATAATTTCTCTACTGACATTCTGCAATCCCCATAGGCCAAGTCTTCAAAGTATGCAAGCTCCTCTTTCAGCCCTTGTCACACCCCAAACCTGCTTTTGAAAATCAAGGTCTGGGAGTTGCTTTTCTCAACATTAGAGGCTTAGTTGGGGGAGATCAAGATAAGCCTGTAGGTGTGACTCCCAGGATAAAAATGTGTGGATTCCAGAGCACTCCTGGAACCAAAGCAGAGAAGAGTTCAGGGTGTGTTCAATCTCTGCCCCCTCCACAGACATGGAGTCACCTGGCAGGGCACAGAGGCCTCCTGTGTTTACCATCTTCTTCAATCTTTACACCTGTGAAGCAGGCGAGTGGTTTAAAATAGTGTGTGTGTGCGTTTGTGTGTGTGTCTATATGAGTATATGCCTGTGTCTGTTTGTGTGGATATATGCCCATCTCTCTCTGGGTATAACTGTCTGTGTATCTGTGTGAGTATATGCATATGTGTGTGTGAGTATATGCAACACAATCTGTGTGCATGCTTTAAACCTAGAATAACGGTTACTGTTTCACAAGTGCAAACTCCATAAACATCATTGTAAAGCCAACTTGAAACACACTTTTTCTTTTCTCTCTCTTTTTTTCTATTGTTTGTGTTGGTGGTGGTTTTTTGTTTTTCTGTTTTTTGTTTTGTTTGTTTGTTCACTTAAAACAGTCTCTCACATGAAAGACTGGGTCTAAACTACACGAGGAACAAGTAATAGTCAGGCATTTTATCTACATTTACCATTTGCCCCTGGCTTTCAAAGAACCAGAGGAATTTGTTTTGTTTTTGAGTTTGAAACAAAAGTAAAATCTTTCAATGTGTCACCGACTGGCCTGCTACATAATGTGGGTGGCCTGAACTTAAAGCAATGCCCCTGACTCACCTTTTTGTTTGGCAACCAAGTCTCACTCTGCAGACCCACAAACACTTGAACCTGCTCTTCTCTTGTCTCTGTCTTCCGGACGCTGGTGTCAGAGGTGCGTGTCCTGCTCAAAAGGAGTTTTTGAAGTGAAATCGTAGGAGTGACTGAGCTTAAGGAGTCCAGAGCACAGCATATGCAAACAGGGAATACAGGAGTTTAGAGGAAGGATATAGAACCTGGGAAGGCAAGAGACAAACTGTACGGAAGGGCACGTACTGTCTTAGCCATGGCGGTGAGAAACTGAGCGCATGCTCAGAAGGGGTGGTGCTACTTACCAGTGGTTGCAAAGGCTCCTGCTTTCTCAGCTGAACTCCTGAGAGCACTAGCTTGGCCTGGGAGGGGTGTATCAACGTGGCTGCATGATAAGGGAGAAAATTGCCTCTTCATCTCCATTACTGCTTCGATTAAGACAATGCTATTAACCTTTCAAAAACTTACCATTTTGTTTTCTTGGAGTTTGGTCAAGGCCCACATTTATCTTGAAATTGCTAGTTTCTGCACAATTTTTAATTGAAGGGCTTTAGGGCAAATTCAATTAAGTTGTGGTATATGAACTGAAACTTGCAATATATTAAAAATATTCTACTGCACAGTTCACTAATTACCCAATTTGTAATTTGAGTCCCATTGTCATTTCAATGCTAACTCGGAAGACATGTTCAGAAGAAGTGACTGAGGACTTCCAAAGTCACACATGCCCAAATGCGACCAGGCTTAAAGGCAACCTGTCTGTGATGATGCCTCTCTAATGCTTAGGGGAAGCACGGAGTTGGATGAGGCGGGGAAATCTGCTTTCGACTCCTTCCCATTGTCTGAGCAGAGCTTTGCTCATAGAAGGTAATCCATTCAATAAGTATAATGGGAACCAGAGTCCTGCCTAGTGTTCCCCAAGTGTTGTTGGGCAGTTTAAACTTACTCTGAATCTTGTAGTCTTGGCGAGTGGAGTCCGGTAGAGACATGAATGGCTCAATCCACAGCTCTGTGATCTACCCGTTCTTTCTAGCTGCCTCCAGATTTTACTCTTTGCATCTATTGCATCACACAGTCAGCGCTGGCTGAGCCCCGTCCATTGTAATCTGCTAGCTGCCTTCCAAGTGGAGTCCCAGGAGAGGAAGGGAAAGCGCGGGTACCATAATTCTGAAACTCTGTTTTCCTCTCTGGATAGGCAATACCAGAATGCACTTCAAGACTCACTCAGCTAACTATTAGCAATTGTTTCTCATTAACCGCAGCTGTCCATCTCTTGTTAGCGCAGGCAAAGCCAAGCGAACAAACACCTGGTTCATCTCCCTATGCAACTGTTTGGGCGAATGTCCATAAATCATTATGCAAATTTGCCAGCTGAACCGACTTGGGTAGAAGGGTTTTCAATTGCCCTGCACTGAATTTTATGCTTCAAGGATTATGTTTTAGGCAAGTATATCCCATAATATGTAAAATAATATGTGGCATTTCTTTTAATAAGTGTCGTTATAACTTTTTAACTAATGTCAGTTTTGAAAAAATAAACATAATTCCGACAAGCCAATGATTCAATACGACTTTAATTTTTGTCCATAGGGGGTCAAAATTCTGCATGAACATTGGAATGTGATATACCATTTTCAATATATATAATATAATTAATATAATATAATATAATATAATATAATATAATATAATATAATATAATATAATATAATATAATATATATTATATATCAATATATTAGATATTGTTTACTGTATTTTTATATCATTACCTACTTTTTAAAAGAATTTCCAAAATTTTAATTAATCATAGTTTTTCATCTATTCCCTTTCTTCTCTGGCCTCCAGTTGTTTATATATTTATGCATCTACAGGTATATACATACCTATGTGTAGTCTGTATTGTGTTACTTGTACAGATATGATTTCAGGGCTTACTATTTGATATTGGATAAGCGATTATGGAGCTTGTCCCTGAGAGAGACTAATTCTCCCTCTCGGCAGCCATTGGTGGTCTGTAGCTCTTAATGTAGGGAGAAGTCCAGTGTGCTTTCCCCATCCCATGTTAGTGTGTCTGTTGGGACTGTCACTGTCCAGGTCTTATTCAGGCAGCCATGTTGAGGTATCATGGATGTAGCTTCCCTATTATTTCACAGAGATACAATCTCCCACACAGCGTCCTGATCCTCTGACTCTTACAGTCTTTCTGTCCCCCACCCCCTTCCATGATGCTCTGTGAGCCTTGGGTTCAGGAGCTGGGCTTCTCTGAAGTAGCTGATCCCTGGATTTGGGCAGTTGTGGTTTTCTGTGACTGTCTCCATCTGCTGCGAAGGGAAAGTTTTTGGTGAGGGATGAGAGTTACATTTGTCGGTGGCTATAAGGATTAGCTTAAGAATGTAGTTAGGAATTGGGCTGGTCTACTCACGCCGCGGCACTGGTAGTTTCTCCTCCAAGATCTATGACCTCCCTTGCCCAGGTAGTGGGCTAGGCTTCCAGCACCTGGCATGGTTTTCTCTCCTGCTGAAGTGTTTTAAGTACAAGCAGACAATGGTTGGTTACTGCCAAGATCTGAATGCCAGTATTGTGCCTTTCCAAATGCCTCCTTTTGTTATTCTGATGGTTTAAAGATGTCACAGCTCAGTTGTTTACTTTCTCCCCCTGTAAGCTTACATGACATACTCTGGTTCTATTGGAGCTAATCCTCAGGGAGCAGCCTTTGCAGCTTTATATTTAAGCTAATATGGTGTTTTCCTTAACTTCTTTTTATTTCTTATTTAAATTACAGTTTTATCACGGTGATGTGCTATAATTCAGCAGTTTCTCTCCCAGTTTTGTGGCTATTATATTCGCCAAGCACATATTTAGATTTTCCTAAATCTATTGTTTTCATAGTAGGAAGAATTTATATTTAAGCTAAAGACATGAACATTCTCAGCACACTTGCTATGCATTAATATATTGATCACCAAAGGTGACATATTAATTCTCTTGTCATTCATAGAACACACATGTGCCAGTTTTCCCAGAGTGTCGTCATCTCATCCTGTATAAACTTCTTCTTCTTTTTTTTTTTTTTTTCTCAAGACAGGGTTTCTCTGTGTAGCCCTGGCTGTCCTGGAACTCACTCTGTAGACCAGGCTGGCCTCGAACTCAGAAATCTGCCTGCCTCTGCCTTCCAAGTGCTGGGATCAAAGGCATGCGCCACCACTGCCCGGCTTGTATAAACTTTTTTATTGCACTAAATTTTCTATATGGCAGTTACCTGATTAATTCGTTGATGCATTTATCACACTGGACACCCAAAAATATTTATCAAGTAAATGACTTTCTAGGAGCTGAAAAAAAAAAAAAAACAAAAAACAAACCAGAGATGAAGTTTTTCTGTGGCCCAAAAAACTTCAGCATCCAAACTGATGTATATTTTACAGGTACTGGGGAAGGGCCCAATTAACCTGAAAGAGAAGTTTAAAATATAATTTCAGACATGAAGTGACACCTGGTGAACAGATAAATCATAACCAAAGACATGTAGATGTGAGAGGGAAAATTATGTTGAAGATTTCTAGACCTTAGCTGTGAGACTGCTGAGCACAGAGAGTTGAATTATAGGAACGGAGAAGAGCATTTTAGTTAGTAGTAATCTGCATACAAGCATCACAAATGTCAAGCTAAGAAGAGGGAATAGGAGAGGTAAAGACAAATTGCTATCAAGATCTGAGGTATCTCAGTGAGTATCTGAGCACAGTAATATACTCAGCTCTTAGAAGCAAGTATAATCAGAAAAGCTTAAACTGGCAGGCAAATCTACTCTCTCTTTCTCTTGTTTGCTCCTCCTCTTCTTCTTCCTCCTCTCCCTCTTCCTCTTCTTCCTCCTCCTCCACCCTTTATATTCCAGTCAGGAAACTTAGCCATCCAGTGCTACCTTGCCTCCTGGTCACCAAAATGAGACTGCGAAATCCCTTGTTTTCAGTTCCAAAGTTCCCAGTTAAGTCCCCAAATTCTCCAAGTTGTACTAAGACCAACTTTGGAAACAACATCCCATCCTGAGGCTTGAAAGACAAGGCATCCGAGAGTTCCACAGCAGAATGGATATACATGTGAGAACTGTGACAATCCCAGGGTAGGAGGAAAATCTGAGAAAAGATGAGATGCGTACCAAACTGCTAGGAAGACAAAATGTTTTTATGAATGCATTATTATGAAGGAGAAAGCCCAGGATACAGTCATTAGTAGAATTGAATAATATTGCAAGGACTGGCAAGGAAGGGAGGCAATACATATATTATCCCATGGCTAACCCAAATATCCTTATCTCATAGTTGGCCTTCTGTCTGTCTGTCTGTCACTCTTTTATTTTTTTTATGTGATTTGGTTTGTGTGGTCCAACTCTTGATGTTGATAAGGCAGGATGGAACTAAGTATCTAACTATCCCCCATTCCTTTGGTATTGGAAAAGCAGACACCAGCTCTTCCTGCCTGGGCAGAAATGACCAAATAGTCATTGGACCACCTTGACAATATTGTGATGTCTGCACACAGTCTAATAGAGACTGAAACGGAACCACAACACTGCTGTGTCTTCTGCTCCAATGGGCTCCTGCCTCAGTCTCTACCGACCTGGGCCAAGTCTATTTCCTTCTCCGGATCTATCTGACCTCATTTCCTAATAAGTTTACCTCAGAAGTGTGAACTTAGGCCAAGAAAAAAAGGAAAAAAGGAAATTTTCAAGAGTTGCTGAATAGGAATCTAGGAAAAGCAGATTTTTATTTTTTCCATGTTGGAAAGACAAGGTTAACAGTTGCAGAAGATGGATAGCTGCAGATTGAGGTTAGAGGCGGTGAGGAGAATTGTTCCATTAATCTAAGTGAAAAAGGTTGCAGAAGGGAGACAGTGGTGGGCATCTAGACATCAATCCCAACAGGTCAGCATAGAGCCTTCTTGTGGAAAGCTTCTAGCAACAAATCATAGAAAACAAAAACACAAATTAGCTTCAACAACAAATAATGTTTTCCTTAGAGGATATTAAGTTCAGAAACAAAGGTAGTCTGCAGAGTAGCAGACAGTAACTTCCGTGAATATTCCCGTGCTTTTCTTTGCTAGCTTTTATGTTAGTTTTATACTCAAGATGACCACAATTTCAGACCTCATATTACACATGAAACCATACAGAGAGTGGATCATTTCTAAAGTCTTGCAGAGCAGAACTCCATAGAAATACCTATTAAATCCTCCACAGGAGGATCCCAATAGAATCCTTGAACCAGGTCACATGTTCATGCAGAATGAGTTGTGGCAAATGAATGGGCTAATGATGAGGTCCAGAGAAGCATTTTTGAAGCAGAGGAGGGGCTCATTTCTCCAGAAACAAGGATGTTGCCCCTGGGTGTGAGGAGGGTAGAGGTTAAAAATTGTAGCAGTCAAATCCAGGTCTTGTTGAAATGTTGGGAGGTGGATGTGTAACAGAAGAGAGGAGGAAGCAATGTTTGCAGCCACACCCCACGGGCTCCCACACACCCCACGGGCTCCCACACTGCATGATTAGATAGACTCACCAGGACCAGGAAGGCTGGGGGTGTTCATAGTTTGGGGCAGGATTCAGCTTGGATAGAAATGAGATACATGTATATAAAGATATGGCTTTGAAGCTAAAATGGGTTTGGATTATAAATACAGTTCTTATTAGAAAAGTCAGAGATGATCCTGCTTACCAATGAGCCCTGCACACCGCAGAACTGAGTTGCCAAGCAACATGTACCCACTGGTAATAACAGTGGTACAACTGTTATGGTATAACCAACCACATCCCGATTGGATTTAAAGCACATACCACAGAAATAGATTTAGTACCTCATGTTGTAATCCTGTTCAAAAAAAAAAAAAATCCATGATGCAGATGGCTGTAGGTTAAAATTCTGCCTTTGTTGTTCGCTGAATGGTCATGTTGTCAAATGGCCTTCTAAATATTTTTTACATTTCTAACTACGTTTATATCCACAGACCTGACTGCTCTCAACCCAACTTTACTCACAGAAGCTTCCATTTGCAAAGGGCAACAATCCAAGCAGAAACTGATAACTGGCCCACATTCTGAGAACAGTATCGCAGGGATGGTTAACCCTAAGTGGGGCTCAGGAGGCGTTGCAGAGTGCACGGCATGAGATGAGAGCTGGAGAATGGGAGAGCAATGGGTGCTGGCGAGGCTATTAAAGGAACCAGAAGGGGAAATATGGGGATGTATATGACCGTATTTCACTGTATACCTGTACAAGTGTCTCAAATACATAATAGAATCTTAACTTTGGAAGCTGCCGCTATACAAAAGTTATATAGCATCTAGTCACCCAGTGAGGACATTATTAAATGAGGTCACCCCAAAAGCAGTGCAGAGTAACGGGGACAAAGGATTCATCTCTGCACAAAAGCTAACGTGTGAGGCTCAGAACTCACTCACTGCATTTACAGGTCAAAATAGCGTTCCTTTCATGTGGATGGCTGTTGCAGTGAAAAACTCCACATAACTAAATTATTCCTAAGCTCCACTTGACAGCTCATTATTTTAAAGGCAACATTCCCCAACAACAAAATTCACTTACACTGCAGATGGAAAAAAAAAAGACAAAAAGACTCTGGAGTACAGAGCAGTGGGATTTAACTAAAATAATAAATATTTTGTGGCTTCAAAAAAATGTTTGGAATCTTTTTATGACATTAATAACCAGGCATGGTTACTAGGCCAGATGGCTTCTGTAAGAATGCAGACATATTGAACTTGTAATTGGTTACTTTGCAGTTAGATTTAATAAATTAACTGATTAGTTATTTTATTATTAGATAATCTTCTGGGGGTGATATTTTGCACAAGCGAGAATAATATTAAGGTCAAGTTTTACAAAAAGTGTAGGGATATAATGTTATTAAATTGAAAGTGGATGCATAGACAAGAACAGAGGAAGTCATACCTACGTTGGCTGCCTTCTGGGAATGTGGTACCTAAAAACCTGCCTTTCTGGATCTCTGAGTATGTGGCAGGCTGGCCTAGAAGTCCTCTCTATGGAGTATATACCAGGCCCAGGAAGCGAGTTAGAGAAGTTGGACCATGCAAACCTTTCTGAAGAAGGAAGGCGGACCAGGTAGAACTCTTGTCTCCCCAGAGCTTTCCACTTCCTTACTTAGAACACGCTTCTCAAATTCACTAAAACTTCTCTAAAATTCACTAAAAATTCACTAAAAGCTTCTCTTGGATAATTTTTCTAAACCCCCCAAAAGGGAAAAGCTATTCCAATGTAGACCGCGATCAAATATGGTGAATTCAGAAAAAAAAAAATCTTCTTGTTCAACCTCATAACAGAACCCCTCAACAAATAAGAAAGGAAGACAATGCAGTCTCGGAGCTGGCAGACAGCGTGAGACTCAGGGAAGAGCGGGCATTTGGTCCATCTCTGGAAAGCTTGCTGAGCTGTGAGGTGTGAGTAGACCTCACGCCTGCATTCTTCCCCAGCTCCGCAGTACCTGGCGTGGCAATCGCCACACATCCTCCTTTCCCCATTTGGAAAGGGAGAGCATGACGCAAGACGCATGACGCTCCTGAACAGCAAATGACTAAAGGCAAGTTATCCAGGGTATCTGTAACTATGTGAAGTGGCTTTGGGAGAGTAGCTAAACCTCTTTGTTGTTGCAACCTGTAAAGAGGACCCCTAACCCCCTATAGAGTTGCCCAGAACAGTGCCTGCTGCATTTTGAGCATCGTTCAACTACTAAAAGGTTTTTTAAAGATCTATTAGTTTTCAAATTTTAGACAGTTTTAAACTCGTATACAATATACTGTGGTCATACTTACATTCCTTTACCCCTCCCTCTTATCCCTCCCACACCTCTGGTTTCTTCCCACACAGCATTGCTCCTACTTCCGTGACTTCTTTCTATTTCTATGTGCATAGTGTTACCACTGCTATGGGTTCATGAGGACAAGAACCATGTCACCTTCAAAAGACACTGTTCCATAGCGCTCTTCTCCACCCTGTGACTCTTACGTTCCTTCAACTCCGTCTTTCTTTTCTGGGCCTTGCAGGAGGTGATATAGATTTCCTGCTAATGGCTGAACAGTCAAAAGTCACGTCCCCCCAAGCACTGTGACTAGTTATGAGCATCTGTACTAAACAGAAACATCACTCAGAGCCCCAAGAGGTGCTCTGACTGAGATCTGGAGTTGTACTAGTCGATGGCTACAGATACTTAGATGTCAATTGGACTACATTTCCATTCAGCAGGATCTATGACCTTCATAGCCACAGTCTTGAACAGGCTTAACGAATTAGGCACTGACTTTCTTCCACGAACGAAGCAAGCTTTAAATTCAGAAGGAGGAGGAAGAGGAGGACAAAGAAGGAAAAGGAAAGAGGGAGGTGGAGGAGCAGGAGGAGGCAGAGGTAGTGGCAGCAGCGGCAGCAGCAGGAGCGGAAGTAGCTGCAGCTAGTTACTCGCTAGCGGTGATGCCACGGTTGCAGCAATGGGCCATCAGTATTGTAAGAGACAGGATCTTCAGCTGAGTAACCCCTTCTGATACCATGAAAACTAGGCAGCAAGGAAGAGACTTCCAGCTCAGTTCTAGCATGATTTCTGTGTCCTCTACCCACTTTTGTGGTGTCATCAAGGGCTGGCAACTTTAATAGCGGTTCTATTTTTATGTAGATCAGGAACTTTAGGATCAGTACACAGCGTGGTTCTTTGGGCCCAGGTGCCTAGAAGACAGAGGCACAACTTGAACGTACTCCACAGCCAGAAGCAGAGTCTCTAAGATGCACTTTCATTGCTATTAAATATTTCTAAACACCTTTAGAAAAGCTTGTTTTTCTAATAAGGTAAAGAATTTTCAATTAGGCTTTGCAATATCTTGTAAAACTATGCCCTACAGCGCCTCTTTTTGTATTAAATGGAGCTGTATTAGAATTAATTACCAGGGGAGATGGATGAGAGCCCTTTGATAGGAGGCCTCACTGCCCCTGGTCAGAAACCACAGCCCACGTTGTGGTCTGTCACGACTGCAGAAGCTGAGAGAGGGAAGGCTGACCTGCTGGAGGGGAAGAATGTTTCCTAAACTTTTGTCCCACAGGAAAAAAAAAAGTAACATTTTAGGCTCTTTCTCTGCCTTGACTCTTCTATTTTAGAATCCTTTAAAGTAAGAGTGTGCATGAGAATAACTTCCTTTGTTTTATTTTTACTTTGAATATGTGACAGTTTGTATATGCTTGGCCCAGGGAGTGGCACTATTAGAAGATGTGGCCCTATTTTTCACATGAAGAACTTCGGAGAGCTGAGAAACACCTTAAGAAATGTTCAACATCATTAATCATTAGGGAAATGCAAATCAAAACAACCCTGAGATTTCACCTCACACCAGTCAGAATGGCTAAGGTCAAAAAATCAGGAGACAGCAGGTGTTGGAGAGGATGTGGAGAAAGAGGAACACTCCTCCACTGCTGGTGGGATTGCAAGATGGTGCAACCACTTTGGAAATCAGTCTGGCGGTTCCTCAGAAAACTGGGCATGTCACTTCCTGAGGACCCTGTTATACCACTACTGGGTATATATCCAGAGGATTCCCCAGCATGCAATAAGGACACATGCTCCACTATGTTCATATTGTAGTATTCATATTGCAGCCCTATTTGTAGTAGCCAGAAGCTGGAAAGAACCTAGAAGTCCTTCAACGGAGGAATGGATACAAAAAAATGTGGTATATTTATACAATGGAGTACTATTCAGCCATTAGAAACAATGAATTCATGAAATTCTTAGACAAATGGATGGAGCTGGAGAACATCATACTAAGTGAGGTAACCCAGTCTCAAAAGATCAATCATGGTATGTACTCACTGATAAGTGGATATTAGCCTAGAAACTTTGAATACCCAGGACATAATCCACAAATTAAATGATGTCCAAAAAGAATGGAGGAGTGGGCCCTGGTTCTGGAAAGACTCAGTGCAAGAGTATAGGGGAATTCCAGAACAGGGAAGTGGGAAGGGGTGGATGGAAGAATAGGGGGACGGAAGAGGGCTTATGGGACTTGCGGGGAGTGGGGACCCAGAAAAGGGGAAATCATTTGCAATGTAAATAAAAATAAAAATTAAAATTAAAAAAAAAGAAGATGTGGCCCTATTGGAATAGGTGTGGCCTTGTTGGAGTGGGTGTGGCCTTGTTGGAATAGGTGTGGCGTTGTTGGAATAGGTGTGGCCTTGTTGGAGTAGATGTGGCCTTGTTGGAGTGGGTGTGGCCTTGTTGGAGTGGGTGTGGCCTTGTTGGAGTGGGTGTGGCCTCGTTGGAGTGGGTGTGGCTTGTTGGAGTGGGTGTGGCCTTGTTGGAGTAGGTGTATCACAGTGGGTGTTGGCTTTAAGACCCTTGTCCAAGCTTCCCGGAAGACAGTCTTTCCCTAGGAGCCTCCACATGAAGATGTAGAACCCTCAGCTTCTGTACCATGCCTGCCTAGATGCTGCCATGTTTCCACCTTGATGATAATGGACTGAACCTCTGAACTTGTAGGCCAGCCCCAATTAAATGTAGTCCCTATAAGAGCTGCCCTGGTCATGGCGTCTGTTCACAGCAGTAAAACGCCTAGTCTTTTCTTCTTATTGAAGCTAGTGCTTTTCACTTTTAATCCCTATAGCCAAGGATCCCAAATGTTCATGAAAATGGTGTCCCATTTGGAAAATGTTAGCAGTGAGACAGGTGGAAGAAAGACAGGACTCGTGCGTGGGCTTGCGGGCGTGGCAGGGAGACTGTCTGCCCTGTGATGGATGACTCTTCACACGCCGATTAGCCTTTCATTGGGCAGCGTAGTTAAATGGCTGTACATTTCAATAAATATTTTTATTCATAATTATTCAAAAAAAAAGATTTGACTAATAATTCACTTCTGGTGTTCCAAACAGACAGGATATGATTTTTAAAAAGTTCAGGGAAAAAAAGAGAAGCACGTGTATATTTCTCAGAGGCAGACTATTACAAGGTAATGTCAGAGGAGTGTCGTGTAGTTAGAGAAGATTTATATCTACAACACGCAACTATTTCATTTTTGATGTTTTATCCGGGTTTACCTTTGAGGCCACTCTGTAAGGCAGAGCCAATTAATATTTGAACCATTATTTAATAAGTCCCCATGGAAACCTGAATTAATTGTCATCAAATTAAGTTTACATCAGTGATGGTTTAATGTCCTATGTATATCGGCATAATGATTTATGCTTGCCCATCCCACCCTTGAATCTGTTCATTGTCTCTAAGTGGGCTGATGAGGCCTGCTGTGGCCTGGTGCCAGCTTCTATTCATCAGTCTCAGTGGGAAAATCCACAGTCACCAATCTATGATGGTTCTGTCATTTGGCATAACCATGGGCCAGGTCTCTGGGAAAGGTGATAGCAGTTCTATATGAACCTTTAAAAGAAAAACAAAAAACAAAAACAAACAAAAAAAACACTCCAGTCAGCAGTGGGTACCCTTAGGAAAGGAAGGTCCCTAGAGCAGAGGTCTCACTAGAAATACTAGAAAGGTCAGGATGGCAGTGTCACTTGGCCAGGTCCTGTCCAGACTTCAGGATTGGTGAATGCTGAGGTGCTCGGGATTCAGCCTAAGGCCAGATGCCTCTAAAGCAACATTTTAAAACCTGCTCTAAGGCCTTCGTTAGGAATGACTTACTTAAAGTTGGCTGATCCTGGACAGAACCATGTCTCTGGATGCACAGATAGTTTCCTCTGACTTTTAAACGGCTGCTTCTAGTTCTCATGGCTTAGAAGGTGATACATGTGGATAACCTCAGTAATGGGGCTTTCTCAAGTCTCACCCTGATGGGTGGCTAACTGCTGGATCCAGAGCTTGTATCTTCAAAGGATTCAGTATTGAGGAGGATGCTGTGAGATCAAGTCTAGAGAACATCACTTCTTCTTCAGAGGCCATAGAGTAGGTATGGGGTCGAACCTCCAAGTTCACAATGAAACCAGCTCCCCACTTCCAATTTAACAGCACTCATGCGGTCCAGGCATTGTGCTGAGAGTGGTGTGCACATTTATGCCGATGTGTATTCTTAACTTTTTCCTCACGGTGACCCTGAGACTTGACATTGTTGTTTCATTTTGTAAAGGAGCCAAGTGAGTCTAGAGAGAGGTTAAGTGCTTCGCTAAGGTCATGAAGCAAGTGAGCACTGCTCTGCCCTCCAAACACCGTGTTCTGCTCTGGAAGGAAGCTAGGGCAGGGGAAAACCCAAGGTCAGACCTGCTTTGAGCAAGCTTTATAAACTTTCTTACCTGGGTTAACTTTCATTCATTCATTCTTTCTTTCATTCATTCAAACAAACAATAACTAAACAAGCCATCATTTATGTTGCAAGCACTGCTCAAGTGACACCATGAAATCCTTGTTCTTATATGACCATTCTTCATAATTAAATTAACTATATCCCTATTCTTTGTAACTTTAAAGCAGCACAAGATTCTATCATCTATATTATTTGCAGGTAGTAAGAATGACCCTAATAAACCCATCCGCATATATACTGCAAAGTATTGTTGTAAATAAAAATCCAAAAATAAATAAATAAATATAGGAAACCAATAACACAGACATTATATTGGCAACAAATGTTAACTCCTGTTAATAGGGGGCAGTTATAGTGAACAGACACTGGAAGTGGGAGGACAGCTGTTTATCAATTTTAAGTAGGGTCATTAAAATAGACTCATACTCATGGAGGAGGCAACATTTGATTTCTAAGAAAGGAAGACCCTTAAGGAAAGTGAAGTAGTTAGTCAAACTCATATCAAAATTCCAGGGAGAGGGAAGACAGAGCTTATCCAGAGCTTTTGAGGTAACCGGCACAGTGGAGTGCTCATCCAGTTCACTAAGAGCATTGTAGGCCAGTGCAAAGGATTTGGTTCTCAGTAGCTATTGACAACCCAGTTTTGAGCAGGGGAGTTGTCATCTGAATTTTCTATTTAAAACAAACAAACAAACAAACAAACAAAAATGGCATCTGACTGGATAGCAGAAGTTGGTCTTCAACTTCTAATCCTGTGTCTACCAGATCCTGGGATCACAGGTGTGCCTCCGACATCCTGCCTGTTCTTTCCTTTTTAAAGGGTTTATTTGAGGGCCTTCTGAACATAGACTACAGAAGGCAGAAGGAGAAATATGACCTGATGTGACCAGGAACAAAAACATGAAGCTTAGCCTGGAGTTGGCTGGGGCTCATAAAGGAGTTGAAGAATTGCTTATATTCTGAATTTCTTTTAAAAGCTGAATCAAAAAAAACAAAAAACAAAAAACAAAAAAAAAAAAAACAAAAACAAAAACAAAAAAACCTTCCTGATGGGCTGGGTCCATGGAAAACATCATGGAAATGTTCTTTGTTTTCTATCAAAAGGTCAAGTAAGACAAAATCCATTAGAAGGAAGTAGTGAGGAAGCCACTTGGCAGAAACTCAAGTTTCTTCAGAGCCAGCACTTCTTGAAATCAAAATATATGATCAGGTTTGTTTTCTTCCTAGAAACTGCTTTTGTGTATTAGCCAATCATGGAAACATGTGAGGCTGAGCTCTGACCTTGGAGTGGTGCCCAGGACCCTTTCACATCAAAAGTAAAAACCCTGGGGATCCTTCACTGTGTGCTTTTAATTTGATTTATCTCCTGCAGAAATACTTTGGATTATTTGGTCATATTCTTGAGACTCCAGACCTAGTTTATTTTTATAGCTTGGAACCCAGTATGGAGCACTCTGTGTGTGTGAGCATTTTGAGCATTGATCCTCTACCTGAGGCTTGCACCCTACCTGCTTTCTTGTGGTGACCTTAGATGTGGAGACATCTTTTAACAGAAACCCAGTATCAAAAGGATGCCAGCAATGTGATGGGAAGGGTTCAAAGCAGATGCCAAAGCAACTGGGTAACTCTGCACAAAACAAGGTAAGAGTTGGACCATGAACTACTGCCTTGCTCATTGGAGATTTTCTGGGTGTAAGAATGTGACTGAGCTGTCAGTCACGTGATTCTCGAAAAATGAGAAATACAAGGTCTGGGGAGAATAGGAAAAACCTCTTCAGGGCAAAGGGCTAAGGAATAATGAAGAAGAGAATTCTTTCTGTGACATTTTCCTGAGGTTCTACTGAGATTTGGAGATGATGATTTCCAAACTAAAGGGAACTGCAGCCTCTGACAAAAGATCTATATAGAATATCCGATCAATTGGATCAATACCTTGAATCTAAATCCAATATTCCTATTAACGCAACACTAGTATTGTCTTCTTTAGTGAAGAAAAGGAGATAGTACCCATCTGCCCATCTGCCCATGTGCACCATGGGTAATGAGAGCAAATGAAACACTCTCCAGGTACAACCAGAACTGGAAGTAACACTGGGACCCACTGAGACCACAAGTGGGATCTTAGCAACTTGATCCTAAGGCAGATTAGGGAATCAGCACTCCAGGACATCAATAAAACCTTCTTTGCTGCATTTTCTCATTTACAAAGCATGTTCCCCTATCTCAAATCATCAATAATGTGTGAAGACTCTTGCTAAAATTGTATAGTTTTTTTCTAATTCTTGAGCTCTCTGAGACCATAGCTCCGTGTATGTGAATGTGTGTATGTGTGTTGTGCACTTGTACAGGCACACAAACATGTTAAAGTGGTTTTTCTCATGACTTTACACAGGACAAAATGCTTAATTGGTAAAAGTATATGTATAGACAATCTGAATTTCCATGATGTGGAAAAAAAATCCATGCATGTGATTTGGATTCAACTCTTTCTGGAGAGTAAAATAAGAAAAAAACTCTAAGTAGCTGTGAGAGAGAATTTTTTTAGAAGAATATAAGGAAGAATTTATATTTGTGGTAAAAAGGGAGTTACAAAGAAAGAAGAATATTTTAGATATACATAGATTTTGAATAAGATTTTTCTCCTAAGAATGAAGGATAAAATGTGCAGATAAAATCACGAGAACTTAAAGCCACATCAGAGAAAGTCTGAGCAAGTTATTTACGAAGGATGATGCTTGCTAGATGGTGAAAGGTTATTAAAATCCCTAAGCCTGTACTGAGCTATTCATGATTATGTTTTTTTAAACTGCCTTTAAGAAACAAATAAAGTATGTCTAACTATGGCAATTACTTACGCTTTTGTTAACTTTGGTAAGCTTTAACACTTCAGGAATCTGAGCAATGACAAAATCAAGTTTACTTAAACCTGAGTCGTTTTGTCCCTGCTGTATGCATTACACAGAAGTTGAAATTTACGAGACTGCTAAAGCCATCCTTCTGGGTGTTCACCATGGCTTGGGATCCTGGACAATGAGGATAAACAGTCAAAGAGGACAGCCAGTTTTGACTCTTGTCCCTCAAGGTCAGCTAGGAGCAGAGGATGATAGAACTCTTTGGCAAGTCACCTGTCTTCTTGATCAAGAGACCACAAAATCTCTACATATTTAATTCTAACCAGTGCACACATTCTAATAAAGAGAAAGAGAGTCCCTGGGCACCTTGGTCTATATATGATGCAATACGAAAGCTATCATGCATTGGTGTCTTTATCTTTGGTTACCAGGTAGACGAAGGGTGTGTAATTTTGCAAAAGAATTTTGCAAAGAGTTAAGGAGAAAATAAGCCCTAGATGTTCTGTGGACTTGACAGATGTACCTAAGGTAGAAAAATGAAAATATTTACTGATGATGACACGACTTGGGGTGAGTGGAGGCCTTTGTCTTCCAGCTGCTCTTGCTGATCATATATAAGGTCATCTTAGCAGTTTATTTCCTTGGGTTTCACTTCTCCCTGGAAACTGGGCTGCTGTGTATTGGGTGCTCATGGGAGAATGTGAGACTGAGTTCTGAGCACTGTTTGGCACAGGCCACTCAGCTTTGCATTAGGAATAAAGGAATGCCCAGTGGGACCCCCCAGTGGGTGTGCTTGTTTGATTCAGCACAACTCCCCACCCTTCTAGAGAAGTATGAGTCCATGTCTTGCTAAAACACTTTATGTTGTGTGGTTATTTTCTTGAGACCCCAGGCCCAATTCTTAGAGATGTAGGATGCCAGTTGAAGAAGAGAGAAAGGAGTCTAGGATCTCTGAGGTGAGCGTGTAAAAGAAGAGTGTTGTTATCCCTGAAATGGGGAACAGAATGGAATTTGCAGGTGTGGTGGTTTGAATATGCTTGGCCCAGGGAGTGGCACTATTGGGAGATGTGGCCTTGTTGGAGTAGGTGTGGCCTTATTGCAGTAGGCGTGTCACTGTGGGTGTGGGCTTTAAGACCCTTATCCTTATAGGCATGTGGGAGCCATTCTGCTCCTGGCTTAATTGGATGAAGATGTAGAACTCTTAGCTCATCTGGTGCCATGTCTGCCTGGATGCTGCCATGCTTCCTGCCATGATGATCATGGACTGAGCCTCTGAACCTGTAAGCCAGCCCCAATTAAATGTTGTCCTTTATAAATGTTGCCTTGGTCATGGTGTCGCTTCACAGCCAGGCAAATCCTAACTAAGACAGTAGGTGTGATTTTAGCAGTAGCCGCTCCTGTTGGAGTATGTGAACTTTGAAATAACTACTAAACATCTGCTCGGAACTCACTTGAATCTAGGTCTAGAGTTTCGATGTCTGAGAAAGAGACAGAAGCCCAGAGTCATCAGCATATCCTGCAAGGCCCTGCAGGAAACACTGACACATTCAAAAGGCTTTAACTGGAAAGAATTTAATAAAGGGGCTATTTACGGAGATGTTGGCAGGATGCGAGGAGTTTACAAGAGACGGTGAGCACCGAGGGACCAGCAAATATGGAACGTCATTACCACTTTCAGGCTTGAAGGAGAAATGGAGAGTGGGCCGCATGCCTGGAGCCAGTGAGAGTTAGAGCCAAGGAAAATTCCATTTCTGCAGCTCCCTCCCTAGAGGCAGCCAGACTGAAGCAAGGCAGAAATGGGGGCTGTTGTTGTAATGTGGTCTGCGGTGGTCACCTTCTGGGTTATAGGGCAGTGCAGGGCTGAGTGAGAAAGGATCTGAAGCCATGCACCAAATGGATTATATACAAAGCCCGAGGTCTCATGCAGTCATTAAAGACAGCAGGAAATAGCAGAGCTAAGACTAAACGTTCTCCCTCCTTCAGAGGGTGTGAGCAGAACTGGGAGTGACTGTCACGATGTGAGACTAGATAGATGCTCAGTAGGAAGTTTAGGGCCCTGGAAACTGAGGGAAGAGCATTTATCAAGGCACTCCTGTGTTGAACAGAGGCAATATAGCCAGTTAGATGCATAGGATGAACAGGGTGGTTACTGGTACCCACACCAGAGCTGTTTGAATGGAGTAGTGGGGGACAAGCACCCAATGGGACAGCAGCTCCAGGGGTAACAGGAAGCCTGGGAGAAAGATCTTTCTAGATTTGCATCTAAGGGAGTAAAACAGTTGGGTAGAATATGGGGTTGAGGTGGGTCTGGGAGAATTGTTCTTTGAAAGAGAAAGTGTAAGGGTCTGGGGGAGCTGCTCTTTGAGAAAGAAAGCTAGGCGCATGCTCATTTAATGAGTGGGAAAGGCCAGCAAAAGAGGAAGTGGTTTGGGAGGAAGAGCGGGAATTCCTGGAGTGACATCTTGTTGTCTGCTCTTGTTTCTTCTGTGGGATGGAGCTGTAAACTACCACGCACGAGTGACCACTTAAAAAGTGAATGGGCGGTGATGAACGTTTATGACGCCTTCCTACAGTCTTAGGCAGGGTGTGCTGCAGCAGTGTCCTGCCTGCTGTTTCGCGGGCCTGGAATCTGCTTGGAGACAGGAACTGGACACACTCGCATCTGCCCTGCGCCAGGCACAGGAGGTCATGGACCTTGATTTGAACTTCACAAAAACCAGAGCCTTATCGCGGTGAGAGACATTGCTTGGTGATATTGCAGGAGGATGAGGGAATTGCTGGGGACCACAGGAGACTGAAACTGGTCACAAGCTCCAGGTGTCTGTGACAGAGCCCCATTGTCTCACTGCCCAGCTCTAACCCAGTACCACATTCCGTGCCCCTCACTCCGCCCTGCTTCTTAGCTTTTCCTTCTGCTCTTAAAACTCTGCACCATGACCACTTTTCTTTAACTAAGAGTTCTGGCAACACTCCTCCTTTACTGTAACTAATTCCCCATGTGAGAAGTGTTGCTCCTTCATAATGAGCCAGCCTTGCAAAGACTGAACTCCACCCCCTTCCCATCATCCATCTGTGACGATGGATTGCCGCGTATGACAATTGATGGACGGAAAAAAAAAAAAAAAAAACAGACCGGGACCTTCCAAAAGCCACCGCGTGAACAGCAGTGCCTAAGCCGCTGAAAGATCGCCCTGTCTCTTCATGCTATTTGTTTAGACAACTACTTATTCTTCAATTCAAGTTCTCAAAAATTTATGACCTCAACATCTTGGCAGGTCATAACTGGACTGCCGGGCTCCCTGGCTCGCAGCTGACAAATGCTGTTGTCTGCTCCATTCTTATTGTTCCCAGCTCTCTGGCTATTTTTTCACACTCTTGTTGGCCCTTTGTCCTTCTCCCTACCCCCATCCCCCATCTTTTGTCTTTTTCGTTCTCTCTCTCTCTCTCTCTCTCTCTCTCTCTCTCTCACACACACACACACACACACAGAGAGAGAGAGAGAGAGAGAGAGAGAGAGAGAGAGAGAGAGAGCGCTCTTCTGCAAAGGGAATTCTTTCCCTCGCTCTGCCATCTTCCCGCCCAAGGTAGTAGGAGCCTCGTTCTGATCTGGAGGATGGAGTGACCTGACACTGTTGCTAATAGGTTGGATCAATATCATGAAATGTGCCACATCCTTCTTCATTTTCTCATCATGCAGCAATCGATAGTCTTGCCATGCTGTAAACCTTCCTCAAAAAGGTTCAACACTTTTCGTTTCCTGGGCTGCATGTCCTCACATTAAGATACGAGGGACAGGAAAAAAATTCATCCAGTTTAAGTGGTGTTGGCTCTTTGTTCTGTGATGCATGTGATACGCCATGTTCACAGATGCACCTGGATAAATCCTGTGAGTGAGTGTGGGGTGCATGGGGATATGTGTGAGTGTGTTTGTGGATATGTGTGGGGAGGTGTGAGTGTGTGTCATATGTCCCAAAAGTGGACAGAACAACGACATCTACTTTGCCCTCAGGGAACTGTACTATCTTGAGGCAAAGCTATGTGAAGAGAGGTTTATTCTTTCCTAGGAATGTATGCTATATATAAAAAAAAAATCTTTGGCTATAATATCTTAGGCAGCAGATCATTGATAATGTGAATAATATCACCTGGGTTAAAGAAAAAAATGAAAGGAAAACAAACAAAACATAAGACCATGGCCCACATTATGACATTTGCTCTGGACCCAAAATCCTTATAGGGCAACATGCCAGATTCAGGCAAAATAAATAAATCTATGTGTTGGAGTTCAAAAGCATGGTAAGCTCCCTTTATGCCTGACAGAAATAATATCCACTCTGGGGCTGCCACAGAGCTTGGGACTCCAGCAGTATCATCTCTCCTTAGTTTTAAAGCCAAAGGAAAAAGGCAGACACTGGATGCATGTATTGGGAAGGAAAAGAAAGATAAAGTCATTCAAATAGCAGGTCCCTGACTTCTGAAGCTTCAGGTTATGACTTTTTGGTGTTTTGATATAAAAAAGAAATGCCTTCAATAGAAACTGTATTTCAGATTTTGAATTTTTACCTTTTCCCCCACCATGACAGACAGCAACACTGGGCACGGCAGGGAACTGCATCTCCCAGTCACTCCGACATCATGAGGACAGACAGTCCCTAGCTGCACACCCCATGCTAGCTGCAAAGTTGTAAGGCTCAGCAGGCCAGATGCAGTAAACGCACTTCTGATTTCCAAAGCTTCAGCTTTCCCATATGTTTACCAGGATGTAACCCAATCATGAATCAAGGAGCAGGTGTATATCAAATTAAAGTTTAACCTCGAGAATTCTAGAAGAGGGAGCGGCGAGGCTGCAGTAGGCAAAATAACAGCATTTCACAGATGCTTTCTGTCTCACAGCCAGCACCTGTTACCATGTTACAGTATACAGCAGAGATAGATCACTTTGAAAATGTCCCAGGATCGTTGAGATGTGGGCATGATCCTGGATCGTTTAGGTGGCCACGGGAAAAGTACACATCTCTTAAACGTAGATGGAGGAGGAAGCTTAGAGTCAGAAAGCGAGGAGGAAGTTGGTGTGAGTGATCTGAGAGAGGAACTCTTCCAGACCTCTCTGTGTGAGAACGGGGAAGCAGAACATGAGCCAAGGGTGTGTAGTTTCTAGAAGCAAGAAGAGGCAAAGTAAACAGGCAAACTCAACATTGCTGGCATAATGACCTTTGTCGAGCATCGTGGCTAATGCTGAACTTCTAAGCTACAGAACCTTCTGGTAATTGTAGTAGGAATTATTAAATAGAAACCGCCCTGCCAACTCTCCTGCCCCACCAGGTCTCAGCACCAAGCACTGGCCTTCTGTCTACTCAGCATGGTGGTTCTCCCCGCTGCCTCCAAGCTGATCTCTCCCAGCTACTTCCTACAGCAATCCTGCCAGCCTGACCATATCTCTAGCAGGGTCCCCACACTCCTGCCCTTCACCCACTCCTTCTACATACCCAGTAAATCATGACTCTTAATCTTAAATTGTTAACCAATTATATTTATGTATATGAAACTCACAATTAAATGATGTCAACTTACAGTGATAAAAGTCTTATCCCAATTTCTAACCTTTGGGTAATCTAATCTTGATACCTGTCTCCTCCTCTCCCGCTCACTTGCATCTGCTGTGACCTAATTCTTAGCTCTGCCTCCTCTTTTCTCTCCAATTACAGGACTCTCACTGCCTCCGTGTCACTGGATAGGAACTACCTTGCAACAGGTAATAAATCTGGGAGGTTTTTTTTCTTATCTTGGCTTCATTTGTTCTGTTTAAGGACAGGTGTTTACTATATACACTTAAAGTCTCGACTTTTCTGCTTCATTCTGCTGAGTACTAAATTATACTTATGTGAAGTCATGCCCGGAATTACTGTTTTTCAGGACACCACAGTTGTGAAGTGAAAACTTCAAAAGACAAGCATGGGATATGAAGTCTAGCAGTGTAGCTGAGACTAGAGGTAAGAAAAGCTAGCCAAACCCAGGAAAGGCAAGATTCACCACAGGGAACTTCAGAGGATAACTGAGAGATGAGGTTGAGCCCTCACGGACAAGGCCCGCCTTGGCTTGTGACTTCTAGGTCCACACGGATGGGAAGTACATCGTTGTGAACCTAGCTGGGCACTGGAGAGCGCTAGGGAAGGCAGGATCTAAGAAACATGCATCCAAAGTTGTTTCCCAAAGCGACCTGAGTTGAGGGAGGTTGAGGACCAGAATGGCATTCCTCGCTGCCCAAGATTTCTGTGCCAAATGTGCGATTCTAGTTCACGTGTGGTTTCATTAGTTTGTGTTCAGTCCAGATTCGGAGACATCAGGCAGAGGCCAGAGGGAATGTTTCTCAACCTCAGCAGCTGAGGTCAGGGCATCTTATGGTAAATGATGTGAGGCTTGTCAAATGGCATAGGAATTGGGAGAGAGGTGTTGGGGTACCCCGAAGGATAGCTCTCCAACACTTGGAGAGAGGTGTTGGGGTACCCCAAAGGATAGCTCTCCAGCACTTGCAACTTGGCTGCGGTAGAAAAACATTAAGTTTCAAAAGCGTATTGTATCACGTTGGGTTATTACCACCTAAATGTGCTGCCTTATAATTTCCAGTAGGGCTAACGTTGCCCAGATAGTTTTCGAATTTCCCTGGACTTCAAACATCATCTATAGTGAACACTTGATTACATATGGTAGATAATGATGAACCAAACTAACGGTGTTGATCTGTCAAGAAAACCAAACTAACGGTGTTGATCTGTTAAGAAAGTGTCCCCGACCCACGACCCCCTTCCCACTGAACGGGTCACAGGATTGCCTTTTCAATGTGCTTCATTTCCTTGTGCTTTGCAGATGTGGGGTCCACAGACTGAACATTCCTGGCACAGGAATGGTCAACAAATCTCCAGGGACCAGGCTTCCCTCAACAGCGCATGCTCACTTCTCATCTCTTTCGAATTTGGCGGTTCTCACGGTATTTGAATCCCTTCATTCTAACTCTGTTCGTTATGGTGATCTGAATTCTCTCGATCTTGACACGCTCTGTATTAGTTTTGAGCTCCGTGAACCACATCTACTTGGTAGCCACCTTGCTTCACAAATAAGGAACATGCTTTCCTGGCAGGCGCTACACTTCCGGGAAAGACGCTGTGACTATGGCTGACGTGGTACACGGGGTCTTCGGTGAGTTTGTTTACTCTGAGTAGTGTGAATACGACTGACAACGTTCTGCTGTTGCCAAGCAGCTTCACTTGAAAGAAACATCCTTTGAGGAAGAAAAAGTCAATTGACAAGGTGCACTCTGTGTGTGTGTGTGTGTGTGTGTGTGTGTGTGTGAGAGAGAGAGAGAGAGAGAGAGAGAGAGAGAGAGAGAGAAGTTGCACTGCCTTGCAAGCCTTCAGCAACCACAACCCTGGCCATTAAGCCTCTGTCAATGGCAATGCAAAACCTTCCACTAGCAAAAAATATACAACCTGCTGGAGGCGCAGAGAAGGGTTAGCCTTCTTAGAAATGAAGTATTTTTAATTAAGATACGTACCTTGGCTCTTTTGAACAGAATGCAATTTCTCATTTAAGGTCCTACAACACAGCATAGAAATAACTTTTACAAGGCACCGAGAAGAAACCAACTCTGTGTGACTCATCTGTGAAATGCAGGTTACTGCAGCAGTCTCTCTGAGGTGAGTCTATGTGTGAGAGGCAGGGTGTGGTATATCATACAGTGACGTGGAATTCACGAGCCAAGAGAGGAAAAAAAGTCTCTCTCATCGTCCATCTTAAAGACGACAGAAGCATAACTCATCTCACGCCTTAACGTAGGGACGTGATTTCTCAGAGGAGTTTCAGGAGTATTCCCAAGGCATATCCCTCACTCCTGTCTCAACTACTTTGGGGATGTCATGGTGTAACATTAAGAAGTATAATGAATAGAGAAAACGACACATAATACAAAGGGTAAAAACCTCGAACAGAAACTGGTCATCCCTACCTAGTTAGTTCATTCCTAGATCATTCCTGGCCATGACGCTCACTCAACATCTCCACGGATGAAGATTCTCAGTTGATGCTTGAGGTCTGTGATATATTTTCTTTAGCTCACAGTGTTCTACTTCTCAAGTCCATAAGACTTCCAATACTATCCCCTCCATTCTGTCGCCATGATACTAGCCACCAGGCATATTTGGGTATCTAGTGATCCAAAATGTTATACTATGACAGAAACCCTCTGTAACACTTTTGGGGAGGATGATCCTTGGGCCATAAAATGCTTGCCCAATGCCTAGGTCAGGTCTGAGGGCCTCTACACTTCTGGCCTGGATCTTACTAACTTCAGCTACTCTTAATGTCCATATGTGTAGCCTAGGGCTTCCTGCTTGGTAAGGAGGACTTGAATTCTCAAGTGAGCATTTGGGGCCACACAGAAGTCTGGGGAGTTCAGTATGTTTGGGCAAAGTACTTAGATTTATAGTTTATTATACTGATCCAGACAGTTTAACATAAAAATATGGAGAGGAATGGAGGAAGAGGAGAAAGAAATAAAGAGAAAAGAGATGAACGAGAGTTTACTTTGGTTTCTGGCTTTGTCAACTGAATTGGAGTCTGAAAGACCATGAACTCACATCTCTGGGTGTATCTTAGAGGATGTTCCCAGAAAGGTTTAAGAAAGGAGAGAAGACAGACTCTGAATCCCATGGATCAGTTTATGGATGGTCCTGGGGTCCTAGAGTCCTGGGGTTCTGAGGTCCTATTGTCCTGGGATCCTGAGGTCCTGGGGTCCAGTCTTCCTGGGATCCTAGAGTCCTGGAATCCTGGGCCCTGGGGTCCTGAGGTCATGGGGACCTTGGAACCTGGAGTCCTGAGGTCCTGGGGACCTGGGGACCTGGGTCCTGAGGTCCTGGGGTCTTGAAGTCCTGGGGTCCTAGGTCTTGAGGTTCTGGGTCCTGAGACCCTGGGACCTGAAATCCTGGTGACCTGGAGACCTGGGGTCCTAGAGTCCTGAGGACCTGAGATCCTGGAGTTGTGGGGTCCTGGGGTCCTGGGTCCTGAAATCCTGGGAACTTAGGGTCCTGAGTCCTGAGGTCCTAGGGTCCTGGGGTCCTAAGGTCCTAAGGTCCTAAGGTGTACAGAGCCATATTGGGGCAGTCTTGCACTTGGTCAGAGTTTGACTTTGGTCAAGGTTAACTTCTCCGAGTTAGCCAGGATCCTGCTCCACCTAGGGTGGAGTGCTTGAAGTAAAGGTTAAGTTCATTGTTCCTCCAGGTCTAGGAATTCCTGAATTAAGCAGGTGACCCACCCAGCTGCCGGAGCAGTCAAGACGAGGACCTCCAAGAGAAGCTAGACAACTTCCACCGGAACTCAGCCTGGAGTCTGGGGGGAAGGGTTTGCCCAAACTGTTAAAAGGTCTGGCGCCATTAAAGTTTCCGGCTTTGATCAGTGAACATTGTCTTAGCCGCACTTTCTTTTCGCCCCTCTTCCCTATAACCCCAAAATTCTCTCAACAGGTAACCCGGTTTACATGTGGCTGCTGGCAGCTACACTAAGGTCCTAAGGTCTTGGTATTCTGGAGTTCTGGGGTTCTAAATAGAATGTATAACATGAGATGAGCTCCAATGTTCTCTCTGCTCATGCTCATAACCATGACTATGACCGTGGTCATGACCATGTTCTCATTCTCCCTGCCATGCATTCCCACTGCACGGCTATACCCTCTCAAACTGTATGGCAAATTAAATCCTTCCTCTTTAAGTTGCTTCTTCTCAGGAATACATGTGAGAAGTAACAATACAACTTCTAAAACTGAAGTGCTAACATTAAGTAAGGCCTGTGTCCAAGAGGCAAGCTCAGTGCATGGCTCTCGTCTCACATCCCTCCTCGGGCCAAGAGCAAGCAGTACAGTGGCTGATGATATTTATCCAGCAAGTCCAGCTCCATGCTTTATGTCTGGTCATCTCCAAGAACAAATGGGTCACTGCTACTGACTGTGATCTCTGCTGTAAAGGACAGAGTGCAGAATGCAAGTCGGTTGAAGAACATCCTTCATCCACACACAGCATCCTGTGCTTCCCTTCTGTACTAACTGGAACCTCTGGCTTCAGAAAGTCCCAGATATCACTATCACATATGCCTCTCCAGTCTATAGGGGACTGATGGGCAAATGAGCCACTGCAGGAAAAGCCATGGAAAATAGGCATTGATCCGAACTTGAAGGTGCAGTGTGAAATTGTTTATAAATTGTCTGGATAATTGGAGGCACTGAAGTGGGACACTCTGGTCTCCATCCCTCTCTCTTGTTCTGGGCAAAGCTTTAATTAACTTCCTGAAAGGAAGCAACATGGCCTCCTGAGCCAGCGTCGCTTCATTGCCACGTAGCCAGACACGTGAGGCGTCCGCTCTCATCACCATGCAGATATCTACAAATGAAGACAGCATTTCTTCTAAGCATTGTAGAAAGAATCAAACTAGGTGACTCCGTAACACCTGGGCTAGGGCATGGCATTCCTGGGTCTTCATTTGATAGTACTTTGCTTCCTAGAATCCTGTCCAAACTAGCATCTTAAGTTTTTATATTTGATGCTATATAAACTAACCATCTTACCTTCCCATGTGGGCTTGTTCTTCTTAACTCTTCATCCTTATCAAGGCACCTTGGGATGGCGACCTTAGATCTATCCCTTTCCTCTGTCTGAGTTTTCCTCCCACCCCTTTCCCACCTACCCTGACCAGCAGCCTTACTTTAAGAGTAACATGAAGAAGTTCCTAGGCACTTTGCTCTCAGTCTTCAGGACAACAACAAACTTAGGCATCACATGATGCTGGGAGATAAGAAGGCTCTAGGTGTTTATTTCCTTCTCTTTTCCCTCTCAGTTCAACTTGCATTGGCTGGGTACCTCATCTGAAGGAAGATCAATGAGGCTCTTAAAGTGTTCTACTCTATAGTACCTGCTTTATGGAGTCGGAAAACTATTTTCTATCCTTATCCCTTTACACCTAGCCCTACCTCCCTGAATATTTTGTTTGTCCTTAGACTCTGCTAAAAGATTCAAAAACAGACAAATACAGAACAGAAGCAATTTTTAAAAAAAAAAATGAAGAAAAAGATGTTGCTAAAAATTGTTCTGACCAGGTAAAACATCTTTTATCTGGCAGTTTTCACTCAAGACTAGCATTTATTTTGATCCTCAAATCTCAAGAAGTCCATTCCCTAATGATTAACATTCTTGGTGCTTGAAGATGAGGTGTATGTTGTCATGGGAGAAAAGTTATAAACAGTCTTACCCAGCAGCAAACTCTGCCAGATACAATGCAATGGACCTGGCAAGATATGCCCATTTGGTACAATAGTGGTATGGCTGTCTTGGGAGTAACTAACAGCTGTCTGGTTGGATTTAAGGCTTTCCCAGTGGGCAGGAACTCATACCTCATGACTAGCCTATAGTTAGAAAGGTCATAGATCATAGGAGAAAAATGCTACTACAGTTTTGCTAAATTGCTATGGTGTTAAACCTCCTTTTAAATACTTGTCTAATGAGGGGGGTATGCTCCAGCCCCAGTAAGAAGCAGAACTCAACAGCTTTGACCACATGGCTCTAGTTTTAGAGTCCAGAATTGAAGGGACTACTGGGACAATTGATGCTGGTTAGCTGGGACTAAGAAATTCACAGTGATTAGGAAGAGACTAGCATCACTGAGATGAAATCTTCTGGAAAGTGTTTTTTGAAAGCACAAAGAAGCCTTGTTCTTTGTCCAAGATAGCCAAGGTTATACCTCATGCTGCATGCAGCTGGGCTAGATAATATGTAAGAATCACTCCTATTGTACTGTTTTTGAAGGCATGAAGGGGTCATGGCGAACAGCTGAGGCTTGGCACTGTGAGAGGCAAGGAAAAGCCATTGGTGAAGGTGCAGGCTCAGTTGCAGTTGATGACCTGGAACTGAAGGAGTCATGCAAAGAAGTTGAGGTTTTGCACCTTGAATAGAGCTTATGAGACGCTATTGGTGAAGCCGAAGCAGTCAAAGATCCCAGTATATTGGAGATGCCAGTACCATGGATGATCACCAAGAGCAGCAGCAGTGGAATGGATCAACCTGAGCTTAGAGAGCTACAGAGGGCGGAGCTAGAGAAGTGACACCAGCCCTTTGGAAGAGCCCAGAAGATCATGTGTGGATCCTAGACACTGGAACAAAAAGCTGTATCTGATAAAGTTGCCTCACAGACTGCAAGATGTTTAAGATGCCAGAGCCATGTGATATCTGCTAAGGAAAACTGCTAACAGGGAGTGGAACCAACCTAGGAGAAGGAAGTTTGTTGAAGCCAACAAAGATGAAAAAGGAGTTGAAGATCTGAAGACAACTTTAACATCAGACATAGAGATGCAGACTTTAGAGTTTGCCCAGCTGGTTTTCTGTCTTGCTTTGGGGATTACAGTTAAATGATTGGCTGAATCTCAGAAGAGGCTTTGAACTTTGGACTTTTAACATTGTTGAGACTTCTATAGACTTTGGGGACTTTGGAAGTTGGACTAAATATATTTTTTATTTTTCTATGGCTAGGTAAGACCCCCATAGACTCATGTATTTGAACAAGCCTATGGGAGTCAGAGAATGGAATGTGATGGTTTGTATATGCTTGGCCCAGGGAGTGGTACTATTAGAAGGTGTGGCCTCGTTGGATTAAGTGGGTGAGGGCCTTAAGACCCTCATCCTAGCTTCCGGGAAGACAGTCTTCACTTGTTTGCCTTCAGAACAAGATGAAAAACTCTCAGATCCTCCTACACCATGCCTGCCTGGATGCTGCCATGCTTCTGCCTTGATGACAATAGACTGAATCTCTGAACCTGTTAGGCAGCCCCAATTAATGCTGTTTCTTATAAGAGTTGCCTTGGTCATGGTGTCTGTTCACAGCAGTAAAACCCTAACAAAGACAAAGGGTTAACAGGACACTACAGAACATGGCGGCTGGCTTTCTTATCAACTCCTTCTTCAGCACTTCTGTCCCCAGTTGTAACCATTGATGCAGATGTTACCTTTGTAGTTCATCTCTGGAGTGATCAGAGACAAATTCAGTGAGACTCTGTGTTTCTGCCTCCTCTGCGTTACCTGCCATCTGCCCTGAGATGGGAGCTGCTCAGATGGGAGACTGATAACTGCTCAGCCAGCTCCCTCCCTGGTGAGTGCACCACAGCATCAGCCTAGAGTAAATTTTGCTTTGTGGAGAGTCATGGCAAAAATCGTGCTAGCCCTGGGGATGCTGCTCGGTTGGTAGAGTGCCTACCTTGCTAATTCCTTCAGTCCCTGTGGGGTGAAAACATTATCTGACTTCAATATTGGGAAGCCATGTCCACTGGATTTAGAAAGCAATACTTTCATTCTCCTAAGGCATGTCCAGAAGTCCATTGACTCCTGTGACCTTCCCTCACAAGCTGACACAGAGAAAGCGAGCTGTAGATGGACAGTAGTACCTTCCTAATACCACTGCATTATGTCTCTGCATTCTTCTAAATCCATTCATTTTTTTGGGACACAGCAAAAGTCAGGCAGGTACTCCTTGCCTGACAGTTTGTGCACACACTGAGTGCATTAGTCTGGCATAGCACACTTACAGTGCTGAGCTGCACATTCCTCTCCTGTGTGCTCCCTCAGGGTAAAAAATTGGTGCACCTCCTTGGCTACTGTAATGGTTTATATATGCTTGGGCTATGGAGTAGCACTATTAGGAGGTATGGCCTTGTTGTAGGTGTGTCACTGTGGCCCTGGACTTTAATATCCTCGTCCTAGCTGCTTGCAAGACAGTCTATTTCTAGCAGCCTTCAGATGAAAATGTAGAGCTCTCAGTTCCTCCTGCACCATGCCTGCCTGGATGCTGCCATGCTCCCACCTTGATGACAATGGACTGAACTTCTGAACCTGTAAGCCAGCCCCGATTAAATGTTGTCCTTATAAGAGTTGCCTTGGTCATGGTGTCTGTTCACATCTATAAAACCCTAACTGAGACAGCCACCATTCACTGCCTCTTCCTTGACCCCAGCCATTCTTCTATTAGGGTTGTAAGCACAGACCACACCACCTCCCTAGAATGAGGCTCACAGCATAGCTGCAGTCCTAAGAGCATTTGCTCACCAGGTTAGCATCCCCTGGCTGAGCAAGATATGGCTACAGCTATGAGAAGCCAGGTGCTTTGCTCCATCCTGGGTGTGTGTGTGTGTGGGGGGGGGTGCTTTGCCATGATGTCACACCAAATTAGCCTTCTTCAGAGCCTGATTTTGCTCTTACTCACCTTCACAGGATTTTGTTTCTTTTTAGCTAGTTCAGATGGTGGCACTGAACAACTCCATCCAGCTGCAGAAATGGAATACGCTTAGAACACTGCCCTCTCCACTGTACACTCAGAGTCAGGAACACTTTGAAGGATTTAATCAGAGACAGGTTAATGAAGGGAGCCTGCACTGGTGCAGCATGGTTGATGACTTATAAAGGACCTGAGAATGGCCAAGGTGAAACTTCCTAAGCATTACTATACCTAAGCAGAAATGACAGACAGGAGGAGGAAGCCTGAGTGGCCTTCAGCAAGAACTGTGACCACTGATGTAGTGGGCAGTTGTCCTTCCTACAGGCAGGAGTGCACACTGACACAGGAGCCCTACATTATTTTCCTAAATGTGGGCACAATTCCAGGACATGTGGGTTTGGGGAACTGGTTGGACTCTCTTCCTTGGTGCTAATGGAGAAAAGGACGGAAGTAGAGGCATGGACCAAGAACCACCGAAAACCTAGCACATGAGGGTTGCAGAACAGGCTGCTCTTCCACTCTCTGAGAACCAGAAGTCGGAGAGCCCAGACCAGAATTGGGATGAGGGCATGTCTTGGTCAGGGTTTCTATTCCTGCACAAACATCATGACCAAGAAGCAAGTTGGGGAGGAAAGGGTTTATTCAGCTTACACTCCCATGTTGCTGTTGATCACCAAAGGAAGTCAGTGCAGGAATTCATACAGGGTAGGAACTTGGAGGCAGGAGCTGATGCAGAGGCCGTGGAGGGATGTTACTTACTGGCTTGCTTCCCCTGGCTTGCTCAGCTTGCTTTCTTATAGAAGCCAAGACTACCAGCCCAGGATGGCACCACCCACATGGGGCCCTCCCACCCTTGATCACTAATTGAGAAAATGCCTTAAAGCTGGATCTCATGGAGGCATCTCCTCAAGGGACACTCCTTTCTCTGTGATAACTCCAGTTTCAAGTTGAAACACAAAACCAACCAATACAGGGCACGAAGGAACAGACAACTGCCAAACAAATCCTGGGATGTGATGCTCTAAGCCAACTACTCTTTAGACCTGAGGAACAGTGGTAGACTGGAGAACCAGCCAAAGTCCCGAGTGGACAATGCACCAGTACTGTGGCTTATGCACACTTTCCTGAAGCAAAAGTGTAAGTCAGTTCCACTTCGTCTGGGCATCTGCGGATGGAGGAACATCTTACTTTTCCAAGATTGGGATACAATTTGAGTTTCAGGAACATATCCCACAATGTCTTTTAAAATAGAAAGAAAACGTATTTAATCTCTAGCTACATTCTAAGGCAAGGCAGTGATGAGAATGAGTATAGCAGGTCGTTCCAGCCATCCAGGTGCCCTTGAATCGTGATTCTAAGAGAAGGTCTGAAGGTTATGCTGGCAGAGAATTCCCAGGTTTGCCAATGACACTTAGCACGTCCTCGATTCTTGGGTGGACAAACACTAGGCAGACAGACGCATGTGAAATTTCTCATAAGCCATCCTTCTTTTGAGGGCGTTATTAGGTAAGGCTGGGTGATTCTTTGCCATTGGATCTCACCAGCAGTTATTCGGTTTGAATCTGCTGCCCCTAGGAGTCCTAAACACTGTCATTGTCCTAGGGCAAAAGTGAGTCAGGGATACTGACTCACACAAACCAAATTAAAATCACAGCACATTGGAGGAATGCCACTAGAACACAAGGACAAGTGGTTTTGTTTTGGTTGTGTGTGTGTGTGTGTGTGTTTTATCCAATGAAAAGATCTACCATATCTCCAGCTGAGGACAGGTTCTTCTCAGAGAGGTCAAAATAATAACTCTAAGCTAGGTAGTAAGTGCAGAATCAGATCAAAGGGGAGAAGGGAGTCTGGGAGGATTTATCCTGGCTGGCCCTGGGGTGACATGATGAATCTTTCCTCAGGCTGGTGAGTATAATGAATCACTGCCCACCCTTGATATGCACACCTTCCTGGTAATTAAATTAAGGCTGTCTTGCAGATTCAGTGTCTCCTGGCTTGAACTTGGACGATGGTAAAAAACGCAATGCCAGGTTTTGTCCCGTTGAGCTGCGCTTTTGAGATTTAGCTTCTTTGTTTGTGTTTCCATGACTCAGCGCAGCTACCAGGGATAGGCTGCTTCTAAGTAGTACACATGCCGACCCTGTCTTTCTGAGACCCAAGTCACTGTGTGCTGAATCGTGCTGAATCAGAGGACAGTCCAAACCCTTTGCCCACCCACTCAGCCCATCAATAAACCCTAGATGTGGATTTTACTAGCTGAATACTAGGAACCAAATCTCATTTCTCTTATCTTCAACTACTTCAGGGAAATCTCACTTTTCTTTGTTTACCTCATAGGTAATTGTGAGTGTACATAGAGGTGCATGTTAGGCATGTGTGTGTGTGTGTGTGTGTGTGTTTGTAGGTGTGTGTGTGGTGTGTGGAGTGTGTGATGTGCTGTGTATGTGATGTGTGGTGTGTGTGGTGTGTATATGATGTGTGTGGTGTGTGTGGTATTTGCGGTGGTATGCGTGGTGTGTGTGGTGTGTGTAGTGTATGTGTGTGGTGTGTATGTGGTGTGTGTGTGGTGTATATGTGGTGTGTGTGTGTGGTATATGTGTGTGGTGCGGTGTGTGTATGTGGTGTGATGTGTGTGTGTGTTACCTATCATTTAATTGGGGTTCAGGCATTAATTTCAAAAGAAGCAAATGGTTCCCTTTTGTTCTAAACTTTAGTTTGAAAGAGGTTTCATGTATAGAAACTTCTGAAATGTGCCTGTAAAATCATCACCCTGAGGGGTTGTGCACAGTGGACCGTAACAGACACATGGAAATTTAGAAAAATTCTTGCCATACCTTCCTAGATTGCTGCAAAGAGCAATGGTATTTAGAGGTTATCTGTATACCTGACCCTGTGTTAGCACACCTGATGGTCAGCTGCTCCTGCTGCATCAACTCAGGCACTACCTTTAAAGAGATGACACTGGACCAGGTGGACTGTGACCCAAGAAGGTCAACTTCATCTCATAGGCAGTTCAGTTATCCTGGGATTTGTGTACTGAAGATTCATTGGAGAATTGCTTTCCCAAGCAATGTCTAAAGGAGATGAGGGAAGATGGTAGAGTCAGGGAAAATGTTATCTCAAAACTGGACTGTAATCCAGAGATCCAACAGTGTCCTCTGAGCTACTCCAGAGCTACATGGTTCTCAAGGACTATGGGATTCATTAACCACCAAACACTCACTAAGAGAGACATCCCTCTGAGCAGGCCTGTGACAACACAGAAGTTGGCATTCTTTGTATGAGGGCAACCCCTAGAGAAAAGCTCTCGAGAATACAGTTAGCCATTCACTTCCATAAGTTAGAGACATGAAAGTCCATGCCTGTGACCCCGCACTAGACTACAGGCATGTGAAAGCATTTGATATTGTATCAGGATGTCACCTACAAAGGTTACATTTGAGAACTGTATAGTCCACTTAAAACATTGTCCAAAATGTCAGGTTTAAATAAGCTCAGATTGTATAGCTGCATTCAGAGCTAGCCAGGTGGACAGGGTGCATACATCTTTACAGCCTCCCATTATGCAAGATGGGGACAAGGCTATTGTTGGGATGAAGTATTTCTGGTCTTATTAGCATTATCGATGCTAAGAGGTAACTGCTTTATAAGGAAGATTCATTCTAGAAGCAGAACAATCATTTCATCATGAAGTCAGTAGGCTTCTTCCTGCTTCTTATGTAAACCCATCTCTACCCACAATGTTATTGTCTAACATAGTCTCAGGCCATCTCCATTCTGTGGTCATGGAAGTAAGCTGAAGTAACTGGATGGTCAGAAAACAAGGTCCCCAACAGTGACCCTGACAGTGCTTGCAACTGTGTCAAGCATAAGACAATCATCTGTAATGACCCAGGCAGAAGAGCTAGACAAACTAATAGAATTGTCTGTGGCACTGTTCTCTTCTATCCCATGCCCTTGTGTAAACCCTCCTTTACCTCCACCCCAAACCCATTGTCAGGAAGTGACAGGATATTTTGGCACCAAACTGTCAGTGACTCACGATATGTCTCCTCTCCACCTTCCTTGGAACATTTAGTCAGGTCCCCTGGGATCAACTCCAATGGAAATAGGACACTAGTCTTGTTCTTGGGTGCACAAGCTTGGGACCAAAATGGAGAAAGGACAGAATTTCTGCACAATTAGTAAAAGATGGGGGAGCTGCGTGCTCTGTGTAACTTTTCCTCTTTCTCATTGCTAGCAGAAACCCAATTTTATTTTTTGTGGCCATGTGCTTATCTAAAAGACAGCCTCAGACTTCTTTGCATTGAGATGCGGCCAAATTGATTTAAGTCAATTGGGGAGGAAGTCCAAGGAAAGGACTGCAAACCAAGCTGGTCTCACTGGCTAGCTTCACTTCAGGTTTAACCCCCACTCCACTTTCTCCTGTTGGGATATGAACATGATGGCCAGAGAGTCAGCAAACGTTTTGGACAATGAGTCTGCCTTAGAATGATGGAACAGAAGAGAAGGAACATAATCCCCTTTGCCCACTCTACATCTTTTGATTCCTTCATGTGAGGAAGAAATGAACCTCCATCACGTCTTGGGTTTCCTACTATGTATAGCTAGAACGAAGCTTAGCACAATCAACGCAGAACTGGGCTCCTGGGAGCAGGTCCCAGAGATAATGGAGCCCCAGACACTAAGCAAGCAGAGTGAAGCCAGGTGCAGGCTATCCCTTGATGGTCTGAAGACGTTGCTGTCCTTGAAAATGCAGTAGGGAAACCCTGTTAGTCAGTAACTCATAGATCTGTCAATATGCTGTAAGCAGTTAAAGAATCAAGGCAGTGTAATGTTTAGCATATGCTGGCCTCTTTCTGAGACCTCTCCTGCTGAATTTCTAAGGAAGAGAGATGCTTTTAGCAGAACTAGCCAAACTATAAGCTTGTGTTTGGCTTCCAGGTGGAATAGATTCCTCATTTGGCCTCTCTCGGAGGAGGTCAAGTGTGCTTGCACTGCATTCAGAAGCAGCTGTGAAGCCTGTTTTTCCCCCCAGGAGATAAGGCTGCTGTCTCGAAGGAAGGTGGGGACTTGTTCATAAATTGGGCATTAAAAATGTCCTGCTTCATCTCAGCCCAGATGAGTCAGGGAGTAGTAGTCTGAGAAAACAGACCCCAATTGAGCCAACGCCAGTAGGTGTAAGATGAGACTCCTATTGCTTAAAATCTCCTTCAAGCCTTCCCTTTGTCAGTGAGTTCTGACAACATGGCTGAATAGAAGCGGAAAGACTAAGTCCATTCACCATGACAACGAACTTGAGCATGGTCATCAGCAACATGACTCATCAATCCCTGAGGAGCCCTCAAAACAGTATCAATAGCAAGTGGGGTATGGAAGGTGTGCGATCCCCTGACAGGATCTCTGCACACCTACTTTAGCTGAGGTAGTGGAGGGTGACAGACAGGGACGATACAAGCTGGTTTGATGAACAGCGCAGATGGGAGTCGTTCCCCACACAGAACCGCATGGCCAAGGGCAGCAGCACTCTGCTGAAAGCCTGAGCAAATAGGGGAGGGAGGGCCTTTTGTTTGTTTCCTTTTGATAAGGATGTGCTCATTTCTGTGGACCACCTTTCCCAAGTTCTAAATTTCCATTTAGTTACTTGGATTTTTTTTTTTTTTAATGATAGTATTGCTTCTCCCTCCCCAGCACTCTGGAGACTTGCTATTGAGCTGCCACTGGACCAGAAGAGGAAACACTTGAGATGTGATGTAGAAGACTGCATGCCATCCAGATAGCCTGAACTTTGAGCTAGGCACAGTAATTAGGCAAGTTCTCTGGGTGGCTTTGGAAGGAGGTGGGATATACTATATTCTAGACATAGTCTCTGTGGATACAGAGTGGCAAAGAGGCAAGCTAGCTTAGCTTTAATCCTCTCCCTTCTAACAGAACAGATGTCTTTCTTTTACAGAAGTGGGAAGGGGCTATTTTTAAAGACTCCCTAAAGCAAAGACTCCCTCTTGCTAGTAAACTATAAGGACCCACAGGATCTTCTAGAAAAGACCCTTAAAGCATGCAGGAGTTGTGTGGGGAGATTCCTCCTTTGCATCACCTGTTTTCTTGTCTTGCTAGAAATGTCTTGTCTTGCTAAAAACCAACACCTGGAGGTCTGCCAGTGAACTTGCACTAAAAGCCGACCCCCAGTATGTAGCTTGCCACAAGAGGGTAGAAAAGAAAGGGAGGAAGCTAGCCTGCCAGCCCCACCATATCTGCACATTGCTCTTTGTTACCTGGTATTGGTCATTTTGTTTCTTTCTCTTCAGAGAGTCATAGAAGCCACCATTTCTGCTTAGCACCACTCTATCTTCTGTTTAGTGACTCCATTGTGGTTGGTGGTTTCTGCCACTCAACTTACATAGACTCAGAAGCACTTACGAACTCCCAGCTCTGAGCAGTCCATACATTCTGAGTGAATAAACTGAAATCTCACATTCATAAGATACTAGGAAAGAAGCCACATATACATTGCTTGGGCACATGGTGGCTTCATTGTTGGCTTCTACACCTGTGAGGAAGACCTGAAATCATATGTCATAGATATCTTAGGCAGACTCAGGCACAAGCTTGTGCATGATCTTGAAAAGAATCCCAGGGGTGTGGATTCTTGTTTAAAACCTCTCTTCCCACAAGCCACCATTGTTGTAACAAGACTATATGGCTAAGCAAAGAGAATCCTTATGGTTTCTCCAGCTTTCAGTGTATAGCAACTGTAGTCTGTTGCCTCCTTTTCAGTCTATAAAGGTACTAAGATGGCCATAGAACAGCTTGACACTGTATTGGTTTCTTATTGCTGCTATGACACATTTCCAACAACTTAATGTTCCAAGTAACACCACAATTTTATTCTGTTACAGTTCTGAAGGTCAGAAGTCCAAGAAAGACTATAACTGAGGCTACACAATATAATCTATACCCTGACCTCCTCCACAGTTTCTAGAGGTTGCCTACATTCCTTGGCTTGTAGCCCCAATTAAGATCTTCAAAGTCAGCAATATGACATCTTCCAAATAACATTGTACCCTCTTACTTTGAAGATCCTTGTGTTTCTAGGGAGGCCATCTGATATTCTAAATCAATACCCCCAATTAATTACAACTTCTACGTCCTGTTGTTACATAAAGTCACTGGTTCTGACTAGGTTGGGGACACCTTCATGGAGCTTTTACTCAGCACACAAATACCAAAGTCAGCTCTTTATTCATGCACTGTGCATAGTGCCCCATGTTTTTTGAGATTCTTAAGTAACTGTCCCTTTGAGCTTCCAATGTTGTATGTAAAGCTTTTGTCAAGAGGCTCCTATTAAAATAAGTCTACCTTTAATTTATTGTTCTCAGTGTAGGTTCATGCTGTAGAAACCCTCAGCTGGGTGGGTGCATCTATTCACTTGCCAGAGTGTTAGGAATACTTCTTTTGCCATCCTACCTTGTAGATTATAAAGAAGTAGGTTCTGATAGTTCACATTTCTTCCCACTCAAGCCTGTGTGTGCCTCTATGACTTTGCAGTGCCTCCCAAAGGGGCAGAGTTTGTTTCCCTGGTCCCTAATATGGGATTTGTGAACATGTCTTCTTTGTCTCCTCCAAGTCACCATATAAAGGTCTGTCTTCTTGTACATCTGTGGTAGTATCCTGGCTAGTTTAATGCCAACTTCATAAAAGTTAGTCATCCGAAATGAGGAAGCCTCAACTTAGAAAATGACTCCATAAGATTCAGCTGTAAGGCATTTTCTGAGGTAGTGATTGATGGAAGAGATTCCAGTCCACTGTCAGTGGTGCCAACCCTGGGCTGTTGGTCCTCGATTCTGTAAGAAGGCAGGCTGAGCAAGGCATGATGAGTAAGTTAGTAGCAGTCCTACATAGTTTTTGGTGTCAGCTCCTGCCTCCAGGTTTTTTCCCTGTTTTGGTTTCTGTCCTGGCTTCCTTCAATGATCGACTACAATGTGGGCATATAGTCAAATAGACTTTTTCCTTCCTACATTGCTTTTGGTCATGGTGTTCTATTGCAGCAATAGAAACTCCAGGACAAATGATATCAGGATAATGAGTGGGGTATTGCTGTGACAGACCTGACCATGTCGTTTTGGAGAGGATTGTGGAAGAACTTTGGAACTTTGGGCTAGAAAAGCCATTGAATGTTCAAAGCTTGATGAGTTGTTCTGCAGGAGCCTGGGAAGATTAAAGTGTTGAGAGCAATGCAGAAGATGAAGGTCTGGCTTGTAAGTTTCAGAGGAAGTTTTAAGAATCTATCAGGGCTGTTCATTTTGAGTTAAGATTCCCTAGTTCTGGGGCTGAAGAATAACCAGAACTACTAAGTTGAAACCTTTGCCTTTCTGGAATGCTCACTGCTGGTTGGTTGGAATTGAGACACTGGCAATGATTAAGACCAGCATCGTTGACATAAAATTTTCTGGGAAGTATTTACTGAGTGTCAACATACAGATGCTGTGGTACAGAGTTGGCCAAGATTGCGCTTCAGCTAAACTTTGTAGTATAAGAGTCACCCAGGTGCTACTGGTTTTAAAGACATTAAGGGGTCATGGAAAACAGCTGAGGCTTGGCACTGTGAAAAGCCAGTAGAGGCCATTGGTAAAGGTACAGCCTCAGTGGCAGCTGAAGGCCTAGGATTGAAGGGATCATACAGAGAAGTTGAACCTTGACACCATAAAGAGAGCCCCGGAGTGTCGCGACCACCCCCTCTATTCCTTTCAAGCTAGGATACAGGCGCCGTGGTTTGCTAGGAGGCTCTTGAGATTTATCAGTGCATGTATCAGTGTGGGCCTCTTTAACCTGCTCTAAGGCCTCAGCTGTAGCCTGTATGGCAGGCAGGCAACTCTCACAAGTCAGACAGCTGAAGATAGCTTTCCACAAACCCTGCACTCCTGTTTTTCCAGCTCTGTCCTCTAGGTTGCCCTCCTCCCAGGCCCGATCTAAGTCCTTACCCAGCTTGTCCCAGCATGCAAGTGTGAGGTTACCAGACACAGCAAACCAAGGAGCTACCTCATCTAGGCAAAAACAGCTGACTAGAACTATCAGAACCACCGCCACCAACACTGAGATGACAATTAATGGAGGGATTCCTCCCGGCACGAACATAATCTGTTGGCCGTCGGCTGCTTTTACTTTCACTTTATGTAGCCTCCTTCCCAGGACTTAGAAAGAATGAGGCCTCCTTCCAAGGACTTTCAAATTCGGGGGCCCAACTTACCAGCCACTTACCAAGCACTTGCTCTGACTCTCAACAGGTTCTGGAACTCCCAGGGACGCAAAAAACTCGGCGGGTCCCGTACGGGCCGCCAAATGCGCTGCGCCAGTTCCCTGACCAGCAGGAAAGAAAGACTAGCACACCAGTTCCTTCCAGAGAGAGTTTACTCAGAATGTATGCCATGTTACAGCTTGCTGGGTGTGCCCCTGAATCTCCCTTGAGCGCGACTGCTATACCCTCGCTAGGACGGCCCATGGTCCGAGATGACGTTTCACTCTACCATTGGCCGAACCACAAGGCGTGAGATCAGACCACTAAGTGATCCAAGCCCCAAGCCTTATACAGACTTGTTTACTCCAGGAGCCAGGCTTAAAGGTGCAGTCAGCTCTCCACACCGGAGAGAGGCTGTAGTTGAAAATGCAGCCCAGTTGTAGCAAAAGACCCCAGAATGTTGGAGATACCAGTAGCATGGGTCAATCAGCAGCTGTGGAGTGGAGCCAGTGGTACCCTAGAAGACAAGCTGTAGAGCGACCGAGGCCAGAGCTGGAAAAGGGACTCAAGATTCCCAGAGGAGCCCAGAAAATTGTGAGTGAATTTCAGACATTGCTCATTAAGTTATTTACACAGTTATAATTTGGTTTTGCTTTATTAAGATTGTGACTGTGTCCTGGTTCTTCCCTCTTGAAGTAAACTAACTTATTTTCTGTTTTACAGGAGCCCAATAGTTGAGAAACTCAATGGTTTATAAAAGGAGAGGTTTGGGAGTTTTACAGAGAATTTGTGTTTTTACAAGAGATTGGATTTGTTTGTCATGTGGGGTTTTGAAAGGGTTCTTTAGTTTTTGAAGATCTGGTTTCAGTCTTCTCAAAGCTGTTCTGAAATCATTCGCAGACCAGACTGGCCTTGAACTCACAGAGATCCACCTGCCTCTGCCTCCTGAGTGCTGACATTAAATGCATGTGCCACCATGCCCAACTGAAACGATATTTTTTTAAAAAGATTTAAAATGTTTGCATTCGTAAGGATATGGGGCATTTTAAATTTGTAAAATGTTTTATGTTGTTATGTCTTTATTAATGTGTGATGCTAGGGATGAACAAGAAAGGAAAGGGTGTGGCTTAACAGTGATGCATCTATGTGTCAAGTTGACAAGAGGTCCGTTGTACTGGATAGTTTTACATCAACTTGACACACGCTAAAGTCATCATCTGACAGGAGGGAATCTCAATTGAGAAAATGCCTGGGCCAACTCTAAGCAAGCCTGAGGAACATTTTCTTAACTAGTGATTGGTGAGGGAGGGCTTTGCCCATTGCGTATAGCGCCATCCCTGGGCTGGTGGTCTTGGGTTTTATAACAAAGCAGGCTGATCAAGCCACAAGGAACAAGACAGGAAGCAGCACTCCTCCATTGCCTCTGCATGAGCTCCTGCCTCTAGGTTTCTGCCCTGTTTGTGAGTTCCTGCCTTGGCTTCCTTTAATGATAGACTACAAGGTGGAAGTGTAAGCCAAATGAACCTTTTCCTCCGCAACTTGCCTTTGGTTGTGGTGTTTCACCCCAGCAATGGAAGCTGTAGCTCAGACAGGCAGGACTAGAGGGACACTGGCTGGAGGAGGAAGAGAAGACCATGACACATGTCCAGAGTCAGGCTGCCTGCACTTAGGATAAGCCTCCATCTATTACCAAACCTGAGGAGTAACACGTGTTCTTTCACACAGCAGATCCCTGGGAATGTTCATGGAACGGTACTTGCGAGCTTCTCGGGGCTGGTCTAAGTGTATTAATCTTATCCACATATTCATCTTATAAATGGGTGTAACTCTCCCTATTTCACAGATAGAGAAAACTACAGAGAGAAAGCTGTCACCATGTCACTCAGAGGAGCTGGAACCACAACAGTGATCAGGCCATGTATCTGCTTATGTCATAGCTACTGGCTCAGACCTGAGCCATGGCTAAAGATCTGAGCTCTCTCTTCTCTTCTTTTCTCATGACCCATTTCAACCTGCCCTAAAAATTGGGGTTTTATATTTTCTTCCTAAGTGTGTCAGAGGGGAAGTTCAGAGCCCCTTGGATCGTCAATAAACTGTAAAATTGGACAAATAGATACAATGATTTGTTGATGCAGGACTCACATTCTAACTGCCCAAATGCATTTTATTGAACCCTTACTTGGGACATGGCCATGTGGGGTCTTGTTTGGGAAGCAGTATACCATAAAACAATACCATTTGTCCAGAAGCCAACCAACATGTAGTTCAGCTGACAGCATGAGAGAACTATTTTAGAAAATGAGCCACAGCTGAGATTTCTTATGAATAATATTTCTTTCTTTGTTTCAAAGTACTAAAGAATGTAGGTGTGGTTCTTCCTAGAAGCTTTAGAAAGCTCAATTTCTAGGAGAGACAGTGAGGGGGGTCAACAGCCCAGTTGTTTATACCTGAGACCCAAGGAACCCAAAATACAAACCTGTGCATGGGTCTTGGGGAATAGGGGACATATAAGATACAAAAGTGATGGGACGAGAGAGTCAAAGATGCTTGGTGCTTCTAGATGGAAAAGTGTCCTTACACAGTCTACTCAAACCCAAATGGATTTAAGGATGACCAAGAATAAAGGCGACAGACAATGTGCTTTATGGCATGTGGCACCTTGCTATCTTTGTGTCTGAAAGGAAGCAGCCACAAAAATCTCCCACACCAGTTGTATCATTATTATGAGAAATCTTAGGGAGATTATTTCTGCCACCCATTTTGGAAGATACTGATGATGGTAACCGATGGCAGTCATTGGGATCCCCTAAGCATTTACAATATCAGCTCTTTCTGGAGCTGCCCCCTTTTTATTGCAACCTGGTGCAGAAGGTATTAATCTTATGTCTTTTAAAAAAATAAATGAGTTGCAGGCTTAGAAATTGTTATTCTCTGAAGCCACAATAGCAGCCAATAATGAAAGAACTAGCATCTGGGTACAGCCTGTTTATGTCAGGCTTTATATAACAAACTAACAAAGAAAGACTTGGAGCATAGGAAGTGGACATGGATTTGGAAAGGGGGTGGTGTGGAGTAGGGTAGCAGCTTCCTCTGACACTGCTGACCTGGATAACGGCTTGTACATGCTGGAGACCAATGTGGAATCCTCTATGCATGTGAAACAGACAGCGTGTTAAGCTTTTGACACCCATGTCACCTAACTGGGGCCAAGAAAGACACAACAGGATACTCGGATACTCGTGTAGTCCCACTTACATAACTGGCCACTCAGTAAATCTCTTGTCTTTTCTGTTATGCACGACCCCCCTTCTTCTGTGTTCCTCCGATGTCTTCATGTGAGGCTGGGATCAACACAAACCAGAAAACCTTTGTTCAAGCTCAGCAGCAAAAGCAGAGAGCTTCTCTGAGTAGGGAATCCCAGGATAGTGGTGGCCAGCTGCACACTGAATCCAAACTGCTCAGAACAGCAGGCCAGGTGAGCCAGAGGTAGGGATCAAAGGAAAGTCTTTGGAAACAGAAACCCAAGGCCAAGCAAATGAGGACTGGGGCAACACAGACAGGCAGCGTATATAGTTGCCCTAAATACAGCTTGCTGGGTGGGATTGTCTCCGCCAGCCTAGATGCATGATTTTTGAACCCGTGGGCTCTAGATAAAGGGCCACCCATGGCTACCTCATCAGCTCTATGATGTCTTATGCTTGCCAGCTAGAGATTATAGTTAGTGTTTCAGCTCTATGATGTCTTATGCTTGCCAGCTAGAGATTATAGTTACAGTGTTTCAGCCCCTTCATTATATAACCTTCCCCTCAAGCCACTAGCTGCTAAAAGCTGTGCAGATACATCTGCCTGTGCCCTAGGCATTAGTACAGTTATGTGGCTCTGGCTCTGTACCCCATTTCCCCATTGCTTAGATCCAGTTTTGTTTTCTCCTCTCGTCACTGGAGAAAACATTTGTGCCATCTGTAGAGACTGATGTATGTGTAGGAGGGCATCTTCCCAGGACAACAGATACTTGCTTTAGCATTAGTTTGAAAGAAGGGAGTGTTACTCAAAGTTACCTTTATTTGTTTGTTTGTTCATTTATCTTTTGGTTTGGTTTGGTTTGGGTTCTGACTATCGTCTCTTAAATCAATCCAGCCAGAGTCTTTCTATCTGTGCTTCAAAATGGTCCATAAAAGACAAGTCTTCTAGTTTCTTGGTAATTTGCTGAATGAGTCCCAGATAGTGGGAGTCATTGATTAGAGAAGGAACTACAGAAGGATGGGATAGAGGTCAAGGAACTTCCCTCTGTTTGGGAAGTCTATGGAAGTGTGTTGGCATTGGCTGCCTCCAAGCAACCCCTCTTCTGATCCAGTGGCTACAAGAAGTCTTGGTATGAACCTAGCTTCCCCTGTTAATACCATCTTCATCCTGAGCCTCTCTAGTCATAAAGTTGGACATTGCTTCCTCCTCTAGCTGTCTCTAGATGGCCACACAATCCCTTCTCTGAGAGTTTCAAGTTATTATCCAAGTATCTTTATGACTGTATCTCTGTTGGCTGGAACTTGAAGTATGCAGGTGTGTGCATACATGCACTTGTGCACACAAATAGACACAAGATACAGACACAAGATACACACAGGAGATACAATTGGGATAGGGAAGGAGAAAGGGACAAAAGATTGCAGAGAACTAGGTGGGGTCTCAGAGTTGTAGGCATCACTGGACGGTTGTTCCTAGTACACCTGATGAGACAGATATGACTGGACACTTCCAGGCTCCAAATGTGTCAGCCACCAGCCTCACTGCCATGAAGGCCCGACCTAGTCCAGCCTGTTACCAAAAAGGAGGTTGTTCCGGGTCACCTTCCCTTTTATATGCATCATCTAGAAAAGCCTTATTTTCAGGCATTTTTGTTAAGATTCAAATGCTGTCATAAAATATCTTCATCACAATAAAAATGCAAAGTACAGAGCTGCGGTTCTGCACCGTGTCACAGAGGGACGCAGGGACATCATTCAAATGTGTTTGGGCCAGTTACTGCACATGCGCTTGCAGGCTGATGGGAAGTTAAAAATAGCCCATTCCATTAGCAGGGAGAAAAAGAAAAGAGTCTTCTCTAACTAAGTAAGCGCCTTCTCTTTGTCCTTATTTTATAGACATGAGCCCCGCTCACCAGACTCTGAGCAAACTTGCATTTTTCCCAGCAAGTGTTTGGACCTAGCAGCACACAGGTGCAATGTGAGGGGACCCAAGAAACTGCAAAGACACAAACAAAGCTAGGAGCAGCAGAGAATGAAGCAGACTCCCCCCACCCCAGACAGCCTGCTATCTCCTTATGAGCCCCATATACTTATCTTATCCGTATCTTTAAGAGGGTATACTGCCTGGGCTTTCTGGGGTTACAGAGGACTTTTCATATAAGGATATATGGCAGTATTGGGAAGCAGTGGTAACTGAAACACTTTTTAGAAAGTTCAAGTTGTTAATGGTTTGGATTCTGTTTTGTAAATGAGAACATCTCAGTTATATTACAGATGGTGCGCTCAGATCCGCTCAGAAGCAAGAGATGTGTTCATATTTACTCACTCTAGGGGTCTTTAACTCTGGCTAGGGACAGTACTAGACCAACAAAGGCAGGTCCATGAACAGCAACTGAAGGGACAAGCCCTGGAGATCATGAATTCCAGTTCATCCTGGATAGGTTCAAGGGACGGAAATGTCACATACTCATACAGTCTGTCTGAAACTGAAGCTATTTTCCCGTCAGACAATTTGGAATAAAATCACGAACTATAAACTACATCAAAGGGTACTAAAATGAGTCCATGCACACACATACACACACACACACACACACACACACAAATGTGTTCCATAATCAAACTCTGAGGGTTACACAGTAAAACTTGAACATTTTAGGCTTAACACAGTCTGGATTGCTGCCATGTTTGCCACAAAAAGCCATCTTAGTCCCTAAAATGATGAACATGGCTGTGTTTCAACAGAAAGGTATCAAAGGCTGGATCCAGTTTGAGGCCCTTAACTGCCAGGCCTGGGTCAGGGCCCCCCACTGTGTTCAGCCACCCCACCCCTTTCTCAACCACCTCTTTTCTGGGCACAGGACTTGTGAGTCAGCCCAGGCCTTATTTTTGGAGCACCAGCTTTTTAAAGCCAAACATAGCTCACTGGAGGGGTTTAAAATACATAGTCATCTGCACAGGGGGGGAGAAAGCTCACAGTACATTTGTAACCAGAGTCACAGCTATCTTCTTGGTGTGTGTGTGTGTGTGTGTGTGTGTGTGTGTGTGTGTGTGTATTTTGGCTCATAACCTATATAGAAAATGACACAGGAGAGAGAATGTAACAGTGGATTTCACTGAACTGTAATGTAAGGCTGGGTAGCAGCATAAACATCACTTCTGCCTCCACCTCTAACTTCTTACAGTCCACTCACATTGATTTTCCCTGTCACTCAAGATTTTGAGGGAGTTTTGGCAGATCAAAGTGGAAACAGTTGCTAACCTTCCCTCACAAACCTGACTGGTTGCAGACTTGAATTCTGCCATGGTTTAGATCTTGTATGTTTCCCAAAGTTCCACATGTGCAAGGCTTAGTCCCTGAGCTGGTAGATCGGGAGGTGATAGAGGTATTGGACATTAATGACAGTGGAAGGCCTTTGGATCACTGAAGGTGTGGTTGACCTTGAGGGGAATAGCACACCCTGACTCTCTCCTCATGGTTTCTCTTCTTCGTGGCCATGAGATGGGAATGTTTTGCTCCAGTTGTATGCACCTGCCTTGATCAACCACTTCAGCATTGCCCCAAAGCATGGGCTAACCTCTGAACTCTTTAGAGTACAGAACTTCTAAACCGAGCCTTTTTGTCTTGATAAGGTGATGATCTTGATCATTTCTTATAGTAACTAAAATGACTTACACACTGAGAGCCAAACACTGGGAGTCACCCTGGACAAAGGCATGAGAGGGCAAAGGTCACGGAGGAGCCAGAACATCCGTCTGCAATATTTGGTTCAAAGGTTTTGCCCTTTCAAAAATAGTCAAACAAGCTCACTTGCGACTCTGTTTAACAAACTCAACTAATGTCCTCCTGTCCTCAGCCTGAGGAAAGGGACACTCAAGAGCTTGGCCTCAGAGTATACCGTGACCATCCTGTCCATGCCGGGCCTGTTACTTCACCAAGTCCTTGCTTGAGTATCATGGAGTCTGTCTTCTTCAAGGAGAGTGACTGTTGGAAGCTGTGTCTGTTCATTTGAACTGAAGAGCAGTTTGAATATTCTGGAATGGCTGGGAGACACATCAGATATCTCTGGTGAGTTCCAAAGTCAGGCAGTACTGAATGGATCATTCCTTGTCAGGCCATTGTTAGGTTAATCTATGAGGAAGCTAGAATTAGTTTTCCTCAGGAGAAAATAATATGATTTTGTATGTAGATTTGAGTATGTTCTTCACAGTGGGCACTGGGGTCACCTTGAGACAGAGGAGTCAAAATCTATGACCGGCTTTGTAAAGAATGATGCACATGGCCTGGACAGCAACTTCATCTTAGAGTCATGAAGAAGCTGTGTCCTGGGATTGGAGCAACTGAGTTAAAAATGCTGAAGACCATGTTTTGGATCACAGAATAAAGAGCAAACACAGAAACTGCACTCTTACATGGGCCGTGAGATCCTGCTGTAAGAGAAAACAAGCAGCAATGGGATGGGCCTGATCCCTGGATGAAAGTTCAGGGCTACTTAAGAAAGTACTTTCCTGTCTCAAGGAGCCAGGCATTGAGAGTCATCCTGGACATCAAACTCAAGAGTGCAAAGGTCGTGGAGAAGCCAGAATATCCATCTGCAATATTTGGTACAAAGGCTTCGCCCTCTCAAAAATAGTCAACTACCACCAAAGAAATTGTAGGGAATGAGTCCGGATAGAAAGTCTACACAGAGAACACACATGAATGAACTAAGGTCATTGTCACTGAGCAGGTCGTCACAAAGTAATCTGTCTGTTTGCTCTCTGCTCTGCCCTCCTAGGAGAAGTGGCTGTGGAACCAGTCCCCAGAAGAAAGCTTGCCCTTACACTGGCTGGTCTCCAGGGATGTGCACCAAGTAAACTTTTATTCTTCCGGAGTTACCAAGTTTGCAGAGCTTTCTTACTGGCAGTTGGAAATGGATGGAGACATGCATGACTAAGACACCACCCAGACTTATGTTAGGATGTACTCTTCCACCCGCATCCATCTGCAACCAGCCTGAGTTGAAGTGTTTTCCAGGAGTCATGGAGAAGCAAGAACAGCCTGAAACCCCAGTAACATAAATATTTGGTCGGCAGCATTCATTGGAATTAAGCACAAAACCTGTGAAGTACCTTATGTTAAACTTAAGTTGAAATGTATAATGATTATGTCATTATCAGTACTTTAGTCCATAATGTGACATAGATGCTAGCCCACTTCTCTTGTCTAGCTGTGATTCCGACAAGCCTTTCTCCAGTTCCCTCAACCCAGTCATGCCATTCTCTGGGAATGGCTATTACACAATCTGTATCATAAAAATCAAAGACCAATTTTTTTCAGCTTCTGTATCTGAATGAGATCATGGGGTATCTTAGGCAGGTTTCTAATGCTGTGACAAAACATCATGTCCAAAAGAAACTTGGGAGCAAAGGGTTTATTTTAACTATCAACTCTTGGATCATGCTCTACCACTGAGAGAAGTCAGAGCAGGAACCCAAGGCAGGAACCTGGAGGCAGGAAGTGAAGCAGAGGCCACGGAGGGGTGCTATCTAGGGTTAGGTCCTCATGCATTGTTCAGCCTGCTTTCTTATACATCCCAGGACCACCTAGCCAAGTCTGTCATACACCCAGTGAGCTGAACACGCCACAGACATGCCTACAAGTCAATTTCATGGATTCAATTAAGATGTCCTCTTCTTGAGTGGCTCCTGGTTTGTGTCAAGTTAACAGAAACCAACCAGCCCACATGGTGCCTGTCTCATTTTACTCAGGATAATTCCTCCCCACCCGCAGGTACTTTCACATCCTTACAAAAGGCAAGGTTTCATCGTATTTGGGGATGGAATAGTGTTGCATACATACAGAGTGTTCTTCGTGTGTCGTACTCTAATGGAATCATGGGTTGTGTCTATATTCTGCCTGTCTTAAAACAGCACTGCAGTAAAACTTCTGACATATGTCAGAGGGTGTGATTGCTGGTATTTTGAGGTGCAACCACACTGTATAGATACTCCAAATCAGTAGATAAGATTTTTTTTTTTACATTTTCTACATTCAGTTTCATTTTGAAATCTGAGGTTATTGGTCTATTCCTAGAAGTGTGTGTGTGTGTGTGTGTGTGTGTGTGTGTGTGTATACATATGTGTAGAGTGTGTATGCTTGTGCACACAAGTTCATATGGTGTCTCTGAAACCCCTCATTGTCCCACAGCACCCTCTCTGGAAAGCTTGATCCTCCAGAGTCATTACTTTTGTTTTGCTTTAAACCCCTCCTATGAATATATTCACAGATTCCCTGGGCTCACCTTCCCTGTCAAATTTAAATTGTTTGCCAGAAACAAATGCTTCCAGCAGCACCTTCTCCCTCTCAGCCAGACACGCTCCACACAGATGCGCAGTGCCACCCCCGGGCTGATCTCTATTGTGAGGAGTATATAGAATCACTGAAGCTATGTTTGTTTTCTATTTTAGGCAGCAGCAGAAAGAAGTGGGAGAGAGGGAGGGTCCTGGTCATTTTCTTTTTCCCTGATTGCATTCCCGATGGGGGCATAGACTCCTCTGCAGTGGCCTGAGGGAGTTCAGTGTGGATGCATACACACCCTTCTGATTTGAGAGGCATGATTGGTCTTAGTGGCTCTGAAGGAAGACCTGAGCTGCAGCTTCCTCTCCTCTAGCTGCCCCTTTGTTTCTGACGTGTGAGGGGAACTAGGGGAGGGTCTTAGAAGAAATGGATCTCAACAGTATGCCCAAACTCTAAAATAAACACTAAATAAAAGACTTGGAAGGAGATTCTCCTCTCTTCTGATTATGAGTTCCTTTAGGAAACAAAGGTCATGATTAAAGTTACTTGTGCAGCCCCGTTTTGATGTGGCAAGTCCCTTGGGTTCTTGCTCCTATCTCTAGTACAAGCAGGGTCCCTGCTCCTTGCAGGATCTGGGCTAGACTGCTTTTCCACACAAGAGCCTTTTGAATACAGGCTATACTCTATACCGTATGCTGGAAGCTTTCTCTCCTGTCAGTGGGGAGAAATAAAGCAATTTGTAAAGGCGTCCGAGCTGTAACAAGGCGAGGGGATGGAGGGAATCTCTCCCTAGAGCAAGATGAGGTGGTGCCTTAGGCAGACTGCTGAGGGGTGGGCGGACAGCCTGAGATGCCAGGATGGGGCAGAGGGAGCCAACAATCAAGGCCGCACTTCCATATACTCCACAGTCCCCGGGGGTAACAGTACTGGGAACTTGAGAAATGTAAAGTATGTACCACAGCTGTAGCTGGAACTTGAGACCACCATGCATGGGTTACTTAGCTGACTTTTTCCACTCAACGCATTCGCCATAGATAACAGTGTCAAGTCAGACCCGTGTTTTACAATAACCAAGGAAGAAAGGTACACTAAAGACACTGTGGAAACTGCAATGTATAATGCAAATAAAAAGCTCATATACATTCATTTTTTATTAGATATTTTCATTATTTACATTTCAAATGTTATCCCCTTTTTTGGTTTCCTCTCCAAAAATACCCTATTCCATCCTTCCCTCCCCCTGCTCACCAACCCACCCACTTTACTTCCCTGTCCTGGTATTCTCCTATACTGGGGCATTGTGCTTTCTCAAGACCAAAGGCCTCTCCTCCCTTTGATGACCAACAAGGCCATCCTCTGCTACATATGCAGCTGGAGTCACGGGTCCCTCCATGTGTAATCTTTGGTTGGTGGCGGACCGTAGGAGCTGAAGGAGCTTGCAGCCCCATAGGAGGAACCGCAATATGAACCAACCAGTACCCCAGAGCTTGTATGCATTTTAATGCCATTTACAGGAGGCTTACGCAAGCTTGGTACTATTAAAGCACCAATTTCCAGTCTTTCAAAGGACAAATTCTGAATAAGAATATTAAGACTTCACTAATACATAGGTAGCTTCATTTTCCACACAACCAGCCATTATTGTGGCCCATTCCTGTTCATTAGTTACATTCTACAGCATAGCTATTTGGATACTTAGCATCCAAACTGACAAATGAACCATTGTTCTAATTTAATTAGGTTTGGAACAATATTTTTAGCACATAATGACTTTTTAATTTGTGAATTTACATTTGGGGTTTTTTGAGCCGCTGTGGGTACATACTAGAAATCCTTCATAGTCCTACAGCACTCCATAGTTTACTGAACACGTTTACATAGTTTAACTCATTTTATTCTCTAAAAACCATGCGAAGCATAGATTATTGCAGTAATGTTTCAGGTAATAAAGCCAAGTTTGAGAGTGTATGACTTTCCTAGCATTGCCCAGCAATTGGGCAGAGCTAAACCTGGACCCCCTCCCAGCCAGGCTACACCCCATCAAATCCAAGCAATGGTTTCTTATCCGAAGACCTTAATGCCACAACTCTGACCTCACACACCTGAGCTCTTTCTGGGACAACCATCCAGCACTCTCTGTCTGTACATTCTGAGTTCCTGCATTTGCTGAAAGGCAATAATGACTGCTCAGAGTAAAAGCCATCTCTCTTCTTCATAACACAGGAGGACTTAAAAAGGTCAGGCAGTCACCCGAACTCTAGGTTAGCATGCATCAATGTTTGCTCCTCAAAAGGATCCCTTAATATCTGGTTCTCAAGGACAGGAAGATACTTTTATTTAAAATAAAAAAATAATTAGCTTTGTTTTCTTTTTTGTTTTTGTTTTTATTTTTTTGGTTTTTTTTTGTTTTTCAAGACAGGGTTTCTCTGTGTAGCCCTGGCTGTCCTGGAACTCACTCTGTAGACCAGGCTGGCCTCAAACTCAGAAATCCACTTGCCTCTGCCTCCCAAGTGCTGGGATTAAAGGAGTGCACCACCACTGCCCAGCTTACTTTTGTTTTCTGAAACAGGTTCTTGCTCTGTGGGCTTGGATTTTTAAAATAATTTTAACTTATATATTATAATTTCATTACATTAACCCTTTCTTTCTTCCAACCCTGTCTACGTACCTTCCCTGTGCCCTGCTCTCTCTCAAATTCATGGCTGCCTTGTCTTAGTTTATATAACATATTTATATGAAGTATATACACATACATGTGTTGGTAAATACAACAAGCTCAGTCTATGGAATCTGTAGGTAGATGATCTCAGAGATGACAATTTGATTTTAGATAACCAAATGGGGTCCCGTCCCTGGGGAATACCACTTCTCATGCTAACAGCATCTATATAATAATCACATAATGTTTGTTTTGTTTTTGTTTTTGTTTTTTGGGTTGTGTTTTGTTTTGTTTTGTTTTGTTTTGTTTTGTTTTGTTTTGTTTTTTGGATTTGGTTTTTTTGAGATAGGGTTTCTCTGTATAGTCCTGGCTGTCCTGGAACTCACTCTAGGCCAGAATGGCCCCGAACTCAGAAATCCGCCTGCCTCTGCCTCCCAGAGTGCTGGGATTACAGGTGTGTGCCACCACTGTCCCGCATAATGTTTGTTTTTAAAGTCCATTTATGTGGTTCATTAAATTAATAAAGTCCATTTATTGACTTGTGTATGTTGAGTCATCCCTGCCTACCCAGAATAAAGACAATTTGATTGTGGTTGGATGATCTTTTAGATGTATGTGTTTAAGTATGCAAGTATGTTACTGAGCTTGTTAGAATCTGTGGTAGTCAAGAAAATGCTCCTGTAGGCTTTTTTTGTTATTGTTGTTGTTTTGTCTTTACATTGCTTATGTATTAGCATGATACTGGCTTCATAAAATGAATTTGGGATGTTCCTTCTACATATATGAATCCTTTTGGGGTCTTGTAAATCTATCTGGCCCTGAATACATGTACACACACACACACACACAGAGAGAGAGAGACAGCTAGGAAGGTTTTTATTACTTTCTCAATATCATTTGTTATGGGTCTGTTTTAGGTCGTTAATCTTTGCTTGATTTGATTTCATCAAGTTTGATTGAATCATGAAATTTCTCCATGCTTTCCAATTTAATGGAGTAGAGGTTTGTTTTTTAATGTATTCCTTTATAATATTCTGAATTTCTTTGGTGTCTGTTTTAATACTTGCCTGCTCGTCTCTGTTTCTGTTAGTGTGGGTCTTCTCTTTCTTTTGCTTGGTTGAGCCAAGAGTTTTGTTGACCCTGTTTTTATCTTCTCAAAACAAAAACAAACAAAAAAACAAGACTTAAATTTGTTGATTTTTTGTATTGTTTTCTTTGATTCTATTTTATTAATTTAATCTCTGGTTTTTATTTTTCCTTGCTGTCTAGTGGATTTGGATGTGGTTTGTCCTTGGTTTTCTAAATGTAGGTATTTAGTGTTATATATTTCCTTCCTTTGACTGCTTTTAAAGAGTCCCAGAAGTTTATCATGTTGTTTTTTCATCTTGATTTAGTGATGAGATATTTATTATTCCTCTCTTGATTTTTTTAATATATCTGCCATGTGGTAATCGGTTTTTCAGTCTTCATGTGTGTATACTTCCTAGAGATTTGTTTCCTGTCAGCTGTAAGTTTTATTGTATTAGATCAGGTAGAATACACAGAGTTATGTCAATCTTCCTGAATTTGATTAGATTTGTTTTGTCTCAGAATGTGGTGTAGTTTAGAAAAGTTTCCATTTGCTCCTGAGTACGATGTATACATCTGGCATTTGGGTGGAACATTCTATAAATATCTTTTAAGTTCACTTGATATATGATGTCATTCAATTCTGACATTTCTCTGAGGTTAGTTTTTGTCCAGATGACCTGGCTACTGAATAAGCAAGGTACTGAATTCACCTATTATTAATGGGTTGATAGTGGTCTGTGTCTTTAATTCCAGTAGTACACTTTTTATAAAATTCAGTGCACCAGTGTTTGGTGTATATATATTTAGGATTGGGACATTGTCTTGGTGAATTGTTCCTTTGATTAGAATGAAATGTCTCTCTTACTCTTCAGATTAGTTTTAATTTGAAGCCTATTTTATCAGACACTAGGATAGCAAATCATGCTTGCTTCTTGGTTCCATTTGACTAGAGGGGTGTTGTCCATCCTTTCTCTTTAACATAGTGCCTATCTTTAAAGTTAAGGTAGATTTTTGTTTGTGCATAAAACAGATAGATAGATTTTGTTTTGTTTTTTTAAATATCTGGGCTATATCTTTTATTGAAGAATTTGAACCATTAATATTTAAAGTTATTATTAGGAGGTGTGTGTTGATTGTAGTGATTGCCTTGCTATTTTGGTGATGTGTTTATTCTCAGTGGCACTTGATATCTTAGTAACTATGGCTTTCTAGTTTTGTAAACGCCTCGTAGAAAGAGTGGCTCCGCTCGCTCTTTTCCTCAGCCTAAAATATTGCTTCCTATATATTCTTTAGGAATGCTCTGCTGAATCTAATTTTTTTAGGCTGTTTAGATCATGGAGAGTTATTCTTCCTTCTTCAAATATGGCAGACAATTTTGCTGGGTACATTAGTTAAGGTTGGTCTTCTTGGTCCTTTAGAACTTGGAATTTATCATTCCAGGCTCATCTGGCTTTCAAAATGTCTCTTGGGAAACTAGCTATTGTTGTGATGGATTTTCATTTGTATGTTAGCCATGTTTTTTCTCCTGCAGCTTCTGATACACTTTCTTCTTCTGTACACCTAGTGTTTCATCTGTGATGTGCTGTGACTTTCTGATTTTGTCTGTTTTGCATTCCGTATGCTTGTATCTACACGGTGACTTTCCTTAGTTTGGAAAAGACTTCTTCTAAGATCTTGGTGAAGATCTCATCTGGGCCATTGACCAGGGAGTTTGTAATTTTAATACAGAATTCTAACTCAAAAGTGTTCTTTCCATGCTGTTCTATGTATCCTATGTGTTTCTTTCTTGTATGTTTATTTTTCCACAATCCTTGCTTATTCTACTGTACCTTCTATTCCTGACATTATGTCTTAAGCTTGAGTCATCCTATGTGGAAGGCTTTCCCTTGAGTTTTCTAGCTGGCTTATTGGATTATTTTCAATTCCACTTCCATTTTGGTTTGGGTCTTCTTCAATGTTTTTCTCTCTTTATTGAATTCTGTTTACAAGTCCTGCATTGTCTTTAGCATTTCTATCACTTCTCTGTTGGTGTTTTCTTGGGCATGGCTCAGACGTTTATTTTCTCAGAATTCACTGAACTCTTTGGGCCTTTCTTCAACTTCTTGACTTTTTTAATAAAATTTTTGTTATTGAATTCCATGCTCTTGGGTTCATCTAGGTTATGCTTACTGGTGAACATTTCTACAGGACTGATGGATTAGAGGCAGGTGGGGAGAAGGCAAGGAGAAACCACCTTAATCTTTCTTATTGTTTGTATTTTTGCAATAAGATCTGGGCATGAGGAGCCTTTTAGTTAGTATATGTCTGAAACACAGAGCAGGTAGGGATGTATGGGTCTAGCTGAGCCAAAAGGTTGGATATGGCTTAGGTAGAATGCAGCCAGATAGATGTAGGCATCTTGGTTGGCATATATAGTATGTAAGTCCTGGTCTATGTCTGAAGTATGGGATACATATAGAAGTGATGGAGGTGGTGTGGAGGGCAGGATCAGGGAGACCCACTTGGCTAGACCCCAGCAAAGGATGTGCAGGATCTGATTGGGCAAAGAGAGTAGGCATGGCTTGGAAGGAGCTTATAGGTTGCAGGAAGGCAAGGAGGGTCCTGGCAGAAACCTATATAACTGGAGATAATATAAACTGGGAGGGTGAAACTTGTCTGGATCACTGGATATGGGACCCAGTCTAGACTTGCTGGCTTAGGGAGGTACATGGAGGATAATATCATCAGGTAGACTTACTTGGATAGGCTATGTCAAAGGATGTGTACAGTCTAGTTAGGCAGATGGGATGGGTGCAGCTTGGGAACAGCCTTTACATAAGTGGGCAGGCAGGGAGGGTCCCAGTGGAATCCAGTCCTGAATTATTAATCCTATTGTCTTAGCCTCCCGAATGCTAGAACTACAGATGTACCACCACACACAGGAAGACATTCCCATCTTCTAAGAGTCAAGAGCATCCTAAACTTGGTTATAGGCAATGTATCTTCCTCTCAATGACTCCATTACCTAGCTATGGAAGTGAGACCAAAGGCAACCAAAACAAGTGTGACTTTCTTTTAATATTTAATAGTGGCAGAGGCATTCCATCATTACTTTGTTATGGTTCTTTATATCACCAAACAACCCTGGTACAATAGGGAGAGGACTACACACACTGTAATTACTAATACTACCAAGAGACAAGAAGCATGGAACATCTTTGAATCTGGCTACCACAGGTGAGATGGTCAGAGATGCTTGTTCAGCTCAAAAGACTAGATACACTACTGGAGAAGAAATGATGACTGTCAGTCAATCCCAAGAAAGACACACAGTTATCATGGACAAAGATGTTCTACATGGAAGGTGCTGCAGGGACCAATGGGCATGTATCTAAACAATGTTGAAACCCAGATAAACCTACAGTTGTAGAGAAAGGCAGTCTCAAACACCATGAAGACTGCCCTTGCTGAGTTTTTCTCCTGATTGTTAAGAATCTCCAGCTGAATCAGCAATCACCCTGCAGTCTTGCTACAAGGTAACAATAAGAGAAGTCTCACATGTGTTTCTCCATAGTCAGGAATTAATTAAACAGACATCTGTTGACAAATCGGCATAAAATAGCCCGCATAGCTTCTGCTGTGAGGTGACAGATGAAGGTCTTCTGCCTTTCTTAAAGACAATAACACAGCCCTTTACACCATCAGCCTTAAGACTGGTAGCTAGTGTTCTCTGATATGGCTTTTACCAGTAGAACTGTTACTCCAGAGTAGAAACATTGGATTCTGCTGGCCAGGATGTGGACAGCAGCTAATCATTCTGAGATCAAACCTCAAGAACCATCCCTAGAGAAGGTGTTAGAGACGATCAGATGTTCAACCAGAAGTGAGATTATTTTCCCCCTCTGTGGTAGTACAGACATGTCTCATGTTTAAATTCCAGTCATTTCATCTAACAAGAACTCATATTTAATATTCATCGTGCTAATTTCTAAAGCCTCTGTCGATGTCGTGGGAGATAAAGACAGCTGAATCCCTTGTATTATTCATGTATTAATTATGACTCTGTACTTTTAAAGCAGTTATCCCAGTGCCTGGGACCAAGTAAACAACATGTGCTTATTCTGCTGAAACTGAAAGAGTAACTACCTCTGAAGCCAGAAGGCCTGGGCGTGATTTCCAGAGCAACAGAACAGAAAGCCCTAGAATATATATGTTTGCTCACATACAGGGTAAAATCACAAGGTTTAGACTGATGTGATTTCAAATGAATTGCAGTCCGCAGAGGTCCAAACAGTCTTCACAAAGTACCAGAGACCAGATGAAGTGAGATGCATTTCAGCAAAGGCCAATGGAGGGGGGAGGCAAGGGTCACCCTATTTTCTCACATGTGTGGCAGGAAGGTGGGGTCATGTGAGACTGAAGGAAAGTGACTAAATCTCTCTTCTCCACTGCACTTGGGGGAAATGCAATAATTTCTCATCATGGAAACTTTCTTCTCCCAGATCCTGAGGTGTTATCAGCACCTATTTGAGTGGCAGACTCACCTTGGAATGCCACAGTGTAATACCCCATCCCAAGGCTGTGTGCTTTACCAGTCTGAGATTCCCATGCCCCCATGCCCAAACTTATGCTATCATCTTTCTATGGAGATTAAACTGAGAGGTGACGGTGTTCCTTCCCCAAGTCCTTGGTACATGTTTCCTGACAAACACCCATTGTCCCATCTCTATGATGGCTGGCATGTCTCCTCTGCCCAGTGACAGCAGCTGTGTCTAAAACCACCCATCTGCTGTCTTTCTGGGGCTCTACCATATCTGCTCCGTGCCCACTTGCAAGTGTGTGGTATTTCTATTTAGAAACATTCTGCCTACCCTCGTTATTCTTGGCTACTTATCAGCATGGGATCCCTAGGCTTTCCATGGAACTGTAGAACTGCCCTGCTCTGAGCATGCCATAGTCTGTTGACTGGACCGTTGTGGGCCAATGCTGTGCAAATGAAACTCAAAATGGAGTTTCTTGCTCCTGATGCATTGCTCATTTGGGGTGGGCTATTGGGCTGGTGGGGAGAAGTCGGGACGGAGTGAAGAGCTGCCAGCAGAATGGAAGCACCTACGAGATTACAAACACATCCAGGTGACTTTTAAATTGACATAAGATCCACACAACATAAAAGCTACAGTTTCAAAATCTTTCCCTCAACAAGGGGGAAACAAAGTGTGTTTGCAGTTGCATGACTCTTTTCTTTTTTTAAAAATTAGATATATTCTTTATTTACATTTCAAATATTGACCCCTTTCCTGGTCCCTCCACACACCAAAAATCCTGTAAGCCATCTCCTCTCACCCTGTTCCTCAATCAACCCTCTCCTGCTTCCCTGTCCTGGTATTTCTCTACACTGTGGCATTAAGCCTTTCCAGGACCAAGGGCCTCTCCCCCCTTTGGTATCTAACAAGGCCATCCTCTGCTGCCTATGTGTCTGGAGCCATGGGTAACTCCATGTGTACTCTGGTTGATGGTTTTATCCCTGGGAGCTCTAGGGGTACTAGGTGACTCATATTGTTGTTCCTCCTATGGCACTGCAAACCCCTTTAGCTCCTTGGGTCCTTTCTCTAGCTCCCCCATTGGGGACCCCGTGCTCAATTCAATAGCTGGCTGAGAGTGTCCCCCTCTGTATTTGTCATGCACTAGCAGAGCCTCCCAGATAACAGCTATATCCAGCTCCAGTCAGCAAGGACTTGTGGGCATCCACAATAGCATCTGGGTTTTATAACTCTATATGGAATGGGTCTCTAGGTAGAGGGGTAGTCTCTGGATGGTCTTTCCCTCAGACTCTGCTCTACCTTTTGTTTCTGTATCTCCTCCTGTGGGTATTTTCTTCCCCCTTCTACGAAGGGCCAACGTATTCATACTTTGTTCTTCCTCCTTCTTGAGCATCATTTGATATGTGAATTGTGTCTTGGGTATTTCAAGCTTCTGAGCTAATATCCACTTATCAGTGAGTGCATACCATGTGTGCTCTTTTGTGATTGGGTTACTTCGCTCAGGATGATATTTTCCAGTTCCATCCATTTGTCTAAGAATTTCATAAATTCATTGTTTTTAATAGCTGTGTAGTATTCCATTGTGTATATATACGACATTTTCTGTATCCATTCCTCCATTGAGGGACATCTGGGTTCTTTCCAGCTTCTGGCTATTATAAATAGGACTGCTATGAACATAGTGGAGCATGTGTCCTTATTACATGTGGGAGAATCCTCTGGGTATATGCCCAAGAGTGGTATAGCAGGGTCCTCCAGTAGCATTATTCCCTGATTTCTGAGAAACCGCCAGACTGATTTCCAGAGTGGCTGTACCAGCTTGTAATCCCACCAGCAGTGGAGGAGTGTTCTTTTTTCACATCCTCTCCAGCACCTGTTTTCTCCTGAGTTTTTGATCCTAGCCATTCTGACTGGTGTGACATGAAATCTCAGGGTTGTTTTGATTTGCATTTCTCCAATGACTAAGGATGTTGAACATTTCTTTAGGTGCTTCTCAGCCATTTGATATTCCTCAGGTGAAAATTCTTTGTTCAGCTCTGTGCCCCATTTTTAATAGGGTTTTGGTTCTCTGGAGTCTAACTTCTTGAGTACTTTGTATATATTGGATATTAGCCCTCTGTTGGATGTAGAGTTAGTCTCCAGAGTTGTTTTCCTAAGAAATCACAAAGGGAGACAACTCTGGAGACTAACTCTTTCTAGATGTAGAGTCTTCCGTTAGCCTCAAATAAGCCTCGTATTCAAGTAGACTGTCCTAATTCTCCCTCTTTCTAGGGCCCAGAAACTATCACTCGATACAGTGTTTCTATGAATTTACCTAAGGTGGATATTTGATGTGACTGTAACTCTACAGTTCGATACTTCTGGGTCTGATTTATTTTACTGAACATTACATCTTTAAAAAACAAACAAAAAACCCCAAAGCAAACAGACAAACAAAACACATACCTAAGGGCCTGGAGAAATGGTTCAGTCAGAGTACTGACTTCTTTTCTAGAGGACCTGGGTTCGAGTCCCAGCACCCACATGGCAGCTCACAATTGTCTGTAATTCCAGTTTCAGAGGATCTGATACCCTCACACCAACATACATATAGGCAGAACACCAATGCACATAACATAAAAATAAATTATATAAAAAAATCTATTCCTGTTACAGTAAGCCAAAAGATGTCATTCCTTTTTAATTGATAGTATCTTTGCATTTTTGTTGGTACTATATTATGAGGATGAATACATAATGATTAAATCAAAGACATTGGCATTTATAGCTCCTTCTTGAACTCTTTCAAATCATTTTCCCTGAAGTTATATTGAATAATCTGTTTGAGGCTACAGTTACCCTCCTGTGTCATGAACATTACAGCTAGGCCCTGTCCAATTGTATTTTGCTACCTGCTACCCAAATTCTAGTTTCCTTTCGGCGTAATGACTGTATTTCTTTGGAATGTATAATCACTAGCTGGATCATACAGTGGTTCTATTTTCACTCCCTAAGGAACTTCTACAGGGTCCTTGATAATGGCTGTGCTAATTATACTTCCCCAACAGTGTACAAAGGTCTCCTTTCTCCATTTTCATCAAAATTATTATTTTTTCATCTTTTTTATAACTATCATTCTGACCATGGTAAAATAATATTTCATTGTACTCTTGATTTGCATTTCCCTAATAATTAGTGATATTGAGTTTGTCCATGTTCTTGTTGGCCAAGCAGCATGCTTTCTTTTAAGAAGTGGTAAGCCAGTGAGTTAGCCCAGCAGGTAAACGTGCTTGCCACCAAGCCATATGACTTGAGTTCTCGCCACAGGACCCACATGGTAGGAGGGAAAGCCAACACCTACAAGTTGTCCACTAATGCCTATGCATGCATTTGCCCACACATGCATCCATTTGCTCACACATGCATGCATTTGCCGACACGTGCATCCATTTGCATGCACAATAGGTAACCATAAAAAAAGTCTGTCCGTGACTTTTGTGCAATTTTAATTAGACCTCTAGTCTGGTGAGTTGTTTGAGTTGTTCCAGGTACTAACTCTTCATTGAGTATATATTTTTCAAATGTTTTCTCCCATTTTACAGTCTGTTTTGTCAATCTGTCTTGAGTCTGGTTCCTTCTTGTGTACATGAATATCTGGTTTATGACATTGTTTATTGAAGATAATAGCTTTTCTGCAATATAGATTTTTGATAGCATTCTAGAAAATCAGTTGTTTGTAAGTACATTGATTAATTTATGTTAGCCACATGCTGACCTACTACTGTGTCTTTATAGTGTATTTTGAAAGTAAGATGCAATGTTAGCTACAGGTTTGTATTTTTGTCTCTGGATTTTGGGGGTTTTCCAAGTCCTTTGTGGTTCAAAATCGATAACCCCTCCCCCGCAACCTGTGTATGCATATTTGTGTATGAGCTTGTGTGTGTGCATGTGTTTATGTGTACATTATGTTTGTGTGCATGTCTGTACATGTGTGTGCATGTGTGTATGTGTATGTGTGCATATGTGTATATGTGTGCATGTGTTTGTATATCTGTGTATATTTTGTATGCATGCATGTGTGTATGTTTTTAGATATATGTGTATGTGTGGAACACATTTCATATATATGATATATGTGAATAAACTTTATATATATATACTTCATATATATTATAAACTTTATATTATATATAATAAACTTACTGTAAAAGAAATTACAAATTAAAAATGTATAAAATATAAAATATATGGGAATAAACCTAATTAAGCAAAGACCTCTACAAGGAAAGTAATTATTTTCAAATGATATACATATACTAAAGGACATATATTTATAGTATATACAAAGCACTTGCAGCTCAATAAGAGAAAAGACAGAGATCATGGCCTAAATCTCAGGCATTGGGGGATTACCAGCCATCCTCCTTAGCAATGGGTGGAGAAGACATGCTCACAATACTGTCAGAAGCGAGATGCTGCTGAGCCTTCTGACGGTACCTAGGAAAGCTTTTAGGACAAAATGAAAGCTGGTGCCCCAAAGAGACAAAGCTTTCGTTAAGAAATAGGTACAAGTAGCAGCAGTTAGGTTGGCAACATGACCAGCTTAGCTGGAATCTAAGTGGATCTTCCCCTAACAATAAAGTAATAACAAGGACGGGGATGATCTCTCTGAAAAATAAAAAAAACTTAGGTGTTATATCATACTAATCCAGAAACACGCATACTCCTGGATCCTGTGAGTTTATAAATCTGGTCTCCAGCCAGATGATTTTATCTCTGGGAGAAACCTGTGCGTTGAGTGTGATAGATTTCTGATAGGTACTGCTTCTTGGGTTCTCTTGTTTATGTTAACAGAGCATGTCTCTTCCCAGGATGAATAGAGCAGTAAAGAAATGTGGTGCAGCAATCTGGATATTCCCTGTGCTCTGGAAGAAGTGGTCTCATGGAGGGCATAACAAGCTCTGGGTTCAGTTGAAGTTCTACCTCTCACCAATGATAGTCCAAGAATAGCAGGACTCTGAGTTTCCTTCCTTTCTAATCCTATAAAATTAGAACCAGAGATGCTAGTGAACAACGTGATTAGCTTTTCTTGGGTCTTGAGTTTGAAAGTCAAGAAATGAAGTGCAGAGTCTCTGCCCTATCTCTAAACAACTCTCCACGGGTTTTCCAGATTCTTAACTCAGAGGTCTCTAGACAGAGGTTGCATAAGACAATCACCCTGCCCTCCTTTGCTCTGTGGCTGATGTAGAGGATGCTGTGCCGATTGTGGACAATGTCCTGGGGGCTGTTCCCTGCATTAAAATGTAACGCTGTGGGAGGAAGCCAAACCCAGGGTACATTTACACATTTTTCCAACAAACTGAGACTAATGGCCCGTTCTTCTTCGAAGAGTCTAAACAGAAAAGAAAACTCTGAAGGGAAGGGAAAAGGTTAGATTAAGCATTATGGAACATCTTCCTTTTAAGAGAGAACAAGAAATCTGCTCATATTCTTGAAGCAAATGATTTGAGTTTTCAGTTCCCAAAGGGTCTGGTCACCTCTACTGTAAGACAAATGTAATGTGCTCAGAAACTAGGAAAGGGTGGGCTCTTCCTGAAGACAAAAAGAATGCTAATAACCCTTGGCAATACTGAGTTACACACTTGTGGGAAGATGGGAGCACTTGTCCTTATTTTGAAGACTGCACATCCTCTCCACCGCCCCCTGCTGCTGCTTGACCCTCTTTTTGCTAAACTCATCTGTCTGCTGCTCTTGAGCCATGAAATTATTTGTCATTTCTCTCTAGTGAGCTGTTAATGGAGAGCACTAGAATTCAATTTAAGAGTGGGAGTTAACGCTTAATACTGTTGTTGATGATGGATTATCGGATTGTAAGGAATGTCCACGTAGTAACTTTTTTAGTGTTATAAACTGACAAAAAGAAATGGTCTTGGTAACACATTAATGTAGAGGCCAAACATGTTCCTGAGGAGACAGCCACTTCAGAGACTTCTTCATCCCTTCATAGACAAGAATAGGTGAACATCCTTCCCAATCATGGCACACACACTGGGTCTAGGTGGTTATAGAGTATTCTAGCCTCCAGGATAAGAACACTGGCAGCCAGTCCCCTGTGGCAGAGTCTACCATACCTGTTTTCTCTTTCTGCAGTAATATAGCTAGAGCACACTCCTTAGGTTACTGCCTTGCCTTGTGTGGTCCTATGGTGGGTTAGAAGACCTCTGTGCGATTGCGGGTGATGTGAGGTACCACTTACAAATGCCTTCATGTGATGCTCTGTCATATTTTCCTCCACATATTCCTCCTTATCTTCACCAACCCTATATCAGAGAGTGGGCTAATATCCAATATATACAAAGAACTAAAGAAGTTAGACCCCAGAAAACCAAATAACCCTATTAAAAACTGGGGTACAGAGCTAAACAAAGAATTTTCACCAGAAAAACTTCAAATGGCTGAGAAGCATCTTAAAAATGCTCAACTTCATTAGTCATTAGGGAAATGCAAATCAAAACAACCCTGAGATTTCACCTTATACAGGTCAAAATGGCTAAGATTAAAAATTCAGGAGACAGCAGGTGTTGGTGAGGATGTGGAGAAAGGGGAACACTCCTCCACTGTTGGTGGGGTTGCAAATTGGTACAACCACTCTCGAAATCAGTCTGGCGGTTCCTCAGAAAACTGGGCACGTCACTTCCGGAAGATCCGGCTATACCACTCCTGGGCATATACCCAGAGGATTCCCCAGCATGCAATAAGGATACATGCTCCACTATGTTCATAGCAGCCCTATTTGTAGTAGCCAGAAGCTGGAAAAACCCAGGTATCCCTCAACAGAAGAGTGGATGCAAAAAATGTGGTATATTATACACAATGCAGTACTATTCAGCCATTAGAAACAATGAATTCATGAAATTCTTAGGCAAATGGATGGAGCTGGAGAACATCATACTAAGTGAGGTAACCCAGTCTCAAAAGATCAATCATGGTATGCACTCACTAATAAGTTGATATTAACCTAGAAAACTGGAATACCCAAAACATAATCCACACATCAAATGAAGTACAAGAAGAACAGAGGAGTGGCCCCTGGTTCTGGAAAGACTCAGTGTAGCAGTGTAGGGCAAAACCAGAACAGGGGAGTAGGAAGAGGTGGGTGGGAGAACAGGGGGAGGGAAGGAGGCTTATGAGACTTTCGGGGAGTGGGGGGGGCAGAAAAGGGGAAATCATTTTGAAATGTAAATAAAAAATACATCGAATAAAAAATGCATGAAAAAAATAAAAAAATAAAAATAAATAAATCACATGCAGACAGTAGTTGAACTGGAAGAAGGAAGCCACAAGGACCCTGAACAGCTGGAGAGATGAGAACTACCAATCAAATAAAGTGAATGAGAAATTAGCTACTATGGGTTTCCACTCACATCACTGGATAGCACATTAGTTCCTTTGGCATAGTTGACTGGTAGTTTATGTCAATAATATTAACTAGACCCCTAAGGCTGAAAGTGCATACCCACAGATTAGTGCCCTGCCCAACCTTATCAGAGAAGCTTTTTTTTTTCAGTAGATGGTAGCTACTACAGAAAGACAATTGGTCCCTATGCAAAGAATAAGAAATGACATAGAGTGTTCAACCCTAAGTGTGACATCTACACTACTCCCAACACTGAGGCATCATCACGGAAGAGTGGGCAGTAAGAGTCAGAAGCTATGGATGACCACAATGACACGGTGTCTTAAGAACACCAGGGGAGGTGATAACATATCTCACAGTGGTTGTGACAGCAGACATAAGTCGCGTTCAAGACCAAGCCAGACAAAATTTAGGGTGTTGTTCAACAAAGTCCCACCCACACCTAGATAAGGAGCTGTTGGAAACTAATGGCTGCCAGGAAAGGAAGAGTTAGTCTGGATTCTGCCCCTGAGAGATAGCCCTGCACCCTTACACATCAGGGGCAGCCATGAGTGGATTCAAAAGGGAAAAAGAGGACTCATGAAATTGGGAAGGGTTGATGACAGAAGAAGAACGGGGAAGGACCGGGAGCAGGGGAACGAGGTGAGCTTGAACAAAATAGATTGTGTGCACAGAAAACATTCTCAAGCAGTAAAAGAACTAAGGCAAGGAGATACACTTTGATATGTAACTGGTCTTTAAAAAGGAAAAAAACAAAACAAAACTTGGAGGAGTGGCAGAAGGGAAAATTGGTCAGGGTGTATTCTATGACAGAAGAATGTTTTAAAAAGAAAAAGAAAAAACATTAAGTTGAACTTCCCTATCTAACTGAAGCTTCTGTAGCCTTTGAATACTACCCAAGCTCTGGTAAATACTTTCCTGCTTTCTGTGTTTATGAGTTTAGTGATTTTTAGACTCATCCGTGGGAGCGCGCAGTATTTATGTTTGTGTGCATGGCTTATCTGCCTTAGCTATTATCCCATTTAGAAATGACAAAATGTAGTTCTTTTTAAAAGCTGAGTATTATTCACTGTGCACATCTACAGCAGTTTCTTTATTCATTCTTGCATTGATGGGGGCCATGCAAGGAGACAGCTAAGAAGTTATTTATCCATGGAGTCAACAATAAAATGGACGTGATTTCAGGTAGTCTGACTGGGAACCTGCTTTGCCATTCTGATGATGGAAATGTGGAGAAATTGCTTAATTGGTCTGAATCTCAGTTCTTCTACTCATGAAACCAAGGTGACCATCCCTTTCACAAACAGCAGCAAGGGGCTCAGGGGTCAAGTGTTGGCCACAGGGATTACCAGCTGCTAGGTTTCAGGGCTCCAGCTGCTTTCTCAGGATTCAAACCATACCTCCCCTGTACTTTACCATTTCTACTTTCACAAGGGAAAACAGAGGCAGGGGGAAATGGAGGGACATGGTAGCCAGCTATCATGCAGTGAGAAACGTAGAGGAGGGATCAAACCTTGCAAGGCAGGTTGCAGCATTCCCCACTCAGACGTGACATCATTCCATACTGTGTCTTAACAAACCGTGGTGCTGTGATGGCACACACAGGCTAGGGCTGTGTGAGTGTGTCTGTGTGTCTGTGTCTGTGACAGACAGACACAGACACAAAGACAGACATAGAGACACAGATAATATACAGAGACACAGAGACACAGACAGATACAGAGAGACAGAGAGGGGACAGACAGGGGAAGGGGGCAGAAAGACAGACACATGCTTATGCTTGTGAGCTTGCAAGAGCTCACTACTTGTTTTTAGGAAAAGCGAGCTAGAGATTCATTTCTAAAATTAATTCTTAAGGGAACAGTGCAGGACCTCAGTGACTTAGTAGATGGAGGTTAATTACCTGTGACTTCAGTTGGGCAGAGAAAGTGCCAAATGTAAGAGAGAGAAATCTAGATTCTAACAAAAGGAAATCACTGCCAGGTGCCTTTTCCTCTCCTAGTTCCACAGGGGGAAAAATTCAGCTGCATTGCAGAACATATCCAGATTCTTTTATTGTTCTGTAAGAAAGTAGTTTTTGAACTAATTTATTTGTGGCCCCCACAGTCCAGATGATGACATTGGCTAGAATCTCAACCTGGAAAAAAATAAAAATAAAAAAATAAAATTACAATGGTGATGCCCCCCCCCAAGACCCTGGGAGGCCACAGAGTTAATCGTCTCACACCACAGCTGATGGGAACCCTGAGGTGCCAGGAGGTTAACTGGCTTCTCCAGACACATAATCATCCAGGTGTCCTGGCTCCTGGCCAGAGTTCTAGCTCCGTCCCTCCAAGATTCCAGCAATAATCGCTGCATTATTATGCAGGCTGTGGGTTGTTTCTCTGGAGCAGAAAGACAATTTTTTTTTATTTGACTTTGAATCTCATAACAACTCTGCCATAAGGAAAGCCAATTTATGAGCAATGTTGATGAGAAGATGCAACTCTGAGAAAGGTGATTAAACTCAGGACTGTGGAAAACAATAGAAACACGGCATCCAAACTTCTGATCCCCAAAGTGGTCCAGTTTCTTGATGGGAGAAGATCCAGGAATCTGGAAGTATGGAAGCAGGGGGAAAGGTGATTAGAAACTAGAAAATGCTGATCTAAACTGTAGCTGTTGTTGCAGAGAAAGGCAGGTTCAGTGAATGGTGAGCATACAGTGAACAGGAACAGAGGAAACTCTCAGGTGAAGGAACACTGGACCAAAGCAAGATCAGCACCCAAAGGTCTCGGCCTTTCCCTGGAGGAGTGTCCCCTACCTTCATCCCTGAAGGGTCTGTGCACTTTTCAATCTGCCTGAATTAGATCGCTGCAGTTTCCCATTGATGTTTAATCTCAGGGCCTGACGGTACCTAGAGATGCTCTGAGGATGCCCTTTACTCCAGACATAATTTCCTGTCCCTCTTCTGTGGAGAAGCATTCCAATTTCCCCTAGAATGCCACTTCCAACACCTTGTATTCCTGCTAGCCTGTTGACTCGAGGGCACTGGAAACCCCAAGTAGCCAAGGGGAAGTCTGACCTCCAAATTTATTGGCATGTTTGCTGTCTCTCTTGGCAGTAGTGCTCCCACTCTGGGACACAAACTAGGCCAGAAAAAGACAAAGTGCCCTAGATTGTCACCAGGAGCGAGAGTGAGGGGAATGACTCCCATTTCCACCCCTAGATTCCCGGACCGATGAGTCACGGTTATGAGGATAATGTAGCACATATTGGATGCTGATTCAAAACCTGTCCCGCCTTCTAGACACCCTGCTCTATCCCTCTAGGCTATTGAGCCAAGGAAACATTTCCCATTATCAAATGACCTTTTTGACAAGGATGTCAGTAGTGCAGAATGGCCTCATGGTAACCATGTAGCCTAGGCTGATCTTGAACTCACAGATTCCCTGCATTAATATTATATGAGCTGGGATATGGTGAGCACCATCTGCAGTAGCTCATCCAAATGTGTCTAGTCTTCTTACATAACAAGTGATTGGAAAGTGGAGGTCCAGAGCTAGCACAGGACACCTCTAGGCTTTAAGGCTGTCAGGTTCCTGAGTTTGCTATTCTCCTATACATGGTTATGACTTTCAGTCTCCTGCTCAAAATGTGGACAATGATGTCCTAGAAGGAAGAAGACAAAGGTCTAACAAGGGGACTCTAGGGGTGGTGGCAGACATGTGTCACTTATCGTCCAAGAAATAAGGCAGGAGGCCCAAGAACTCATGGTCATCTACAGCCATATAGTGACTTTAAGGACAACCTGGACTACAGGAAATCCTTTCTCAAGCTCAGCAGACAAAAGGAAATGGAGAAGTTAAACAGACTCTGCCTCAGTCTCCCAAATCAGTGGGATTATGGGTATATACCAACATGCCCAGCTTGCTTTACAAAAGAGAGAGATACTTGATTTTATTATCTGTGTATGAGTGTTCTGCCTTCATGCGTCCCTGTGGACCATGTACATACTTGTATATCTGTGTACTGTGTGCACATACTTCTGCGGAAGCCAGAGACTTCATCAGATCATCTAGGCCTGAAGTTGTGAGCCACCTTGTGGGTGCTGGAATTTAAACCTGGATCTTCTAGAAGAGGAGAAAATGTTCTTAACCACTGAGCAACCTCTTCTGTCCCCACTTCATATAAGACACTTCTAGAAGTCTCTGATGGCCTCTCCAGCATGGCTGCATGCTATTGGCCTAGAATGTATCACATGATTACATGATCATGAAAAGGCATAAAACTGATCTTGTTTAGTTTTAAATCATCGCATAGGTGTTCTAAACTAGAATCCAGTTTTTCTAGTCATTGTGTGTCAGCATCCTGACAGGGAAGCAGACTGCACAGTCTAATGCAGTCATCGAGGCAATGAACACCCTGCACACAGTGGGCATGACCACAAGGATCACCAGGGGCTGATATAGAAAAATGGAACAGATAACAGAGCTTACCATAAACTCCACAGACAGGGACCAATAAGAACCGAGAAGGCCTAGGATTGGGCCGAAAGCACAACCTTGAACAATCTGTCATTTTTGATAATGATCCTGAGGCATACGCAGGAGAGAAAGGGGACCCACACTTTCTCCCTCATCCTGCCTTCTTTCTGGAAATACGCCAAAACTCCTTCCCTATTTGCCAAACCAAGCAGAAGCCAGAGGGCAAATGAAGCCTTCTGTGGTGCCGACATGGGCTGGTATCCTGAGGATCACGGCAAGCCAGAAGGCTTATTTACAACCACACGGACAATGCTCTGGTCACGCTGAGATGTGAAGGCATCCCCCTTCCTTTCGGCTCTCGACCGATGTTCCCGCTGCTACACGCTATTATTCCTGCCCGCTTCCCTTCTCATCTCTCAGCTTAGGATTCATATGCGCAGCCAGGCTCTCTCTCTGTGCACTAAGACTTTCACATCACCCTGCGATACATCCTCAAGGTGCCCGGATGTAAGCCTCTCATCGCTTTTTTAATGGCCTGTTTAATGGCCACTTTCCTCAGAAGGCTACATACATTGCTGTCTCTGTTATTCCTCAACTGCCCAGTGTAGATATAGCACTGAGATACTACACAGTTGGCAAGTGTCTGCTTGGATTTTTTTTTTTTTCATTGCAAAACAGAAATTGCCCATGGCTTGGAAAGCACGCAATAAATGTGGAGATGGCGACAATATTTCATCTCGGCTTAGAAGAGTATCTGTAATGCTCAGAACTGCTCCATGAGGCACTGACACTGAAGAGCTAGTGCCCCTGCTCTGGAGAACGCAGGGGAGACATGGGCAGACTGTGACTTTCAAGACGGTCATATACTTTGGCTAAGTATTCGGAGTGCCTCTGACCCTCACGCAACCCCAGTGCCACACCTGGACTGATTTCCCTATGAACCTTGCACCAGCAGAGGGAAATGTTTGGGAGGAGTTGAGCACATACACACAGCACAGGAATATCTTTTTGGGTACACAAGTGGCCAGGAGGTGAGGCTGGCAAGGTTTAATCAAGAGGTGCATCCCTCCATCGCCAGAAAACGCCCGGGCATTGCATATTTTCATGGTCAAAGTTCATAGCCGGTAGACTTGTACAGTGTTCTGTCCAAGACTGGCCAGTATTGGTGTCTGCTTAGGAAACAGCAGGAGGCATTTTCAGGTCACATGATGCAGAAGGGTAGCTGCTACTCTGATGAATTCTTTTTTGTTCAACCCATGCTCAGTGGGTATCAGGGACAGGAGTGGTATCTGTATGGGTTTTTTCCCATATTTTTTTGCATCCCAAAAATGTAAACACGAGCTACAGATTAGACAATGAGTGTGAGCATATGTTTATTTTTTAGTTTGTTCTGAGTCTTCATGACAGTGTAGTCAGCCACTGACAGGTATCAAATATATAAAAATAAATGTAAATATATACATTTTCACGATATTCATTCTGCTTTATACTAGCGCTCCAGGCTCCTTTATTCTTCACCAAAATCACTGGTGTATGATCATCTTTCCAGATTCCCTCATCAACCTCAAGTGTTCTTTTTTACTGTTTATTGTTGACATCCTCAGAGATAATCTCTTTGCTAGGCAACTACCACCAAACATCATAGAACGTTATTAATAAATTAAAGTTAATCTTACTTATATTTTAGTAGGCTTGGTTATATTATATTTGAGAACATCAGGATATATTTAAGGATGCAACATTGGCTCATTAAAATATTTTTAAATTTTCCTGGGAATTATATTTGCATTGCTCATATCTAAATTGTTGAATGCATTACACACTGCATATTCTCAAACCTGTGTTATCCTACCCAGGCTGCTATGTGTGTCTCGAACAGGTACGATTATATTAACTTTGGGATGGGATAGCACTGGAGAAAGAAGGTCACTGGAGTAGGTCACTGTGGTTCCTTATCATGGCTTTTTAACTTTCTGATTTGCTGCCAGGTTAACTGCTGTCCTCTACCCTATGCTCCTGCCGTAGCTCATGGACCAAATGACCATGGGCTGAACCCTCTGAAATTTTAAGTCCAAATATTCCTTTCCTTTCTTGAGTTGGTCTTTCAGGTCTCCCGGTGCTAGAAGTGTTTATGCCAACTAACCGCACTTGCTTACTTACTCAACAGGATGTCAGGTTTGTTCCAAATGTAACATGTTTATAAGTGCTTCATTTACTGTTCTATCTGTGGATACTGCACATCTTTACATTTGAGTTGAATCCACAGATATTCATGTAAATAAAATTGATGAAGTTTCAGTCACTAACACAGACTGTATGGCCAGCCACCCCCACCAACCTGTGGCCACACCCTCCATCTGCCTTTCTACTTCCCACTCATCCAAGCCTGGACTGATAATTCTACTTTATCTGCCCTTATAGATAGACCTTTTTCACTCCAGGAAGCAAGGGTTTCCTGTATCTCACTTAATTCTTAATTAACTAATATATTAAATATATTACTTAATTAGTCTCCCACACAACACTGACATGTTACTTGTATTTTCACTATAATTCTAACAGGAGAAGCAAGCAGTCCATGCAGAGAGAGCTGCAGTCTCCTTTACTAGTTTACACCACTAGTCAATCTATCATTGTTTCTGCAGCCATACAATTTGTTGTTCTCTCTCTCTCTCTCTCTCTCTCTCTCTCTCTCTCTCTCTCTCTCTCTCTCTGTGTGTGTGTGTGTGTGTGTGTGTGTGTGTGTGTATGTGTGTGTGTGTGTTATTTTACTTATGAAATAACTTTTTCTTGTTGATAGCTTAACCCATGCATTCATTGAAATAGGACCACACCCAACTCTCACCCCCCCATGACCTCCCACATCTCCTCACCATATAATTCTCTTTCCAACTTTGCCTTCTTTTGATAACCCACTGTCCATTATGTGCCTAGATGCCACTTAGAAAGAAAGGTAATTCTCCCTACCCTGTTAGCTACTATCAATAGCAGGTCAGCAAGGGGTGGGGCCTTGAGTTCATTTATCCAATCTACACCAGAATTTTGGCTGATTGATTAGCTCTGGGCTCATGAGTGCAATGGCTATATCATGTGCACATGTCACATTTCACTGTGCTCCTCAACCTCTTTCCCCTTTGCATCCATAAAATGTGTGCCAGTGCTGTATTGGTGCTCCATGCTGCATGGTTAGTTGTTGGGTAAGGATAAGAAGTGGTTATAATATAGCTATACAAACTGACTAGGGGGCTAGAGAGATGCATCAGTGGTTAAAAGCTCTGGATGCTCTTCCAGAGATGTTAGGTTCCATGGACAGAACCCTCTGATATTCTAAGTCCAAATATTCCTTTCCTTCCTTGAGGTGATCCTGTCAGGTCTCCTGGTCCTAGAAGCAATTAAGTGAATCAAGCTCACTTGGTTATATATTAAATAGGAAGACGGGTTTGTTCCAAATGTAATGGTATTATAGTTGCTTTGTTTATTATCCTATCTGCGGATTCCTGCACATATTTCCATTTGGGTGAATCCTAGCACCCCATGGTGGCTCACAACCATCTGATACCCTCCTCTGGTCTGCATACACACCCAGCACACACATGGTTCACAGGCATACATGTACGCAGGCAAATCACCTATAGACAGAAAAGAAAATATGTTTTCAGATACTGACAGAATTTGTTGGGGTCCTGAACTGAACAGAAATGAGCATATTGACAGTTAATTATGAATTAAAGTTATAGGTGACACGCAATTTTTAGCTCACCCCAGAGGAATCTTTAAAAATTGTTGCACTTATCGATTAACCATGCATGCCACAGGGAACTTGTGGAGGTCATAGCCAGGCTTTTGTGCGTCAGCTCTCTCCGCCAGTGAGCCTCCCAAGGGGCAGACTTGTGTTCTCAGCCTGACAGCAAGCATCCTTTCGTGCTGTGCTAGCTCACTGACCTCACAGAATTTTGTAGCCATAAATAATGTTTGGCCTTATGTGTAATTCTAATAAATCCCATGTGCTCTGAGACATTTTGTTTTGCCCTGAATGGCATTGGATAGCCAGTCATCAAGACAAACAAATCAGCCTCCTAGGACTCTGTTTCTTCTGCGGGTGGAGGGGAGGGAAGAAGAGGAGAAAACAAGAGAAAGTCAGAGAACATGGCCAGCTTTGGGTTAAGAATGCATTTCCAAGGCCTGGAAGGATGGCTTTGTAAGATTACTGCCTGCTCTTCAAGAGGACCTGGGTTCAGTTTCCAGCACCCAGAAGTCTCCTTCCAAGAGCTTATAGCTCCAGTCCCAGGAGTTCTGGTGCCCTCTTCTGGGATGTGTGGGTACTGCGTGCACATCCAGTCCAAACACTTGTATATAATGAATCCTTTAAAAAAAATTAAAAAACAACCCATGTGCCGTTTCCTTTTATTGACTTTTACACAGCTGCCTCTATGCTGTTTCCAGACTCAAGCTTATTCAACTAGGTACACATCAGCTTCCTTGTCGGCATTTGTAGATTTGCATGAGTCTTGCTATTAACACCTTACCACTTGATTATAAATTAACCGAAGGTCTTGAGAGCCACCAGCATGTGCAAAGCTCTGATGATATGCATGGTTCATAGTGCAGCAGATAGAAGAACACAGGCCTCATAGTTTCTATCTAGAATCACTTTTCCTAGCACAGTGACGTTCTCAGCCTAAGAATATTGGTCAGACTGTTTGGGATGCTTCATAGTTTGGGAAATCCTGAAGAGGACAAAAATCCTTTTGAAGCAACTTGTCAAGTGAAGTGTGGCCCTGACAGGAACTCTGCGTATTGCCCCAGAGTTTGTCAATCGATCACATTCTTTTCAGAGACTGCAGGAAGAAGAAAAGAAAGTCAGAGGAGTATTGAAGTGTGGGGCCAGCAGTAAAGTAGCATGAGGAGCAGAAGGAAGCTGGTGTGTGCCCCACTTACCTCTGTCCACCGTGCCCCAGCTACTAAAAGTAGCCCGTGTGTTTGGGTCGAAACCAAAGAAATCCCACACCCAAATGTGGCCTTCCGGTGTGCCACACAGAAATTTCACGGCTTTCGTTGAATAAAGCTGAGGGTGACACAGGGGCAAGACCCAGTTTTGCTCTGCCTACGCAAATATCGCCCTCACACTGCACCCAGGCTAGGACTGGAATATCAAAACTCCATGCGCACAATGCCTGAACGGGCAGGCTGATACGGTAGGAATTTTCTACGATTTGGAAAAACAAAACAGGAGAACAGAGGTCAGAATGTGTCCCATTTCAACCCCAGAGGCTGGTTTAAAGGTACTAAAAGACGAGGTCTTTTTTCATATCATAAGACTTGTAGGAACAGGCACCCCACAGGTCACACACAGTTAGGAATGTTTCTCAAGTACCACTCGATGAAATTGGGGGGAGAAAAGGCTGTAAGAGATCATAGTATCCAGGACTCAGCTCATTCGTTCTGATCAGATTCTACATTTCTCACTTTGTTCAGACTGCTTGGGGATGGGAATGGAACTCGGTAGCATTGCAGAGATGATCAGCTACACAGGAGGCTGAGACCAAACAGACTGGTCAGAAGGAAGAAGGCTCTCCCAGGAGCAAAGCCTGCTAAAAGACAGGTGGGGAGCCCTGCTTAAATGGCAGTGTGCTAGATAGACTTTCCTGGGCAGAGTCACTTTATTCTTTTCCTAACCCAATCATCATGATAATCCTCTAGGAGAAGGGGTCTTATAGCCACTGTGCCCTGGAGGGAAGTGAGATTTAAACTTAAGCAAGTGGAGAAAGGGCCCAGCAAGTAGCAGGAATTTGATCTGGCACCCTAAAATGGCTGCCTCCACAGCCATTTCCGGCATCCTCATAACTTGGGAACAGAAGATATGCTTAATGAACTTCAGATTATTGCAGGAAAAGTAGTGGTGTTGCCAGGCAGATGGCAACTGGTGGGTGATATGATAAGAGGGGGAGACAGAACAAACAGAAGCGAACGCTCTGTGCGCCTTGTCACTGAACGTCAGAGAGGAGGGAGAGAAGTGGGGGGTGGGGACCATGTGGTGTGGTCAGGATAGAACTCTGCAAACATCTGGGCGCAGTTAGATAGGATGGGGTGCAAACAGTGACTCCCAAGGGTCGTGAAGTCCTTAGGGGGTGAGAGGAGGGGACTGAGCAAGCTTTGTTTCTTTGTTTGTATCTCCTTGGTGAAGCAGAAAATGAGGTTAGAGTCCAGAGTAAAGTCATGAGACAGGAAGAAGGTGAAGACTCCTGGAAGGTCAGCTGAGTCTTAGACCGGTTCCCAGTTAGACAAGGTTGAAAGGAAGCAGACAAAGGCAGCTTGTGTAGACCCTCCATCCCGTGTGTCTTCCTCCTCGGAGACCTAGACGGGATCTATACACTGTCACCGTTTGTCCTTGGCTTTCCCAGACATGTCTCACAGTGGACATATTTGCTCTGCTACACTGTGGTAGTGTTGACAAGGCAGGACTTCCATTTTTATTTCCTGCTGGGTTTTGTCCTTACAAGGAACTGATTTTCTCTCAAGAAATGGGGCTCATGTCATTTAGCCGTCTACCATCTGGCCGTGTCAACAGAACACATGCACGGAGGTCTGCCTCTCGGTCGCACAACAGTGCGATGCGTGTGCTCTGCTTTCCTCGTGTAGCACGGGAGTTTCTAAGTATTCCTGTAAGCTCTCTGCATTTCCCACAGAATTCCATTGGGTGTTTTCCCATACAGTGAGTGTGGTTGTTTCTGGGGGTCTGCTGTGCATTGTTTGAAAGAGGAGGAAGTGTAGTTTCTCCCTTCCAGGGTTATTTTATGGATTTGTGGCTTCTGTTTTGTTTGGTTTGGAGTATTTTGTTTCATTTCTGGTACAGGGTATAGAACCCAGGAGCTTGAATATGTTAGGCAAATCTCTACCACTGAGCTATATCTTTGGGGTGGGAGAGGGGACTTAACTAGAGCCTGAATGAGGGTTTTCATTACAAAAACATAAGCAAATAGACAATAGTTTAAATGTCAGTGCAAAACATTAGAGAGTAAAAGAGTAAAAAAAATAATATAAAATAAGAAAGTGCTGTGTTCTTTGTGGGGATTAAGATAAGGGCATGGTTGGGTTGTTCAGATGGCTCCTGATAATTTAGCTCATGAAGAGGAAAGGTTCATTTTCTCTCATGGTTCTGGTGAGCTCAGTTCTTGACTGGCTCTGTTGCTTTAGTCCTGGGGTGGGACAGTACAACAGGATAGGAGCCCATGGTGAAAAGATGCCACTCACCTGTAAGCTGTAAATGAAAAAGACAACAAACAAACAAACAAACAAAAAAATGAGCAAGAGACTAGAGTCTCTAAATCCACAGTGGTGAACCCCACTAACTTAAATCCTTGTACTAAGCCACCCTACTTAAAAGTCCCACCACTTCCATATTGTTCCAGGGGTATTCATACACTGGCCCTTGGGGCACATTCAAGGTACACTCTGACAATGGTCTTCATAGATGAAGAAAGCTGAGGTTGTGTCTTAAAGAAGAGGAGACCTAGATAAACTAAGGGGAAAAATTCAAATTGGGGAGGCAGAAGCATGGAGAAAAAAATAACTAGTGCCTGGGTAGAGTTTTCATAACAAAAACATAAGAAAATAAGTTTAATAGCACACAGAGCCTTAGAGTAAACCAGTCTATAATAGCCCCGTTAACAGTTTCGGAGAGTCAAGATATAAAGTGATTTCTTGATTATTCTCTGTTTATACCGCAGAACTAGGTTAAGGAATTAGTTTTAAAATATATTGTACCTTGGAGCTGGAGAGATGGCTTAGAAGTTAAGGGCAGAGCATTGCTGCTCTTCCAGGAGACCAGTTTGGCCCCCAGAATTCACACTGGGTGGTTCACTGCAGCCTGTAACAGAAATTTAGGAGGAGGTAATATCATTTTCTAGCCTCTGCAAGCAAACACACGCACACACGCGCGCACACACACACACACACACACACACAGAGAGAGAGAGAGAGAGAGAGAGAGAAAACATTCACACAGACATACACATAGTGAATAATGAAATAAGTCTTCACATTTATTGCAAGTGTTATGAACTGAATGACTGCATCCTCTTAAAATTCATAGCTTGAAATTCCAGCCATTGGTGAGACAATGCAGTGGTGTCCCGGTCTGCAGATTCCTAGAAGAGAAGTATCAGAGTTTGTTTCAGCTCTTAGTACTCTGCCCCACCCACACAAGGAGGAGGCCATGGGAGCACAGGCTCCGCCTACAGAGGAGGCCTAGGGACTGAATGGAACCTCCTTCCTCACTGCTTGGATCCTGGGCTTCCAGCCTGCAGAGCTATAGGAAATGAATGTCTGCCCTGCATGTCACCCAGAGTGTCATCTGTTATAGAAGCCCAAAATAGTAAAAGACAGTAAGTCCTTCCTTCAGATTTAAGAAGCTCTGGCATACCTTATCCCCTGTTACAGAGACATTTACAGGTATGAATAGGCACTTGGGAGTTCAAGTTACAGGCCGGCCCTGTAACTAACTGCCTTGGAGTAGATTCCAAATGATTACAGTCATGCGAACTTGCCCAAGTGGTTAGATTTTTTTGCTTTAGATTTGGGGACACCAAGAGTGCTTTTCTAGACTGTGTGTGTGTGTGTGTGTGTGTGTGTGTGTGTGTGTGTGTATGTGTGTGTGTGTGTGTACATAAACACACATATGTGGGTGTGCATGTTTGTAAAACTACATACATAAAGCACACCTCAAAACACCCAGAATACATTAATCACCCAGCTGATGTTATGTGCTTTATCAGTTTTTTCAACATTTATTTAGTGGGAAATGGCTTTTTTTTTTTAAACAAATTTACCTCTATAAAGAATCATTACTTAGAGGAGAAAAATGACAGGCCAAACTTTGTAATGGCAGGTAGAGAATGATGGATGACTAATAAAAACAGATAAAAATGCAGAAGGTACTGTGGGTGGTAAGGAAGAAAATGGACTGCTTTGTGCTCATGATCAGAACAGCCTTGAAGCTGGGTGCAGTACTTCATGCCTTTAATCTCAACACTTGCATCACCTATGCGAACAGATTTCTCTGAATTCAAAGCCAGCCCAGTCTACATGGCAAATTCCAGAACAGCCAGGTCTACATAGAGAGATGTCCTATAAAATCAGAACAAACCACTTAGAATAGCTTGGGAACTGGGAGGTTATTTAAAAACAAATATATACCAGGAAAGCATCAAGGAACTACGGTTTTCTAGTCACATTTGAAGGCTCTTATTCACCAGGACTTCAGCCAGTGTTGACATGGGTGAAGCTTCCCACTGAGGCCTCCACAGGCATTTACACAACCACCCCAGCACCTCTCCTCCCAACCTAGCTTAGGAAGAGGCTTCAGAAATCCTTGGTGGAAAGGAGATACCTGGGAGACTTCTAAACATGTCTGAAGGTTTGAGGCTTGCATGTGAAGAACCTGCAAAGGCTATGCCCATCATTTAGCTGGTTTTCTGATGTTCAAGTGTGTTAGCGAGACTAGGGTTCTAGAGCATTCAACGGTGTCATAGAATTGTCCTTTACATTTTGATTTCTATTTTTGCTTCCTACATTTTAATGTTCTGGTATTAGATGTGTAACTTTCTATATCCTTGCTTCCTTGGGCCCTCTGTGAATTTTCAGCAGAATTCTTTGTCTCCTTAACTATCTTAGGGCAGGTACTAGAACCGGGCTATGTTTTTACAAACCCATCTTCGTCTTTCGCTTCCACTGCTCATATCTGTGTACATAGAGCTGTGCTGTAGACAGCATGTGGATTGAATAGTTTATGTTTTCACGTTAGCAATGACTGTGGTTGAAAAAGGACTGTGCTAATCTCCTGTTCCTTCTCTACTATGTGGAGGTGTCCCTGCTTCTCGCTCCCTGTTTTACTGCATTTAATTGATTTGAGGGACTAAGATGTTTTAAGTCCTTCCTTTCTTTCTCTTGTGCACATCCTTTAGATACTTTCCTTATGCTTACCATGAACATTTCATCCAGCATCCTAAAGTAATAACATTTACATTTTCCTAGCTTCACTTCTACTAGATATGAAAAATCTACAATTTCTTTTTGTCCTGATGAATTTAACCCAGGAGCTGGGAGGGACAGATGTGTATGATGGCTTTTCTGTTATGAAAGGAAAGCATACTTATACATGTGCTTGCACACACACACACACACACACACAGACACACACACACAGACACACAGACACACACACACAGACACACACACACACACACACACACACACAGCATCCATCTTGGTGAGTTGTAGACAGGCAGTTTTTGCTGCTCAAAACCCAAACTTGAGGCTGAACACAGACACTGACAGGAGAAATTGAGTTTCAATAAAACTTGAGCTAGAAGAGGTTACCTAAATCTGAAGTTAAGAAATTTACTTACCCCATAATGCCACTCCCCTTCTATTGCCTGGCCGAGTGATCTGTCCTTGTGACCAAAGAATCAGACTGTAGGAAGAACTCAAAAGCTTGGAAGAAGCTGAATCCAGCTTGACTGAAATCCCAGGAAAAGGAAAGCAGCTAAATATCCTACAGGGACAAATCCAGGAACAGGGTAGTGATCCCAGGCTGGGACTGCACAGCATCCCAATGCCTCCACCTCTGTCCTGTGGTGAAGAAATCTGCCCAGAGCCCAGACAGGATGTATGCAGATTGTGAAATGTAGTACAGTGTGTCAGATCAGAGTTGCGGGGGCTGTGGAGGTAGCAGCAGAAGTGTGGAGAGTCCCTTCCAGTGCAGTTGTGACAGAGAACACATATGAAGATCGTAAGAATATGTTACAGAGCTTGGAGCTATATCCTGATGAAAACATTGGGAGAAGATTCCTCAATGTAGAGAGAAGCATTCAGGCTGAGAACACAGTACCCAGCACCCAGACATAGAACCCAGCACCAAAACACAGTACCAAACACACAGCCCTGGAACACTGTTCCAAACATGTAGATATGGAACATAGTACAAAACATGAAGACCTAGAATACAGTACCAAACACAGGAGAGCACGGCATCCTTTGCTTTGTTTTATTACTTGTGTTTAAATGCTTTTTAAATCTTGAATTTTATTTTTTTGATTTATTTCTAATATGTGTCTTTTGAAATACAAGAATATATTCTATTAGGATCTACACTTTTTACTTTAAAAATTTCAGTTGATTATGTTAAAACACTTCATCTCAGATAGGGCTCTCATGTCTGTCTGTCTTTATTCAAGCACAATATTCAATATTTTCAATACTGTCTCTCATACCTCTAACCCATACAATTTCCTATTGATTTATACTCTTTCTTCTCTTACCAGAATAATCTCTCATCTTAAATATTGATATCACTAGCTTCCCAAATGAACAATTAAGAAAAGCATAAATATATTCTCCCCAGCTGGGACCCTAGAACCTGTGTCTGCAAGCCTTAAAAGAGACTGCAGCTGAAAAATATTGTATACGTCAAAGCATAACCTGTTAGAAGCTCTTATTCTCTTTTCTCAGACATAATAGGCAGCTGATATGGGGACTTCTGGCAAATCATTAGAGTTGTCACTGCCATGGACTCCCTCCACCATCACAAACCAAAGTGAAGACAACCAACCAGGAGGACTCCTACAAGGACTCTAACAATGGGCAGGCACAGCAGATGAAAGGGGGCACTGTATTCCAACAGGTACACAACACACAAGGGCACTGAGAAAATATCAGACAACATTTCGCTATCCCACAAGCTGACAACCTCTTTTGTACTGTGAAACGAAATGGGATAGTTGTGATGCCAGAAATGCCCTCAGTCTTACTACTCAGCAATTAGAAACAATGAATTCACAACATGTTTAGGCAAATGGTTTGATCTGGAAAATATCATCTTAAGTGAGGTAACCCAATCACAAAAGAATACACACGGAATGCAATCTCTGATAAGTGGATATTAATTAGCCCTGAAGCCCTGAATACCCAAGGCACAAATCACATAACAAATGACTCCCATGAAGAAGTATGGAGAGGGTCCTGATCCTGGAAAGGATTGATCTAGCATGGGAAGGGAATATAAGGACAGAGAAAAAGGAGAGAGGTGATTGGAGAAGGGATGGAGAGAAGAAGGTTTATGGGACATATGGGGAGGGGGGATCCGGGAAAGGGGAAATCATTTGGAATGTAAACAAAGAATATAGAAAATAAAAATATTAAAAAAATTATATATATATATATACACACATATATATATATATATGACCAATGATTAAATAAAAAGCAAAAACAAAGAATCAATAACTTGTAGGAAAGTTTTACTAAGACAGTTAAGAAATGGAAAAAACAACTAAATTGAAATTGGCAATAAAAGAATTAATGAATGGGGGAAAACCAGGAAGAAGTGTTATCAATGGACTGGACCAAGTTCAAGAGCTAGTCTCGGGGATGGTGGACGAGGATGGTAAAATAAGAGACAAAAACACATGGAAGGAAAGAAAGTCTAGGGAACATTATACAAACTTCCAACAAGCTTGGGACATATTAAAAAGAACAAACTTAAAATTGCAAGGAATTGGAGGGGATGATGAAATAAAACACTTTACCTGCCTACTCAATGAAATTATGGTTGAGAATTTTGAAAACCTAGGGTGAGAAACAGACATTCAAATAATAGGAAGCATTTAGAACTCCAAATAATGAGGACAAGAGAAGAACCTTTCTTCAATATTTCATAGTCAAGGTATCGAGCAGCCAAATAAGTCACCCAAATAAAAAAAAATTAAATGAACAGGAAAACAAACACAACAAAATAAACAAAACCACTCAAAGCTGTTGGGAAAATGCTGACTTAAACACAATGGCAGCAACTTCAAAGTATCAAGTGTAGAGGGACAGAGTAACCAAAGGAAGGGTGTGTTAAAAAGTCATTGTGGTGATTTGAAGGAAAATGGTCCCCATAGATAGGCTCATATATTTGAATACTTGGCCACCATTTGGTGAAAATGTTTGGGAAGGATTAGGGGGTGTGGTCTTGCGGGAAAAAATGCATATGTGTCCTTGGGAGTGAGCTTTGAAGTTTCCCACGCCATTCCTGGTTAGCTTCCTTTGCTTTGTGTTTGCAGATGAAGATGTGAGCTCTCAGCTACTGCTCCAGTGAAATGCCTGCCTGCTTCCCACCACTCTCCCCTCTAGGATGGTTGGGAAGTCTAATCGTTTGAAACCACATGCTCCAGATAAACTCTTTATCCTGTAAGTTGTTTTGATCATGATGTCTTATCATAGCAGTAGAAAGGTAGGCAAGATAATCATACACAGCTGGGCATGATGGTGCACACTTTTAATCCCAACTTTGGAGGCAGAAGCAGGCAGAGTTCTAGGTGAGCTAAGGCTACATAGTGAGAACCTGTCTCAAAACAGGCAAACAAAAAGTTAATGTAGATCCTACAATAAATACATGTATATGTATATATAAAATATTAGATAGATTTTTACATATCTTAGAAGTTATCTGTGAATGTAGTATGATATATAGAAAGGAAGACAAGAAAAGATAATATCTGGATAAAGAGAAAGGACAGAATACAGGTATAGGACATGTGGGTCATGAAAGAGAGGATATAAAGATAATTGTTTTAATAGTTTTAATTATGTCATGGATTTGTGTGTGTGTGTGTATCTGTGTGTGTGCAAAAATTTATTAAAAATTAATTGATAATGAAAGTATAAAATTCAACATAAACTCTATAGCTTCAAAAGGGATGTTTTAACTATGTAGAAGTTCATTTGAGATGTATACACGTGAGGTGTGGGAAAGTACTTATTTGAATTGCTATGTTACTAAAGCTGTATGCTTTTTTTTTTTAAAAAAATGTTCTTTATAACAAAGTGATTTTTATTTGAAGAATAAAGTAAAAAGACAAAGTGTTGCTTAAAAGTCATATGAACCCTACTCTTTTGTAAACTAATTAAATATACCATGAACGAAAAGAGCCTGAATGAAGGTGCTCTGAGTGGGTGAAAAATCTAATCGTAGAGGCCATCAATTTAAAAATCAAGAGCACATTAGGCATGGGTTACCACCTTATGAGCAGTTGTTCAGGGAAGCCTCAGAAGTCCCCTACATCATCTAGGTTACTGCCTTTGCTCTTGGTTATCCAGAATAATTGGGTGGTAGATCCTGTTGCTGAAGATGCCACATACTTTATTGCAAGAAATAGAGAAATCAAACTGGAACTGAGGTAGAACTTTCCTCCCTATGGACTCATGGTGCAGAAAGGTGCTTTGTGGGTAGGTGATCATGGAAAAAAGTATAATAGCTATGATCTGTGCAAACTATAGCACCAACCTTCCAGACAATCTATGCTTACTGGTGTAATAGTGGTAGTACTATTGTGGAGGTGACCAACTACTTTCAGCCTGAGTGTGATGTCTTCTTGATGTGAAGGAACTCATGCTTGGTACTTTAAACCTGTTCAAAATGTCATGGATAATGATGTCATAAAAGCCAGGGAAGACTTATTACTATATATTGCTAAATATATATGGTGTCAAACTACCTTATAAATGGTTATGTTTATGCTCATTGGTTACTTCTAATATTGGCCTTATTCAGTGAAGATTATCTGTGTGATGGGTCTTATTAATACAGACTCATAACTATTCACAGTGTAGAGAACAAGAGACCGTTGAGTGCTCGGCCTCCTCTGAGACTCAGGGAAGGAACATCATAACAGAGCAAGCAGAACTCAGGGGATGTGTAGGAACACTATGAAACCCTGTCTTCTGGATGGGGCATAGCTATTGCACTCACGAACTCACAGTAGCTGAGGTTACCTGTGAAAGATGGGGCCTTGATTGTGCACAGAGGAGGAGTTCGTGAGATACCTCCTACCCCTTCCTGAGAAGCTCTTGGCAGTTAATGATTCCTGAAGACTGGAAGTCAACATCTCATAAGGAGGAAATCCATACTTAACACTATGGTCTTGATTTTCAAGATGGATTCTGGGATCAGTAATATCCACCCATGTGGGGCACCTTCATTCAAACTCTTTTTTCTTTAGTTACATGTTTTAATTTACTTACAAAAGAGGAGGTTTCATATGACTTTCAAACAACCCCTTTTCTCTTTCCTTCACTTTATTTTTAAATAAAGATCACTTCATAGTACAGAACTTTCAAATCAAAGTTCTGTAACAATTGTGTAGCCATTGGTAAGTCACCCATGCTCCAGTAAACAATCCCCAACTTCTGTCTGTGCAAAAAAAAAATCTAATTAAATTCAATAGATCACAAGAAAAACAAAACAAAATATCAAATATGACAGGAAATAGCCTCAGGGGAAAGGAATTTAACAGGAGTGGGAGAAAGATAAGGGAGGGTGAAAATGTCCAAAACATGTTACACGTGTGTATGAAATTGTCAAGGTGGCAAAATTAAAAAAAAAATAGAAGAAAACCACAAATACAATATCAAAGTATCTATTGTCTATGAAAAACCCATGTACCTAGGAAAACTTTCCAAACAAAACTGAGAGCCTGGAAATCAAACCACTGAGCAATGGAGGATGCAAATTTGCTCTGAGATATGGTGTGGACTTCAAGGAAACACTTGTCAGAGGAGATAGTGGCTATGACTTATTATTGACCATAATAATTAAATAAGTTTAAATATATATTGCATATTTTGACACCCAGTTTCACAAAAACTGACAGACATACAGACCATGAAGGTCTTGTTACAGTACTAATGGGATATTTCAATAACCTACTCTGGTATTTGGTTAATCTTCCAAACCAAAAATCAGCCAAGAAACTTCAAGGTTAAGTTAGCACATAGATCAGCTGGTATTTAACAGTTATCTACAAAACGATCCCATCCAATAGGGGTATACAATACGTTCTTCTGAGAAGTGCATGGAACCATCCCTAAAATTTTATCATCGGCTACAAAATAAGCCTTAACAGATGCGAAACAATTGAAACGATTTCCTGCATCTTATTAGAGCATCGCAAAGTAAGTCTAGAAGTCAATCCCAAGAGTAATCCCAGGATGTAAAGACATGCTTGGCGTTTGAACAACACACTCTTGGATGAACAGTGAGTCATGGAAGGAACCAGGGATAAAATATTAAGATTCCTAAATGAGAATTTTACCACTGGAGAAATTGAGAGCTCGCCAGAACATCTGAGATGCAACCTGGCAACCCCCAGAGGAAAAGTGCAGCATGTAGAGAAAAACTAAGAGGGTTTCTTTAAAAATCTGGAAGGAGGGGCTGGAGAGATGGCTTAGTGGTTAGATCACTGACTGATATTCCAAAGGTCCTGAGTTCAATTCCCAGTAACCACATAGTGGCTTACAACTATCTATAATGGGATCTGATGCCCTCTTCTGGTGTGTCTGAAGACAGTGACAGTGTACTCACACACACACACACACACACACACACACACACACATGTATATTATGTGTGTGTGAGTACACTGTCACTGTCTCTGTCACTATAAAAATATATATGTGTATGTATGTATGTATGTATGTATGTATATATGTATGTATATATAAATAATCTGGAAAGAGGCAAAAGGGCACTCTCTTTTGGCTGATATCCAGTATAGTGTTGAAGGTCTCAGTGAGAGTGGTTGGGACCAGAAAAACATATAAAGAGATAAAAATAGGAAAGAAAGAAGTTAAACCTTCCCTATCTATAGACTTCATGACATCAAGAACTCATGGACTCAAAAAAAAAATCTTTTAATAAGGTTTCAGGACATGAAATCAAGCTATGAAAATCCAGACATATTCTATATATCAACCATGAAGAGAGTACAAAAGAAATTAGGAAATACATTGCCATCCATAATCGCTTACTAAACATATCTAGGAATAAACCTAGCATAGGATTTGAAATATCTCTAGAAAGAAAACTGTATACATGGAGAAAAGGTAGTGAAGAAACTCTAGATGACAGAAAGCCCTTCTGTACTCCTAAATCAGCAGAAGTGACACTGCAAAGGTGACTTGCTCACCAAAAGGTATCTTTGAAAACACTCAGAGTAATCCCCAACCTGTCCTGAGATCTCACTGGTGCAGCCCCCTATTCTGTGTAGAAGACATTATCTCACAGCAGATGTCCTGCCCTCTGGCTCTCACAGGCTTTGCACCTCCCCCCAGTCCCCATCAGTGATGTCCCCAAACCTTAGAGTGTCAGCATTGTGTTGTAGATGCATCTCATCATGGCTGATAATCCTATGGTTGTTTTCTGCTTCTTGAGCAGTTGTAGATTTCTGTAATAATCTCCATCTGTTGCAAAGAGAAGGTTCTTTGATAAGGAGTGGGAGATACACTTATCTGTGGATATAAGGGTATGAAGAACACAAAGACTATGCTGGTTTAGGAAAGTAGAACTGGTAGTTTCTACTCTTGGATTTCTGACTTCACCAGCCACAGGAAGTTGACTAGGTTTACAATACCAGGCCATTTCTTTCCTGTTGAGTAGGCCCAAAGTCCAATTAGATAGTTGTTAGTTTCCCCCAACATTTCCTTCCTCCAACAAGGTCCCACTATTGGACCCTTAGGGTTATCTTGTTATACCTAGGGCTATATTTGTTATACTTTGACAGCTTTACAGTCCAATTTCAAGAATGTAACTTCTCTCAGACATCTACTAAATGAAAGTAAGAATTCCACCAACATCTACCAGGCTCAGGGCTTTGCAATAGTTATTCCTAGTACATTCATTCATGTTCTCTGTGTGTCTGTCTGTCTGTCTGTCTGTCTGTCTCTCTAAGGCAGGGCTTCTACAATTAACTACATTCCCCAGTGCAACACATAGAATTTGGACCTTGAAAAACAGCAGTTTATTTCTAAGACTCAAGGAGAGACTTCTAGTATGTTCTAAGATTGTTCTCTTTGAAACCCTTCTGAGGGCTGACAAGATGGCCCAATAGGTCATCAATACTGGCCACCAAGCCTGATGATGGGCTGAGTTCAATCCCTGATTGCAAGGATTTTAGAAATCACTAGCTTCTATCCTACCACCTTCTGTTCTTCCTTCCCTCCCTTCCCCTCTCCCTCTGTCCTTCTCTCCCCCTCTCTCTTTTATTCCTTCCTTCTTTCCTCCCTCTCTCCTTTCAGAAGTAGCTGGCCAATACTTAGCCTACTAGAAAGTTCTCCCCTCCATCAGAGTTTTAGAACCTGTGCTCAGCTCCCAGCTCCTTGACAGCCATTCTGTATACAGTGTTAGGGAAGCCCTTTACAGATAGGTCTCCATTCCAAGCTTGCTTCTGTTCTCACCCTGGAATTCGAGACCATAAATACTGTTTCACATTACTCTTGCCACCTGTACTTGTACCTAGAACCACTAAGAGTGTCACTCACAGTTGTTGACTTTGAATCATAGGATTTCTTATGCATTTAGAGAATGATGCCACCTATTTTATAATTATGAAGAAAAGAACACAGTTGAGAATTCTATTATAGACAATGCAGTAGGAAGCCAACTAGAAATGATGAAGAAAATTATGAAAAACATCATCCAACCATCCATTTGGAAGGGGCCCAATTGATGAAGTCAAATCCTTTTGTTTTTCCCCAACAAGACAGCTGCTTAGGGGGTATAAGGCCAAACTGGCCAAGAATTATCGACCCCCAGTGAAATGGAAGGACAAATTGAAAAGGAACTAAGCCTGGGAAGGGTTGGTTCAATTGTTCACAAGAAAAAACTACTTGAGATTCTGCAGAAGTCAATTGGGAGGCCTCTCCTGATCTAAAAGTAGATCCACCAAGTGACTCATCTGTGCCTCTCCCAGGCGTTTGCTGGAAGGACTCCCAAGTCAGCAAAGCACAGAGATGCTTCCACATCAATGTTTAATGCAGCGCCATTCACAATAGCTGAATTGTGCAACCAGCTCATGTATCCAACAATAGCAGAGTAGATGAGAAAAACTCACATGCACAATGGGATTTTCTTCAACCATCAGAGAGAATGAAGTTTTGTTATGATCATGGCCCAGGAACACAGATTTAGCTTGCCCAAATTCCATATTTCAACACAGTTCCTGTTGCATAAAGTTTGTCTAATAACAGAGAAAAGAAAGTCATGAATGAAATCCTTTGAGAATACATGGATAAGCAAATCAGATTACAGCAAGGCAGAGAAATCTGTGCATAGGCCTTGGATGTTATGTGATAACATTCTTTGAAATATTTTGAAAGTCCAAACCCTCATAACTGTAAGCTGTAAGATGAAACCAATTTATATGCTTCCAGCATATGATGGCATGAAGTAACATTTTTGTTCCAAAAGAGAAGAATCATGCATCACTAGGCGCCATCCATCCTATCAAAACAAAACCAAAGCCAGATGTTGAATTCTGTTCCTCCTATGCCCAACATCTGGTCCCATTATGTAATCTTGACTCCAAAGGATGAGGATAGCCACCCCTCCCACTGCCACCTGAGCACACACAGCTCTTCTCTTGGGCATAAGCTCCTCTTTCCACATGCAGCTCTCCTTGACAGAAATCGTATGGTCCTGGTGTCTCTAATGTCCTGGAGACAAGGCTTCCCCTTGACCAGTGTCCCCTCAGGATGTCTTTATAGGAATCCCAACCATGAACCACTGTCCCTGGACTCAGCTGTGTTCCATGACCCCCTCAATCCTGCATCTTTAGCATCACACAACCAGTACCACATGGATGATGCTTACCTTGCTATACTCTACTCAAGATGTAGCCTGGCTCCCCAGAACCATCATTATATTACCTACCCCCTTTGTGCTGGCACTGAGGTAGAACATTCCTATAGCCCCCAAGGAAGCACTGGATTCACTTAGGTAGCACTTAGGTCTCTGACAATCATGACTGTTTCTCCAGTCCCAGCCTCACCCAGCACACAGCAATTCTTGGTAAACTCTTCATATGAGTTGGACACCCCCCAATAGAGAATTGTTCAGCCCCGCAAGCCAACGCTCAACTGTTCATTGTCTCTCTGAATTTTTATTCTCTCAGCTCCCACTTAAATACCCCATCAAGCTCTTCTTCCAGCATCCACTGGCTTTCCCAGACTGACACACCAATGGTTTCCACATTCTAATAAAATAACCCCAGTAAGCTTAAATGCCAAAGTCAGATTTAATAAATCACAGCCAGAGTCCCAGTTTTAGAATTATTCAGTGTTCTCTAGTAGAACACAAATGACTGAATATTTATATCTTAAAAGAGGACTTCTTAGACTGGCCTATTCAATATGGTTGGAGTGATCTAACAATGGCTCTCATAACAGAGAAGCCAAGAACACATTGTTGTTCAGTCTATGGGGCCATGCGCCTCAGTGATCCCAGTTTGACCCAGAAAGTCTGGAAGGTTCCTGGAGAGCTGCTGGTCTTCAGTCCATCAGGGTGGGAAGGCTGAAGGAGATTCCAGTATCAGTGACAGAAGCATCAGGGTCTTCAGCCTGCATTGGAAGCCCAAAGAAGCTGGTTCTAACATCAGAGGCTGGATCAGCAGAGGCAGAAACAGTGATGGAACTTGCCACAGACATGCCCACAAGACAACCCCATGCAGGTGAGTCTAAGTTGTTAGGTTGTTAATTGAAGCTAATCCTCACAGTGGTCCACTTCTCTATTTCTCAGGGAATAGAACATTTGCCTTTTAAGCTCAGCCCAACTGTGTGCCCTTTCCTTTTCCCCCATTTTTCTATTAACTTTAAATTTTTTCATGGCAGAAGAGGGACGCTATCTCAACCATTCTCTTTGCTCTGTGGTTCAATATGTTTTTTGACTTTGTAGCTTTTGGAAGTTTTGTTTTCAGACAAGATAAAAACATAACTGCCTCTCAGTGTTTAGCATGTCAGCAGGATGCCTGTCTCCAGTCAGCAGGATGGTTGCCTTGTGCTGTTTGGGTTTCTAACCAGTCTGGCTGACAGCAAGCCATGCTGTTCGGCATGAGCAAGAATTTAGATTAACCCTCATCTTTAGTTGAATTCTGCCCTGTGGTGGTAAAACCTTCCATCTGTGTTGGCTCTTCGTTTAACTGGACTAGGGAAGAACTGAAAATTATTCATCTGCTGCTTGTGTGCCTTCTAGCTTCCAAGGTATCTTGAAAAACAGATCTTAATGATGACTCTGGAGACCTACCTCCCCGTGGTCCTCTGCATCTAAGCAGTAAAGCTCACATAGCCCTGGTTACACGTTCCCCAAAGAAAAGAGGAAAGGCATTAGTTTAATCATTTTGTAGAGTATATTCCTGCTTTTAAATTAGAAACTGGTAGAAATAAACAGGTGTGTGTGTGTATGCATATACATGTGTGCCTATTTCTGTACACTTGTGAGATGAAACAACAGAGGTGAATGGAAGCCACCTAAGTAATTCCTGTTATTTCTGGTTACCACCCGTTATCCAGAATGCTTTATGAATGGGCCAATGATGATGCCAGCCTCTGAGGATCATTCTGAGAGCTCCTAAATAGCCTGCCCAGGATTAGCTTGGCATCCTCACACAAGGGAGAGGAGTAAGGAGCTTTGGGCAACGACCAGAGCAGAGACTTCTGTCCCAGGGAAAGGGCATCTGCTAGAGGCTGCTTTATCTTGGAGATGTGTTGTCTTGGCCTCAGAGATGTTAATTACAGACAGAAAATGGCCAGAACACTGAAACAGCATGATGTATTAGGAAGACCATATGGTTTGGAATTAAGCTGTCCTGAAGACAGTTCCAGCTTCTGAAACGAGCTAGACATCCTTTCTGAATCGAATTCTGTTGTTGGTAACATGGGGACTCACTACATCTTGCATGGAATTTATAAGGATTAGAGATAATATATGCCAAATGCTGGGCACATGATAAACATTTTCTAAATGTTATCCATTTGGATCAAGGAGATATGGGAAAGGGACAAAAACTGCAACCCAATTTGCAGCACAGAGACACCGATTTTGCCAAATTCCACACATGCAGAGACATTTCCTGACCCTTATGTGATTCCGCGGGGAGATTTGTGATAGAGCACTATGTGAGAAGCATTGCTGTTTGTTTATTATCAAAGGTAGCCAGCACAGCAGGGAATAACGTTTCTAGATCCTTCCACTTCGCATACAGGAATTTGACAATCATGTCAAATTGTAAAGTCACACTCCCACCAGTGGGGTGAAAATGGAGTCACCACCTATACCAAGGATAAAAGGCAGGCTCTATGTTTGCCAAGCTGTCTCCACACACCCTTTTGCAGAAATGATTTCCTGTGGAGCTGCTTTCACTTCCTGTGCTTCTTTGACAACACTGAGATTATCCGTCGATGTTTCTAACACTTGTGAGTTCCTGAGGGGCCACGGTGACTATGGAAAGATATATAATGCATACCTTTGACCTTCCATTTTCCTGCTTCATGGAATGATGACCCTTAAGAGAGGTGCCTTTAGGATGGGGACTGCGTTAGAAATGTAGAACAAGGGACATCGGTTCACGTTTGAACATAACTTTATAAATGATAAAAGTGTCAATTGCCTGGGTCAAAGAGCAAGAGACTTAAGAATGACATGAGAAAAGTCCTCCTTTTCACTGTGTTTCTTGGATGCCTACACTAACAACATAGCTAGAAAGGTTAAAAAAGAAAGATGGCCCAGAAAACCAAACAACCCTATTAAAAAATGAGGTACAGAGTTAAACAAAGAATTCTCACCTGAAGAACTTCGGATGGCGGAGAAGCATCTTTAAAAATGCTCAACTTCATTAGTCATTAGGGAAATGCAAATCAAAACAACCCTAAGATTTCATCTTACACCAGTCAGAATGGCTAAGATTAAAAATTCAGGAGACAGCAGGTGTTGGAGAGGGTGTGGAGAAAGAGGAACACTCCTCCACTGCTGGTGGGGTTGCAAATTTGTACAACCACTCTGGAACTCAGTCTGGCGGTTCCTCCGAAAACTGGGCACCTTACTTCCAGAAGATCCTGCTATACCACTCCCGGGCATATACCCAGAGGTTTCCCCACCATGTAATAAGGATACATGCTCTACTATGTTCATAGCAGCCCTATTTATAATTGCCAGATGCTGGAAAGAACCCAGGTATCCCTCAACAGAAGAGTGGATGCAAAAAATGTGGTATATCTACACAATGGAGTACTGTTCAGCCATTAGAAACAATGAATTCATGAAATTCTTAGGCAAATGGATGGAGCTAGAGAATATCATACTAAGTGAGGTAACCCAGACTCAAAAGGTGAATCATGGTATGCACTCACTAATAAGTGGATATTAACCTAGAAAACTGGAATACCCAAAACATAATCCACACATCAAATGAGGTACAAGAAGAAAGGAGGAGTGGCCCCTGGTTCTGGAAAGACTCAGTGAAACAGTATTCAGCAAAACCAGAACGGGGAAGTGGGAAGGGGTGGGTGGGAGGACAGGGGAAGAGAAGGGGGTTTGCGGGACTTTCGGGGAGTGGGGGGGCTAGAAAAGGGGAAATCATTTGAAATGTAAATAAATTATATCGAATAATAATAATAAAAAAAATAAAATAAAAAAAAAAAAAAAAAAAAGAAAGATGGCGGTGCACGGAGATTCACCTGAGCTGGAACATCAGGAATCATCTCAGCTGGCTTCCTTCTTTTATACTTACAAACAGTAGTCAGTAGGAAGGGAAAACTATTGGCCTGATGTCAGAATAAAAGTGTTCATAAGTGTAGCATCTACTTTTGAATCTAATCTCTGTCTACCCCAAGACAAAGCTGACACACACAAATGGGCCCATTGGAAGTAGGTCTAAAGCCAACAAGCAATAGGGTTTGTACTTGTTCTCCATGAATATGCTAATTATCTAGCAAACATAAACATATTAATTTCATGGCAAAGATGGGCAGAGTAGGGAAAGCAGCCTCTATAAATTCAGATCATTGTAGTGAACTTTGTGGAGGGGAAAGGATTTATGCTAAGTGTTGAATAAATGTTGGCTGACTGTTTCTGTGGAGATTCAGACATAAATCATCGTGTTCTCACTCCCAGAAGCTCTGTTCCCATGTGTAGCATCTTATACCATTAACCTATAGGAGGAGTAGAAGGATCATAGAATACAGTTTTGTTGCTTTGTCTCCTTAAGAGACTAATGACCTTGAGCAAGTGATAGAGTGCTCTGAGCCTTGGTGTGTGAGACACTAACATCTTCCTCACTGGGCTGTAGAGAGAATAAAAGGGTTTAATGTGAACAAAGAAGCCCAATAAATGTTTAGAAGTCTATACAAATGTTAATTGCTGTCACAGTCTTCTCCCTTGAGACTGTACTTGGCCTTCCTGATAAGGCTTTCAAGAGAAAGGAGAATTCTCACCCTCAGAGACAAGAAAAACTCCTTCAGGTAAAACATAGGCATTATGCTATGAAGTAAAGAATAGGAGCAGGTAACTTTCAAAGGTGATTAGTTTTGAACTGCCGATCTTCTTGGGTTTCCCTCTGTCATCCCATAGTTCATTTAATCTTTTCTCTACACATCTTCTCGGTGCCAACTCTCTCTCTGCTTTCCCTGTTACCCTGTCTCAAGGAAAAACCTGCAATAGACATGCAAGCTAGCTTATATCCTTAGCAGAAACCTCAACCTGGCTATTGAGAAACTCTTCTAGGCCAGGTATAGTGACACATGCCTTTAATTCCACCACTTAGGAGGCAAAAGAAGATGGATTTCTGTGAGTTTGAGGCTAGCCTGATCTACAGAGTGAGTCCAGAACAGTTGGGTTTTGTTACATAGAGAAACCTTGTCTCAAAAACAGAACACAAAGCTCAAAGCAAAGGAAGGAAGGGAGGAAAGAAAGAAAGAAAGTCCTCTAAGAAAAATAATGTTATAATGTCCACATTATAGCTGAGGATCTTCTAGCACTAATAGGGGTAATAACATCTATGTCAGTTGTTCTCAGCCTGTGGGTCATGACCCCTTTTGAGGTTGCATGTAAGTTATAATGCATAATGGATATTTACCTTATTAGTCATAACAGAAGCAAAATTACAGTTATGAAGCAGCAATGGAATACTTCATGGTAAGTGCTCACCACAACATGAGGAATTAAATGGTTGCAACATTAGGAAGGTTGAGAACCACTGATCTGTATCACCACTCCCCTCCCTCAGTCATACATATCCATACAAACAGATCTCAAGAACCATCACATAAATCGGGGCAGAAATAATGCTCTAACCCAGTGAAGGTGGATATGGATGTGAAGTGCAGACTGTGGGGACTGACACGCCATTGTTTGCACTCTTAAACTCTCAGAAGCTGTGGTTACCCTCATGGGATTGGGTTCCCCGACTTTCTGCTATGGAGGTCCCACCTCTCCTCAGGGATTTATCCACAGTTAATGGTCATTGTGGGGAGAGATATATTTTTCTCCATGGTGTCGCCACTCATAAGGTAGCCATATGCTTGCTAATAGTCCTATCCTTACTCCTTTTCTGTTGCAATAACAAAACACAACAACAAAAAGGTTGTGGAAAGAAGGTTTTGGGGGGAAGGGTTTTGCATTGGCTCATAATCCCAGGTTACCATTATTAAAGTTGTTATTGTAAGCGTCTGAGAGCACTGACAACCTGGGCTCAGCCACTCACCCATCTGCACTATGCCAATTAAATGGATAAGGAGCAGCGAAAAGCAGAGGAAGGACTCTCATTTAGTGGGAACACACTAGAAAGGAGAACAAAGTGGCCCAATAATAGCCGTCTCCTTCCTACTCCATCTTCAGGATACCAACATGAAGTTTATGTTGAGAAATTGGTCAGGAAGTTCTTAGTTAGGGTTTTACTGCTGTGAACAGACACCATGACCAAGGCAACCCTTATAAAGGACAACATTTAATTGGGCCTGGCTTACAGGTTCAGAGGTTCAGTCCATATCATCAAAGCAGGAATATGGCAGCATCCAGGCAGGCATGGTGCAGGAGGAGCTGAGAGTTCTAATCTTCATCTGAAGGCTGCTAAGGGAAGACTGACTTCCAGGAAGCTTGGACAAGGGTCTTAAAGCCCACACCCACAGAGACACACTTTCTCCAACACAGCCATGCCTCCAAATAGCGTCAATCTCTGGGTCAAGCATATACAAACCACCACAGAAGTATTATAACTAAGCAGTCCGTGCAAGGGCATGGTCCCGCCCATCATTGACCTATCCCTGTTTTGACTCCAGTTTCTTGGTCTGATAAGTTGTGAGGACAGTTTGCCATCTTTACTGGATATGACAAGTTTTACCAGCTGAACAAGAATTCAGTGTATTCCGTCTATCAACATGAGATCCCTGAAGAAACCAATTCTCTGGGGTTCATTGTTTCCATAGGCTAATAGACAAAGAGGGACTGGTTTCTCTAGAACATTGTCTGTTCCCTCCAGGACAGTTACAACTATGTTCACCTTCCAAGAACTGTCCTGCTGGAATTGAGGCTTCTCCATATTCAGGGCAACTGATCTGGTCTTCTGTATAATTCCCTGACATGTATATGTAGAGGTAGAGGTGGAGATAGAGTTCTGATATATTCCCTAACTGAGATATACACATACATATGTATATACATATATCAAGAAAAAATAATATATATATAATATACATAATATATAATGATCTTGGAGCCTCTGAAACATACTTCAAAGATAGAATGAACATTATATTTTGACTTAAAGAAGCTGAAAAAAAGGGAATAAAACCTCATCACCCCAGATGCGAGCTCAGCATTTGACATTAAAAAATAATCCCTTTATGAACATCACAGTGCAGTGGAATTTCAGGCTCATGTGAACATTTGTGTTGACTCTTTCCTTATAAATTATATATGTATATTTATATCTATGAAATATGTATTATAAATAAACATGATATATGATAACCATTGTAATCTCTGATTAGATTACTGGGCTAAGTATAGAAAAGACTCTGCCTGGGTTCTGCCCCACAAAGTCAGTATTCATATGATAAGAAAGGCATAATCTTAACCAGGAAAATATGAATGGACACAAATTATAATAACTAAATAGTCTGGTAGAATGTCTGTAATCCCTGCCTTTGGGAGATTGTGAAAGGAAGATCATGAGTTTGAAGTCATTTTGAGTTACAAAGTGGGAGTCTGTCAAAAGAAAAAAGCAAAATTAAGAACTGGCATATAGCTTGATTACAAAATGGCTTGGCTAGCCCGAATGATGTCTTGGGCCCCAAGCTCCAAGGAAACAAACAAACAAACAAACAATAAGTTCCCATGGATATGGCTTTGGACGTCTAGGGTTAGATTTGACTAATTATCTTCAGTCTCTCAACTGTGCTTACCTACCTCATGAGACCTTTCCCAGTGAACTCCCCCATGGGAGCACTCTCAGTTCTGAATGAAATGCTAAGCATAAAATTCATTCTCAGCCCAGTATCTAGACTGACCTGATGATGGACTGGTGGGCTCTCCTCATGCTTCCAAGGGGCAGAAATTGGCTCAGCAGTTAAGAACACTTCATAGTATTGAAAGGACCCGAGTTTGGTTCCCAGCACTCACATGGTGGTTCACAACTACCAACTCCAGCTCCAGGGATCCAACACTCATTTCTAACCTCTGTAGGCATAGGCACACTCATGGTGTGTGCGCACACACACACACACACACACTGTATTATAAATAAACATGATGATATATTTTAATCATTGTATTCTCTGATTAGATAACTGGGCAAAGTGTACAAAAGATGATACCTGGGTTCTGCCCTCAGTAAAACACTCATAGACATAAGAAAACTAAACAATAATAAACCCTGACAATAGTGATGATAGCATGAATAGTAATAACAGAAATGGCATAATGAAATGTCACAAGGATAGTTAGATGAGAGCTACTCCTTAAGGTGAGGGACATCAGAGACGGTGTGCCATCTTCAGGAGGCCTGCGAGAAAATCAGAAGTATATATATATATGTATATATATATATATATATATACACACATATATATGTGTGTGTGTGCATGTGCACACACATGCTTGCTCATACACCACATACACATGCATGCTTATGCCACACACATGCAACACACATAAACATACACCATGCACACACTTGCATGCATATAAACATATACCACACACATGTACATACACATACACCACACATACATGCATGCACATATGTGCACATATACATGCATGTGTGCACCACACACATGTACCACACACATGCATGCACATACACACATACATGCTTGTATACACCACATGCATGCACCACACATGCATGCACATACACATACACCACACACACAACATCATCTCTTTATTTTAGCCTTTTTCCCTAGGCTTTCTGCATATACAATGAAACTGGGAACCATGGTGTTAGACAAGACCAGAAGTGACCATCATGTACCGGAAGGAAACAAAGGCTTCTGGGTAGAACAGGATCCAACCACATTGTAGCCATACCAACACCTCAAACATTAGTGAGGACCCTGAGATAAACGTGTTTTGTTTGTTTCTCGTTAGAAGAAACCTGGATCCAGATGTCTGCTTCAGCATCACCCCGTATGGTCCACTGTTCAGGCCGATATGCTCGAGGAATGCTAGTCTGTACACAGATGACTTCTCAGGTAATTGTGAACCCTCCAGGGAGACTTGCATACTCTGCGAGACAATATCTTTCAAATGGCCAGCATTTCCAGATGACTGATGTTACAAAAGGCAGAAGAATAAGAAAGGTGGGCTGGAAGAGAGACTAGTGGTTTCTAATGTAACCATGAATGCAGACTGTGCATCTCAACACACCTCCCACCTCCTGGAGAGCAGCTGAAGGGCCTCTTGTGGACTTTCTAGTTCCCCATACAGAATAGTAAAAAGAAACATGCTTGGTGAAAAAGTTCTTTAAAATTGAGAGTTTCTCCTATTCCATCCAAATCCTAAGTTAGTGCAGATACAGCAATGGCATTGTTACAGGAGAGCAGAAATCCACGCATGGTTTGAGATCGCTGCCTTGATTTACAATGGGCATTAGTGCTGTGAGCACAGAGAAAGCAAATATGGCCTTGGTTCTGTTATCAAAATAGGTTTTCTTTCCTTCTCAGGTATTTGTGGAAGGATTCTGAAAAATTTCAGACCATGCTTGAGAGACCCTGGGACAGCGCACTGGAAGCAAAGCAGTGACCGGAACACACAGGGGGTGTTTGCAGGGCTGTGTAGTTCAGTGGGCTGAGCATGCACAGGGTCCTTGATTTAAAATCTAATCAGAGAGAGAGAGAGAGAGAGAGAGAATGAGTGAATACCATTCAGAAAGGGGGCTGGTGGAAAGAGCGTGGCACACAGGACATATACAGCCGTGCTAATGGAGGCCTTGGCTAGGAACAAGTGTGTTTGGCCTGTGCACAGGAAGTGGAGTTCACACAATTCAGAAGCTTTAGTAGCCTCTCCACACTGGAAACACACTTCAGTAGTTGCTTTCAGATGTTCATTAAAAAGACTTCAATGAGGTAACTGTGATGCCTAGTAGCCTGCACTGTGCAGGTAAATGGGGATATCTGGCTACCTGAATAACTAAGGTCAAATTTCAAAAAGTTTACATATATATGTACATATATATATGTGTGTGTATACATATATATGTATGTATATGTGTGTATACACACATATACATATATACATATACACATACACATATACATATATATATATATATATATATATATATATATATATATATATATGAAATAAGTAAGCCTCTTTTGCTATTATGTCTAACTAAAGAACCCATACTGAGGAGGCTAGGTGTGGTGGCACATGCCTTTAATCGCAGCACTTGGGAGGCAGAGGTAAGTGGGTTTCTATAAATTCAAGGCCACCCTGGTTCCAAGACAACCAGGAGTATTACACAGAGAAACCCTGACTCCAAAAACAACAACAAAAGAATCTATATTGTTTTTACAAATGGAAAGAGAAACAATTCATTTAATTTTTTTGCAAATTTCTGCTTTAGTTTTATAATTCATGATAATCCTATTTTTCTGAGTGAATTGTATCCTCCCCATCACCCAAAGGGCTAGAGATAGTAACTTTTTTTTTAAAAAAAATATGCTTTAGAGAAGGTGTTTATAGCTTAAAAGAAGAAAAAAGGGTTCAAATCATGAGTTCACCTTGATTTCTAACTATGTAACTGTTGTCCCAGATTGGAGGTTTCACTTCAATGGTTATGATGATATAATGGCCAGAAATCCTAGAGTATCTGTTGCTGTTCCTATAGGTTACATACTAATAGGATACCATGAAATACAAACAAAACAAAACAAAAACCACCACTACCAACAACAAAATGCTTTAAAAGGCCAGGGTTACACACAGACGTCAGTCTGTAGCTGTGAGGTCTGAAATGTGGAAACTGTCCATCAGGACTCAGACACCACCGCCCAGGACCTAAGGTTCTCGCATTGGCTCACTCTGCTCACATGTCGGTCTCCAACATGGATTCTGCAGAGACCTGGGGTGGAGGATCTTCATCTCCCTGCTACCCCAAACCCTGGGACACACTCTCATGACAGTCTGAGCTTCCTACCAGCTTGTCCAGAACAGTGTAGGTTCCTAGCCGCTCCTGGGGCTGCACTCCTGGAGAGTCCTGCAAAGCTCAGTGGCTCTAGAGCTGCTGCTCTCTTGTTTCTCCACAATAGACTTTTAATTTCATTTTATTTTTCACTTATTCACTTTACATGCAGGTCACTGCCCCACTCCTGGTCATCCCCTCCCAAAATCCTTCCCCCACTCCCCTCCCCTTCTCCTCTGAGCAGGTGGGCACCCCCCCCTCACCCGGGTTTCCCCACACCCTGGCACTTACAGTCTCTGTGAGGCTAAGCACCTCCTCTCTCACTGAGGCCAGACGAGACAGCCCATTTAGAAGAACATATCCCACATACAGGCACCAGCTTTTGGGATAGCACAGTTCTAGTTGTTCAGAACCCACGTGAAGACAAAGCCATCCACCTGCTACATATGTGCAGGGAGGCCAAGGTCCAGGAATACTTGGCTGCCTGAACCATTAAAGAGCTCACAAGAGTGCTGAGCTAGCATGCCACATTAGTGTTCCATTCCAAATCTCGCCCCTCTGTTCTTTCTTCTCGCCTGAACTGGGGGTTTGCTCCCAGTTTAGAGACACGTAAAAAGCATTCATGTTCAGATTACAAAATGAAGACATTTTACTTGAGTAAGTAGCAAAAATTAGGAAGATTTAAATTAAAAGACAAGTATTCATGTCAAGAAGAATTAGAACCTGGCAATGAGCCAAAGGTGAGGCTGGTTTTACTTTGGAGGCCTCACAAGTGACTCGGCCTCACTCGTGCACACGCCTGTGAGCCTCTGAATGCTTGTGGGGGCTTTGACGCCTTCGCCACAGCCACGCTGTCCTCTGGAAGTGTCTTCACCATTGTTGTTACTGCAGCGTACACAAAAGATTGAAAGCTCTGCACAAAAATCGATGGTGTTGCTTTCCCTTTCAATATCGTTTTTATTCGATTCCGATTTTCATGACTAAAAATCCCTCAAAGCTGTGAAAGGAATTTTTCTCTGGGCCTGATTGGGAAGCATGAGGCTTAACACTGGATGCAGTGTCTGTTAGTGTTTAATTTCTGGCTTCTGATGATTTAAATGGTAGAGTTCTTTACTTGTTCGCTGATTTAAAAAAAAATCTGGAAAGAATTTTGAATTCCTTCAGTGAGTGCTTTGTTTAAAGCAAATAATAATAACCAATAACAGACGTCCACATATCTTCTAGTATTTAATTGCCTGGTGCTCTTGGATAAGTCTGACTTGACAGAGTATGTTATTCCCAGGTTCATCTTTCTCCTGCTGATTAATTTGATGAGTACCTGTCTCTCATTTTGAGTCCTTTGGAGTTCTCTTAAGGGGCACAGCAACTATCTACTCTTAAAGATTTTAAAATGACTTCTCAAAAGCCCTCTGCCATCTTCCCTAGAAGTGATTTCTTCATCACGTTTGTTTGTTGATTGGCTTCTTTGGATGTTTGCTTACCTCTGCAGTGCCAGAGAGAACCCAGCACGCTGCTCCAGGCTCTGAGCTACAACTCAGCCTGCGATGTCTGGTTTTAATTATCACCCTGGCACAACCTATAATCAGTCAAGAGAGTCTCAGTGAGAGATTGTCTGCATTACCTTGGTCCCTTACCTTAATTAAATTGATGGCGGAGGGCCCAGTTCACTGTGGGCGGTACCATTCCCCATGCAGGGGTTCTGAAGTGCCTGAGAATGGAGAAACTAAACTGCACACAGTCAAGTGCAATAGGTAAGCTCATATCTGCTTTTCTCTGCTCTTGACTGTAGACGCCATAGACTAGCTGTTTTGAAGTTCTTGTTCCAACTTTCCCCACAACGATGGACCGTAGGCTGGAAGTGTAAGCTGATATAAAGCTCTTTTTCACTAAGATGCTTTTGGTTGGGATGCTTTGTCACAGCAGCAGGAATGAAGCTAAGACACAACCTGCCATGTATATGCAGTTGAAGTATCTTTCACAATATTGTTCTGCTCTAATTTTCTCCCCATGCATCAGGTGTTAAAATTTTATACATACAAATATATTATATGTATACATGTGATATATATGGTGTATCTTGGTCATTACTCCCTAACATATTTCCCATTTCCTTCCCAACTTTATGTCTTCTTAAAATAATCCTCCTAAGCCCCATTATTGCTCCCTATATGTGCATGTATGAAATGTTTAATTTTTCCAAAGAAACCTTAATCAAATTTCATTAAACTATTAGTATAGAGATTATGAATATTCATAAATATGTCTAAATATAAAACTGTGATGATATGTATACATGTCTGTAAATGCTATCTATATAAATTTATATTTTAATTGTTCTATATTCATAGATTCTTATTTTTCTTAATTGGACAGGGCTTACTAGATTTAGTTGCCAGGTGTATCTACTTATGATTGTATTAGTTAGGGTTTTACTGCTGTGAACAGACACCAGGACCAAGGCAACTCTTATAAAGACAGCATTTAATTGGAGCTGGCTTAAAAGTTCAGAGGTTCAAGTTATCATCACAGCAGGAGCATGGCAGCATCCAGGCAGGCGTGGTACAGAAGAAGGAGCTGAAGAGTTCTACATCTTCATCTAAAGGCCACTAGGAGAAGACTGGCTTTCGAGTAGCTAGGACAAGGGTATTAAAGCCCACACTCACAGTGACACACCTACTCTAACAAGGGCACACATCCTAATAGTGCCGCTCCCTGGGTCAAGCATATACAAGCCATCATAGTGATTTAAATTTTTTCTTGTTTTTGATTCCTTTTCCCTTTGAGTATAGTATCTACACACTGAAGATTAAACAGGGCTATAGGCTGAAAATTCAACTTGCAAGAGGTGGACATGTGGACCCATGCCAGGTCAGGCTGGGTTCCCAGATCACCTGCAACCTCCAGGATCTAGGTTTCCTTCCAGCCAGGGAGAGTCAGAGCCTAGAGTGAAACCAACCAGATAAGAGATCCAGCTAGAATGTAATGCAGGCCCTAGTGGTCAGTGAGATGACTTCCTGCTCTAGACACGTCTCAATACCCTGTGTGGATAGGCTCTTTCTAGGGGTGGACGACAAAGATCTAGCACATTTCTGAATGAAGACAGGGCAGACATACTGATCTGTAAGACAGCAGCCTAGTTGTCTTAGGGTTTCTATTACTTCAATGAAACACCACAACCAAAAGCCAAGGAGGTGTGGGTGCGGGGAGGAAAGGATTTATTCAGTTTACACATTCACATCACAGTCCATCATTGAAGAAAGCCAGGACAGGAACTCAGGCAGGGTAGGAACCTGGAGGCAGAAGCTGATGCAGAGGCCATGGAGAGGTACACAGCTTGCTCATCGTGGCTTTCTTGTTCAACCTACTTTCTTATAGAACCCACAATCACCACCCACAATAGGCTTGACTCCACTCCACTGATCATTAATTGAGAAAATGCCTTACAGCTGAATATCATGGAGGCATTTTCTCAACTGAGGCTCCTATCTCTCTGATGATGCTAATCTGTGTCAAGTTCACGCACATAAAACTATCCAGCATACTGGCCAAGTTCTGGCATGAGGACATGCTTTCTCCATCAACTTACAATAATGACTGGCAGCAGATCTTATGAAAACAATAGCTCCTAGGGTATTCACACAGGCAGCAAGATGGAGGACTCCCTGGGAAACACTACATTGGGACTCTCAATGGCTTAGTGTGAAGCACTTGAGAACAGAAAAAGACAGATTCAAAGTAGAGGTCTAGGAAACAGGACAACTTGATGAGGATTGGAGAGGGAGGGTATGGATTAGAAGATCTTCAGGAGTACTAAGATTCCCCCTTGCAGCAAGGACCTGCTAAACAGAGATTAGTTTGCTTTTAGCTGCTGTGATAAGACTCTGTACCCTAGCCTGAACCCAGAGAGGTAGCCTGGGCTAAAAGACAATGGGAAATAAGTTGAAAGGGAATGTAACAGGCCAAAGAGAAAAGCTCCAGACTCCCTACAAGCTTCCCTCCCTGTCTCCCTCCCTTTCTCCAGTGTCTGGGGATGGATAGTTCCTTCCTTTGCCTATCCTTGTCCCCTGTTCTTTCTGTCTCATAGATCATACATGAGGCAGGCAGCTGGTCCACAGCAAGAATATGGCTCGTACATTTTGATGTGCCTCTAAGTATCACCTGGAGTGATCACCTGGAGGTGATGAGTGCAGTCATTCTGACTCAGGGTTTGAGATGATTCTCAAAGATTTAATTCCTCCTCCTCCTCCTCCTCCTGCTTCTCCTCCTCTGCCTCAGTTTTTAAAAACCAAGCACTTAATGGTCATGGTGGGACAGAAACCTTGTTGAAGAAAATTTGAAGAGACTTCATGGAAAAGGCCTAAGGGTCACAGAGTAGTCTTATGGGGAATCGGGTAAATTTTAGGAGTGCGCAGGGAGTGTATCTGCCTTGGCTTCTTTTTGACTCTAGCCACCCACCAGTATCATGGTCTAGGAGAGAGACCTATGCAGTGGAAATGGAATGGATAAATCAGTGAAGGTACTTTCAGGATTGAGATGAAGTGAAGGGGTGGTGGAAATAATTAATTGTGATGAGCTACCTATGAAATATGGAGTTGGCCTAGAAGGGAGGGGGGGCAATTAAGAGCACAGGCTGTTCTTCAGAGTTCAGCTCCCAGAAACCACATGGTATCTCACAACCATCTGTATTGGGATCTGATGCCCTCTTCTGGTATATCTGAGGACAGTGACAATGTGTGTGTGTCTTTAACAAAAAGGACAGAAATTGCTATTCAAGAGCTCTAACAATGACCATATTATACAGAAAAGTTGACAAAATACGCTTCAATCAAAAGAAATGTGAATGGAAGAAGAGGTCAAGCCTGCAGACATCTCTTGTGTAGAATGCTATCTCATTTCTCCCTACATAGATGTGAAATAATGCTTGAGAAGCTGTGGGTGGATCAGGTTCCTACTCAGGATCTCCATGACCTTGGATGAAAGTCCACCTCTGCGTCACAGCAGCTTCCCACTGGTCGAATGAAGGAGTAAAACTACAAAGGCTCATACGTCCTTTGTTCCTGCTACAGAGCGCCCCTGCACTTGCTGCTAGGAAAACTATACATAAATTTACTCTTTGAACTGTCAGAATAAGTATGGCTAAAAACAGAATGCATATGTGTCCCATGTCAGAGTAACGGTGACGGCTGCTCCCTAATTATCTACTCAACCAGTGCAATCCAACAGCCGTGGCTAAATTTATGTTGAGAACAGCGCATGCATTGGACTGATCCCGGCTGTAGTAAATTAGAATTTACAGATGGCCTTTCTATTAATTTAAAGGCATCCCTCTGCCACTAGCAACAGAAATGTTATCAGCATAGGAATGAGGCCATTAACACAACAAAAGTTGTGTTACATAATGTCAAAGCGCTGTGCTGTGCGTCTGACCTTGTAAACACTGCACTTGTATCTAAGCAGAAATTCATGGTTATTGCCTCTGGCTCTTGGCCAGATCCAAAGACACAGAGTGGGAGGCCAGAATGCTTCTCTTCCTTCTCTTTCATGAGGACCACCGGCAGCCATCCCTGGCACAGGTGAGTTACACCTCACTACCCCCCTCCCCCATTAGCCATTTAAAGGTCATCATTCCACTAAGGAATGACTGTTATTTTTTAAATAAAAGCTAGCAAGGGATTCACTAGAGAAGAATTCCCTGAAGTGCACTTCAAATAGTTTTCCATCTAGAACTTAACATACAGGAAAAAAATTGGGGGATTGCATTACATAAATAACAATAAGGCTACCACTTAACCCCTGTGCGATGGTAAACGCGTGCTAGTGACATAGCTAAGATTCTTTTTATTCAGTTTATAACTAATCTGAAAAGTAGCTCTCCCTCCTACATAACCGGAGTTCGAGGAATCATCTGTTACATATCAAACAATGGATATCCCCATCACTGACATTCACATGTCAATATATTACAGAAACAGACATTGCTGTATCCTATTTAAAAGCATGGGGTTCACTAGAATTGCTCAGAATTGTAAGGGAGGGATGCTTATCCTTCCATGTCTAAGCTATATTTTCTTCTCTTACACTTGCAAGAGCTACAGTTAGTGGTCAACACTGTGGGACTGGAACTATTTAAATAAAGAGTCCTAGTTTTCCAAGGCACTTTAAAAATAAGTAAATACTTCTGGATAATGGATGTTTTATAAAGTCAAATAAGCCATTTAAGACTGATGCGAAGCTTTTAAGTGGTTTGGAACATGTCTGAAATAATTCTATACAAAACTCTATAGCTTACCCTGAATTTGGAATATTTTGTAAGCAACCTGGATTAAAATAAGTAGGCTAAGAACTCATTGAAAAGCTGCCGGTAAGTGCAAGAAGAGGGTGTGTGGTCTGTACACCCCTGTAGTATGCCTGCTGCAACCTCAGGGTTCAGATTTCTAAGCACATGAACTTTCAAAAAGAAGTTTATGGTAAATTCTTTGCATTAAAAAATAAGCTGAATAGGGCATGCAACTCAGTGGTAGAACATTCACCTAACGTGGGAAAGGTCCTGGTGTGTGTGTGTGTGTGTGTGTGTACATGTAACTGAATCAAGAATATTTGCACTTATATAACAGAAACTTGGATAATGATGAGTGCTACTGTTAAGTCCCTTGGGGTCACTGGACAACACAGAGTGTATATACATGTCCTTCTACATTGTGCTATGCAATGTAGAACCAATAGAACAGGCTCTCAACTTGTGGTTCACATGTCAAACATCTGGAACATTAGATATTTACATTACTACTCATAACAGTAGCAAAATTAGAGTTGTGATGTAGCACCAAAGATATATGGCTGGAGGTCATCACAACATGAGGAACTGAATTAAAGGGTCTCAACATTAGGAAGGATGAGAGCCACTGCAATAGCATGTTACAGAAGGGAGAGTTGTCAACATTGAAGAGTAGCTCATATGACGTTGCCGTGTGTGCTTCCTCCGGAGGTTGCTTGAGGGAAGCCAGTGTCATGGTCATTTAGACAAACACAGAGGACAAAATGGAGCTGAGGCTTCCTGCTATACCATGTGAGTGAACTAACATGGCATGGGCCTTCAGTTCTTAAGAGTCCTTCGGGGACACCTTTCTCAGCTGGCATCTTTACTATAGCCTTTCAACATACCCAGCTGAGACCTAGATTTTCTGAAGCTTCTGAACTGAGCCAAATGATAAAACTTCACCTGTTGGGTCAGCCTTTGCATTTCAGATAGACCTTGAGTATATTGTTGTCTATTCAATCTGCCGCCTATCATCTGATTTCATGATGCAAAAGCAGAAATGTAGGTGAATGAATGTATTCATGTAAGGAATGAAAACTCCGATTCTACTATCTAGAAGGAAACTCTGAATTGCCACTGGCCTAGGACCTATGTGACGGAGAGGAAGAAGGCTTGAAAGTTGTCCTTTGACCTCCACAAATCCAAGCTCACATGTGTTTGCATACTCATGCAAAAATCAATAGACAATAAAATAAAAGTATCCTTCCAATTTTTTTTTAATTCTCTAAGGAAATAAAATTTCTCATAATGTTTCATTCATTTAAGGCAAAATGGAATATTTATTCCTATTACTTTTATATGATTTTACATAAAACTTTTTTGTGTGTTTTTATTAACTATCCAGCAACATAACAGGCATTTATAATTTCACAGTTTGTATGCATCAGACATTAGAAGTAGCTGGTGGATCTTTGCTCCTATGACTGTGTAGAGGGGCAGACAAGTATGTAGGTATTACCCTAGTAGAAAAGCACTTGGGACATGGATCACTAGGGTCCCACCTGCACCCAGGAGCTAGGCAGAACCACCACAGCTGTCTGTGCACCTAGTCTGCCAAGGGATATCTGCTCTGCATTGAGTCCTGCGGTTAGAGGTGAGGCCAACATCTTCATTCTTGGGACTGAGCAGGCTGTTGCAGCCAGGAATGCAGAGAACACCTAAGTGTAAGATCACTTGGGACTCAGTCTGCCAGGGCCCAACCTGCACCCAGGAGCTGGGCAGCCCCACAGCAATCTGTGCCAGAGGAAAGCCAGTCACCCAGGGATGGTGAGATAGGCTTGCAGACACACAGTAGGAACAAGCACCAGCCAGTGACAGCAGGACCAACTAACACCAGAGATAAGCAGATGGCAAAAGGCAAACGTAGGAACGTTACTAACAGAAATCAAGGCAATATGGTACCATCTGAACCCAATTCTCCCACAACAGCAATTCCTGAATACCCAAACCCATGAGGAAAGCAAGATTTGGGTTTAAAAATCACAGCTCATGATGCTGATGGAGGGCTTCAAGAAGGACATAAATAACTCCCTTAAAGAAATGCAGGAGAACACAAGTAGTCAGGGAGAAGCCCTTGAAGAACTAAGGGAAAACACAACAAAACAGGTGTAGAAATTGAACAAAGCCATCCAGGATCTAAAGATGGAGGTCAAAACAATAAAGAAATCACAAAGGGAAACAACTCTGGACATAGAAAACCTAGAAAAGAAGTCAGGAGTCATGTATCCAAGCATTAACAACAGAATACAAGAGATAGAAGAGAGAATCTCAGATGCAGAAGTTACCATAGAAAGCATTGATATAACAGTCAAAGAAAATGAAAAATGCAAAAAGCTCCTGACCCAAAACATCCAGGACAAAATGAGAAGACCAAACCTAAGGATTATAGGTATAGAAGAGAGTGGAAGATTTACAGCTTAAAGGGCCAGTAAATGTCTTCAACAAAATTATAGAAGAAAACATCCCTAACCTAAAGAAAGAGATGCCCCATACAAGAAGCCTACAGAACTTGAAATATATTTGACCAGAAAAGAAATTCCACCTGTCACATAATAATTAAAACACCATATATACTAAACAAAGAAAGAATATTAAAAGCAGTAAGGGGGAAAAGATCAAGTAACATATAAAAGTAGACCTATCAGAATTACGCCAGACTTCTTACCAGAGACTATGAAAGCCAGAAGAGTCTGGGAAGATATCATACAGACCCCAAGGGAACACAAATGCCAACCCAGACTGCTATATCCAGTAAATCTCTCAATTACCATAGATGGAAAAACCAAGGTATTTCATGACAAAAACAAATTTACACAGTTATCTTTCCACAAACCCAGCCCTTCAAAGGATAATGAACAGAAAACACCAACAAAAGGAGGGAAACTACACACTAGAAAAAGCAAGAAATTAATCTTCTTTCAAAAAACCCCCAAAAGAAGATAACCACACAAACATAAAAATTACAACAAAAAAGCAGGAAGCAACAATCACTATTCCTTAATATCTCTTAACATCAGCGAACTCAATTCCCCAATAAAAAGACATAGACTAACAAACTGTTGGATACATAAACAGGACCCAACATTTTGCTGCGTACAGGAAATGCATCTCAGTGTCAAAGACAATCACTATCTCAGAATAAAAGGCTGGAAAACAGTTTTCGAAGCAAATGGTCCCAGGAAACAAGCTGGAGTAGCCATTCTAATATCCAATAAAATAGACTTTCAACCAAAAGTCATCAAAAAAGACATAGGACACTTTATACTCATCAAAGGAAAAATCTACCGGGAAGAACTCTCAATTCTGAACATCTAGGCTCCAAATACAAAGGCACCCTCATTTGTAAAAGAAACTTTACTGAAGATTAAAGCACACATCGCACCCCACACAATAATTGTGGGTGACTTCAACATCCCACTCTCCTCAAAGATCAGGAAGACACAAATTAAACAGAGACACAGTGAAACTAAAAGTTTTGAACTAAATGAATTTAACAGATATATATAGAGAGAGCATTTCATCCTAAAATGAAATAGCAAAAGAATATACCTTCTTCTCAGCACCTCATGGTACCCGCTCCAAAATTGACCATATAATTGGTCACAAAACAGACCTCAACAGATATAAGAAGATCAAACTAATCCCATGCCTCCTATCAGATCACTATGGAGTAAGGGTGGTTTTCAATAGAAACAAAAACAACAGAATGCCCACATATGCATGGAAGCTGAACAATGCTCTACTCAATGACACCTTGGTCAAGGATGAAATAAGGAAAGAAATCAAAACCTTTTTAGAATTTAATGAAAATTAAGGCACAACATAATTAAATTTATGGGACACAGTGAAAGCAGCACTCATAGCTTTTGGAGTGCCTCCAAAAAGAAGCTGGAGAGATAGCATATACTAGCAGCTTAACAGTACACCTGAAAGCACTAGAACAGAAAGAAGTTAATATACCCAAGAGGAGTAGAAGGCAGGAAATCACCAAACTCAGGGCTGAAATCAACCAAGTTGAAACAAAAAGAACTATACAAAGAATCAACAAAACCAGAAGCTGGTTCTTTGAGAAAATCAACAAGATAGATAAACCTTTAGCCAGACTAACCTGAGGGCACAGAGACAGTATCCAAATTAACAAAATCAGAAATGAAAAGGGAGAAATAACAACAAACTGAGGAATTCAAAAAACTATCAGATCCTACTACAAAACCCTATACTCAACACAACTGAAAAATCCGGATGAAATGGATAATTTCCTAGACAGTTACCAACTACCAAAGTTTAATCAGGATCAGATAGACCATCTAAATGGCCCATAACCCCTAAAGAAATAGAAGTGGTCATTGACAGTCTCCCAACCAAAAATAAATAAATAAATAAAAGCACAGGACCATATGGTTTTAGTGCAGAATTCTGTCAGACCTTCAAAGAAGACCTAACACCAATACTCTTCAAACTATTCCACAAAATAGAAACAGAAGGAACACTACTCATCTCGTTCTATGAAGCCACAATTTCACTGACACCAAAACCACACAAAGATCCAACAAAGAAAGAGAACTTTAGACAAATTTCCCTTATGAATATTGATGCAAAAATACTCAATAAAATTCTTGCCAACCAAATCCAAGAACACATCAAAATGATCATTCACTATGATCAAGTAGGCTTCATCCCAGGGATGCAGGGATGGTTCAATATACAGAAATCAATCAATGTAATCCACTACATAAACAAACTCAAAGAAAAAAACCACATGGTCATTTCATTAGATGCTGAAAAAGTATTTGACAAAATTCAGCATCCTTTCATGTTAAAGGTTTTGGAAAGAAGAGGAATTCAAGGCCCATACCTAAACATAGTCAAAGCAATATACAGCAAACCAGAAGCCAACATCAAACTAAATGGAGAGAAACTTGAAGCAATCCCACTAAAATCAGGGACTAGACAAGACTACCCTCTCTCTCCATATTTATTCAATATAGTACTTGAAGTTCTAGCTAGAGCAATTAGACAACAAAAAAGATTTCAAAGGGATACAAATAGGAAAGGATGAAATCAAATTATCACTATTTGCAGATGATATGATAGTATACTTAAACGACCCAAAAAAGTCCACTGGAGAACTCCTATAGCAGATAAACAACTTCAGCACAGTGGCCAGATATAAAATTAACTCAAATCAGTAGCCTTCCTATACTCAAAGGATAAACAGGCTGAGGAAGAAATTAGGGAAATGATACCTTTCACAATAGCCACAAACAATATAAAGTATCTTGGTGTGACTCTAACCAAACAAGTAAAAGATCTGTATGACAGGAACTTCAAGTCTGAAGAAAGAAACCAAAGAAGACCTCAGAAGATGGAAAAATCTTCCATGCTCTTGGATTGGCAGGATTAATATAGTAAAAATGGCCATCTTGCCAAAAGCAAAATAAAGATTCAATGCAATCTCCATCAAAATACCAACTCAATTCTTCATAGAGTTAGAAAGAGCAGTTCTCAAATTCATCTGGAATAACAAAAAACCCAGGATAGCTAAAACTATTCTCAGCAGTAAAAGAACTTCTGGGGGAATCAGTATCCCTGACTTCAAGCAGTACTACTGAGCAATAGTGTTAAAAACTGCATGGTATTGCTACAGTGACAGTCAGGTAGATCAATGTAATAGAACTGAAAACCAAGAAACAAATCCCACACACCTATGGTAACTTGATCTTTGACAAAGGAGCTACAACCATCCAGTAGAAAAAATATAGCCTTTTCAACAAATGGTGCTGGTTCAACTGGAGGTCAGCATGCAGAAGAATGCAAATCAATCCATTCTTATCTCCTTGTACTAAGCTCAAGTCCAAGTGGATCAAGGACCTCCACATAAAACCAGACACACTGAAACTAATAGAAAAGAAACGGGAAGAGCCTTGAGCACATGGGCACAGGGGAAAATTTCCTGAACAGAACACCAATAGCTTATGCTCTAAGATCAAGAACTGACTAATGGGACCTCATAAAATTACAAAGTTTCTGTAAGGCAAAGGACACTGTCAATCGGACATAACGGCAATCAACAAATTGGGAAAAGATCTTTACCAACCCTACATCCAAGAGAGGGCTAATATCCAATATATACAAAGAACACAAGAAGGTAGACTCCAGAGAGCCAAATAACTCTATTAAAAAATGAGGTACAGAGCTAAACAAAGAATTTTCACATGAAGAACTTCGGAGAGCTGAGAAGCACCTAAAGAATGTTCAACATCCTTAGTCATCAGAGAAATGCAGATCAAAACAACCCTGAGATTTCACCTTATACCAGTCAGAATGGCTAAGATCAAAAACTCAGGAGAAAAAAGTGCTGGCAAGGATGTGGAGAAAGAGGAACACTCCTGCACTGCTGGTGGGGTTGCAAGCTGGTAAAACCACTCTGGAAATCAGTCTGGTGGTTCCTCAGAAAACTGGACATGGTTATAACTACCGGACCCCATTATATCACTCCTGGTCATATACCCAGATGATGCTCTAACATGTAATAAGGACACATGCTCCACTATGTTCATATCAGCCCTATTTATAATAGCCAGAAGCTGGAAAGAACCCAGATGTCCGTCCCTCAATGGAGGAATGGATACAGAAAATGTGGTATATTTACATTATGGAATACTACTCAGCTAAAACAATGAATTCATGAAATTCTTAGGCAAGTGGGTGGAACTGGATAATGTCATCCTGAGTGAGGTGATCCAATCACAAAAGAATACACATGGTATGCACTCACTGATAAGCAGATATTAGCCCAGAAGCTTGGAATACACAAGAAATAATTCACGTATCAAATGATGCCCAAGAAGAAGGAATGAGAGGCCCCTGGTCCTGGAAAGGCTCAGTGCAGCAGTGTAGGGGATTACCAGGGCAGGGAAGCTGGAAGGGGTTGATTGGGAAATGGGGGGTGGAAGAGGGCTTATGGGAATTTCGGGGAGGGGGGTTTCAGGAAAGGGGAAATCATTTCAAATGTAAATAAAGAATATATTTAATAATAATAATAAAAATAAAAATAATAATAAAAACGTAGCTGTTGGTTGCCTGGCATCTGTGTCAGGCTTCAGTCATCCCAAGATTTGACTGGGGCTGAAGACCTACTTGGCTTGGGAGATTCACTCAAATGCCCACTTATAGTAAACAGGACACTACGAGTACCAATCAAACATGATACTGAATACCATCACAGCTTGCCAAGTGTCTCTTCTATGACAGTGGAAGAGACACAGAGAGACAGAGACACACACAGAGAGATAGAAACAGAGACAGGAAGAGACAGAGAAACAGAGAGAGAGGCAGGCAGACAGGCAGGCAGACAGGCAGGCAGGCAGAAAATGCTCAGAGACTATGATGTCTTGTATCAAAGTCTTTTATCAATATCTCTACAATCCTACATTTAAAAATGAGTCAAGTTTGGACCACTGAGTTCAAGGGCCTCTCTCAATAGGTTATTTTCCAGTGAGGAGCATGTTCCCAAGACCCAGCAATCCTTAGCTAAATATCAAACAGGGAACTACAATTCAAGAGATCTTTCCATTTTTCTCTAAGCTCTTCTTCCCTATTAGCAAATCTGAGTATCAGTTGGAGACTCAACTTTTGATTAAGGAGAACCTTAGGTTGGCTAAAAATATTTCTATTAAGTTCTGTTCAGAGGCTAGTTGAAAGGAAAGACTCAAGGATGTCAGATGACTTAATGAGGAAGTGGACCTGGTAGAAGAGGCAGTGTGATTCTCTCCAATACTTTCTTACAAAAAAAAAAAAAAAAAAAAAAAAAAAAAAGGAAAAGAAAAACGTGCACCATAATCTCCTAGGATGGGTATTCTGAAGCTGAAAAACGTGACCTCTTAGCTCTGAAACCATTTGTGATGAAGATGAAGACATCCTATGAAAATGAAAAGGAGTTTCCACACCTTTTGAGATACTAGAATGTCCACACTTATCTTCCATGTCTAATGCCCACCATACTGAAAGTATTGTTACTCCTGGAGGGCAGACGGGATCACTATAAAGATCCCTATTATAAAGTTGACAGACTGCATGGTCACAAGCTGACTTTACTATTTGGCTTTCATTACTCAGGGACTTGTGCATAGAAACATCCAAGCCTCCCTCTTCCCTGTTTTCTTTTGAGTCCATTCTCTGTGGCTTCCATCTTGGGATTCTATTTCAGTAACCCTGCTCACTGACTCAGCGGTGAGAACATTTGTTCCGGGATGGCAGGAGGAAAAGATGAGACTGGAGATGGATGGTAGAGACAAGGAAGGTTATATAAAAAGGGCACATGCCTATGTAGGTTACACTCATTTCTCAAACTCAGACAACCTTTTTAGGAAGTTTCTATGTATGAATTTAGACTGGACTGTCCCAAAGAAGGCTTGACTCCATTCCTCAACTTACTCAACTGCTCATCCTCCTACTTATGTCCACATATTGGACTTGGGGTTTGGTAGGAGTGGTGCCGGAAGTATGGAAGCAGGTGGGAATAGGGCAGTTTGCAGGGAGCTGTTTGATTAGAGTCTGAGCAGACAAGCTTTGGGGTATTCATCAGGAACTTTTTCCACGGTGAAAACACACTGTTATAAATATTAGTGGAGCTTTATTAAATGATAAAGGAATTTAAAAGGTGAGGGTAGATTTTCATGTTTCTTGTGACTAATGAGGAGGCTGGGGCTTTCCTGGCATACCTTCTTCTGAGATCAGTGTATCACAACAGTGTGAAGGAACATGGTGGCATCAAAGACACTGCTCCAGTAAATAACTATAGATGGGAAGTCCTCTACTCCATCACTTCTGAACAGTGAGAGGAAGATATTTACAGGGAAGGATGACGTAGCTTGCAGCTTTCTAGGCTGTGCACAGAGCTTTGGAAAGTCCTAAATGTCCTTGCAAAGGAAACTTTCCAATGTTATAGACTAGAAAACCAGGAAGTACCACCAGCCAACAATAGAAGGAACTGTCATGAGCAGAGAGCTAAGGAGTTCTTGGGGGAATCCCCATCCGTTCCCTGTGGTAGTTGCATCTTCTCTGCTGGTTAAGAAGTTCATTCACATGGGCCCCTTTCATTTCATTATTCATGCAACACAAATTAAATGGCTTAGCTGTTTCAATAGAGATTAATTACATTAGGCAGAAAGCACATTTCCAGTTCAGGCCATGCTTTCTACTTCATTTAATTCATTATCCCGTGTGCAATCCAGGGGCATCCTGAAGAGAACAGCTAATTTCAATCACATGTGTCTTCTTCAGCCCCATTTCTTCCAGGTCCCTCTAAGAAAACAATTACCTAGAACAAAAGATAACTGATATGCTCAGAGCTATGGGCTTTGCTCCTCCTGTTTTTCTACCCTTTTACATCATTGTATTTGCATTCTGTTAGAGTGTCCTCCAATGTGATGAGTGGAGACTTCCTGGCCTCATCCTAAATACACTATTTCTGCTCTTTGGAAGCAGCAAATACCTAGAAAATGTAGGGAATGATGGGAGGAAGAGAGCATGTTTGGGCCGCCACAACTACAAATGGAGGCCATTGCTAATGAGAAGTTGGCCAACTTGTCTCTCCTGATTAATGCCAGAAGAAAACTGAAGGGGTAAACCAAGGGACTCAAGGCTGGAGCAGTTGAGGGCAACTTGCACATCAAGGCTCATTTTTATTATTACAGCTCCTTTCAGAACAGAGTTATGAGTTTACAGTTCAGCAGAGAAGCCTTCCTCACAGGCCAGGATGTTCAAGGTTATATAAAGCATAGCAATGTTATCTGTCTCTAGAAAGGCATCTGAGGTATGGGAATATTACCTGCTCTAACAGGTCTCTAGAAATTGAGGAAGACACTAGCATTCCTGTGTTCCTTCTCAACAGTTGTTGGCCTTCCAATTTTCCTTCATGACAAATGTCAGCATTCAATGTTACCATGCCATGTCACAAATTCATTATGGCTTTGTATAACCTTAATTCAAACCCAACAATCCCCCTTTTAATTTTTTAATATCCTCAAAAGCATGTAACTATATATAGGGGTAACACATCTGGCAACAGAATGTTGGACACAGGTAAGAAGAACAGAGAAGCAACCAAGAACAACAAATATTACTATTAGAGCCCCAAGGAATGGGGAGAGTCATCCAATCCAGGGGGGCACCACTATGATGGTGAAAGATATTGAACAGTATCTCAGAACTGTTCTTGCTGAGTGTTTTCTTGCTGATAAGTTCAAACAATATAGGACAGACAATTGTTCTTATCCCAAATGCCTTTTTAATAAAAGATAATCTGGCGCCACCCAATTTTGTAATAAAGCTGTTTTAACTTCTCTCAGTGTCTTCCTTAATTCTCCTACTATTTGAGCTGTAAAACTGGTTAGTCAGTTTATTTATAATACAGGCCAGTTTTGTAGTCCCCTGCTGAAGGTCTACCATAAGGCCCAGTACAGGCAGAAGAAAAGCAGATGCCATAGCTGTAGTAAGGACAGACATAATTTGAATGGTCATCCCAACCAGAGAAGAGGTCTCTACATCTCCATGCATAATCCGATAGAATGTCAGGCAATAGGGAATGTATACACTCAATGGCACATAAATCTGAAAGAAAAAATATAATTCCAGCAAAAAAGGGACCAGCCCACCCACACAGTTAAGATTTGTATGTGTTAAGCATTGTTGAAATCTAGCATCTCTAATAATATCTTTCTGAGATCAAGAAACAGTCCCTTCATGTCAAGTCCTGAAGAAGTGGAGATTTCTATTCAGGTTTTAAACAGCCTTGACCAGCTTGTCCCAGTCATGAGATATTAGGTACACTATTTCAGCTATCCCTCTCACAAACCATAGTATATAGAGGTGTAGCTCTGTAAGAAGAGATGTTTGTTTAATGTCCCTGAATATCTCATGGAGAATGGGCTCATATTTTCCACATATTCCTCACTTGGGAATATCATCAACTCTGGGTAAAGAAATACATTGGGGCCAAAAATGGGGTGCTGTTTAGAAATGCCTCAAGATTCCCTTCCATATGAGTCAACCAAATACCCTGGGCTAATACCCAACTCGTAGAGATACAGAGAGATGGCTAGCCGAGAACTTCATCTTCTGAACCATCAAGAGAGCCAAGAGACTGGGAACAGGAGGATCCACAGACTTAATAACTTCCATTCTAGAGGTGCTGTCCCATAATTCCATCCCCCCCTTATACCAACAGGACAGGAATCCTTTGCAATTGCTAAACCCCAAGGTGAAAGAATCACAAAGCGAGGAGACTTTTGGGGGTAATACTCCCCCTTGCAGATGCACCTATGAAAGGCTCTTAGTACCTCCTGCCATTCCTGCTCTCTCAGGGTGCCCTGGGGAGGGTGTCAGTGACAGAGCTCCTTTATATATTTATGCAATATCTTAAAATCTTGCTTAGATGCTACAGAGCATACATAGCAAGCTGTAAATGTAAATCATCTTCCTGGTTAGTTTCAGTTTGTCCCAAATCTGTGTCCCTGGCATCCTGGAGAGAATCCTACATAAGACTTTCTGGCTTCCTTACACCTCTGACATTCTCTGGGGCATTTCCATCCTGAAAGGTCCCCACATTTGGCACAGGCTGTGGGAGGATGGCCAAGCTGCCTCTCCTGATTAATTCTGGAAGAACTGAAGCAGGAACCAGGGGACTCAAGGCAGCAGAACACTTGAGTGCAATTTGTACAACAAGGCTCATTTTTATGACGGTACCTTCAGCATAGAAGCCTGCTTTGCTTCACCGGCCTGCACGCTCAAGGTTATAGAAAGCACAGCAATCTCATTTGTCTACATAAAACCATCTGAGGTATGGGAAACATCAGTTACCCTAACTATTCTCTACAAGTCGAGGAAGGTTACAGGCATTTCTATGTTCCCTCTCACACTCAAAGTCCCTCATTGAGAAATATCAACATTGGGTATTCCCATGCCCAAGTCACAAATTCATTATATCGTCACATAACCTTAATTCAAACCCTAAAAGCTCATAACATTTAAAGGGGAAGATGCTGGTGGCAAATGTACCCTTGAACCCTGTGCAGATACACTGCATGGACATATTCCTTACCAGATGTTTACTTGTATCTCTATGTATCTTTTCCAAAGTTCTTTCCAGAAGTGGTTCTTGGAAGACCCAACAAGCTGCTTCTTTCCTTCTCAATGTCAGAATGCTTTGCCTTCTAAGTGTGTATGTGTGTGTATGTGTGTGTGTATTATAATTAATATGAAATATATTAATATAGAGATTAGAGAGAGAGATGAGCTGATAGATGACAGAGAGACAGCCAGACAGACAGATTGACCCTATATGTTCTGTTCCTCTAGAGAATTCTGCTTAACACACCTATAGTTTTGCAGGACCGAGACTTCATGGGCTCTTCCCCATCCAACTTGACCTGTTCCTTGACATCCTCCTTGTTCAGCTCATATTTGGGGGTCATGCTGGTGAGACTTGATCGTATAGCTTCTAATGTTACTAGGAGGCACAATTTCACAGCAAACTCCCTGATCCTCTGGCTCTGACAGTCTTCTTGTCCTTTTTCCACAATGATCCCTGAGCCTTGGATCTGGGAATGTTTACTTGATGCAGCCATCAAAGATGATGACCAAATTTCAAAGGAGCATGAACCTAAAGAGACCCCAGACTCTCCCACCAATTCCAGATTTAACTCTGGAGGTTAAGGCAAGTGTCTGTTGGCTCTCAGACCCAAAATATCTGCCAAAGACCTAAAAACATAGAAAACAACTTTCTGGAAAAACAGAGGTTGGACAGACCAGGGAGTAAAAAATATTGAAGAGTTAATTTTCATTTTTGTTAAGATTTTTTTCTTTTTATGTGTTTTCATTAGTTCTCTGAGAATTTCATATGCATGGTTTAATGATATTCAGACATCTCCCCCAAGTCCCATATCTACCTTCTCCATGCCCATTTCCCTACCCACCAATCTTGACTTGTTTTCTTCTTCTTTTATTGTTTTCTATCAAGCCCAATTTGTGTTGCTGTGTGTTGTACTACCCCTGAAATGTGGCCAGGCTACCAGAGTCACATAATTAAAGAGAACTGACCCTTCCTCTTTCATCAGCTATCATAGGCCAAGAGCTCCTGTGTGCCCCTCCATCCTTTAGGGATTTGTTTGTTTGTTTGTTTGTTTGTTTGTGCTTGTGCAGGTCTTCTGCATACTGTCACAATCACTGTGAATTTATCCATGTCACTGCCCTGTTATGTTAAAAAAAATACTGTGCAGACTTAGTTTTTCTTTTTTTTTTTTTACAACCTACTTACTTAATAAAGGTTCTTAAATGTTCTAACTTCCTTTCAAGCACACAAACCACCACCTACCAGAGGTAGTAGAAAGGAAAGGTTAATAGGAAATGGGGTCAGGGGAAGTGTACCTGCTTAGAAATAGTTCTTTGGGGCTATTCCAATCTGTGTTGTCAGCAGTCCAGTCCTCTTGGAAAACACCAACACGAATCAGCAGCTGCAGTCCAGTGAACTTGGCAATTGCCACTCATATATCAGCAACAGCAGTTCCATCGAGAAGACGCCTCTAGGCTCGACCAATGGGCCAGAGACTGTGGAAGCTGCAAGAAGACACCAAACTATCACAAGAAGTTCTTTGGTGAGTTACTCTCTAAGAAGCCATGACATGCAAAGATCAGCCACACAATGCAAGGTGAACCCATGTCAGAGAGTCAGCAAAGACTAGAGAGGCAGGGCAAGGTGAGGAGCCAACCCCAGAGCCTTTCCCACTTCCTGGGGGTTTTATTTATTTTCTTTCTAAACATCTCTTGTCCTCTCACCTATGTCTGCTTCTATATTCTTTCACGTCTGCATTAGGAAAACATCCTTTTACCCATGTCTGATTCAGAAAAGCATCCTTTCACCCGGCTGCTTCAGCCAAAGATCATATGACATAACTGAGCTTCCAAAGAAACCAGAAATTTGTACTTTAACATTGTTTCTGTGGTATTATCCACCACCTCCAGGGCTTTCTATTCTCAAAGAGCCTTGGAGGGAGAGGCATAATATTTAAGTCCTACTTGGGGCCTAGAACTCCACAGTCCCTTAATTCTCTGTACATTGATCATGTGAGGGTGTCTGTGTCAACTGCCATCTACTTTAAGAAGTTTCTTTGATGAGGGTTTACAGATACATTAATCTGCTGGAATAGCAGTAAGTCATTAGCAGCCATCTTAATGCTATATCCATTTAGCAGAAGAATAGTAATAAGTTCTCTTTCAGGGCCTCTAATCTGTCTAGCCACAGGTTCTCGGCCCCACTGACAGTGCCAGCTATGCATTCTGCTCCTGGAATAGCCCTTAGATCCAATCAGAAAGTGTTAGCTACTTACATAAGTTTCATACCACTATGGCATCTGTGGGCATTATTTTATCAGGTCTGTTGGTATTGTAGCATGCAAGAATCATAGCTTGCTTGGTGAGAAGCATTTTTTAATGATGATGATGATGATGATAATTTTAGAGAATTTTTTTTGTTTCCAAAATATTTCCTAATCTCTGCAGTTTAGTCCAGAACAATTTTTAAATGTTTTCATTTTCTACACTTGTAGTTCAGTCTGTTTCTGGTGAACATATTTGACATGAGAGCATCACATTGAGGCTGCGCCTCTGTATGTACCATTCTGGAGGTCAAAGTAGGAGAGATTGAGACCTGTCTAGGCAACACAGCGGTACTCTTGTCTTTTAAGACAACGTGAAGGCCTAGAGACATGTCTTGATGTTTGAATGTTTTGCCCTCTTTGCATGAGGTACACACACACACACACAGTAAAAATAAATGTAAAAATAAATATGAATATGATAAGTCATTTTGAAAAGTAGATACCACTTGATAATTTGCCAAGTTACTAGAAAACCATTGTTTGTTGAATGAAGGGGAGGGGTCTTTAGTGACTAAATGTGTTTTCACCTTTCTCTAAATGTTATGCCACATATTCCTGGGGTGCTGTAAGAATACTATACACCCAAATGCTGTTTTCTGAGGTTCTTGCATATTTGTATGTCTGCCCTTGTAGCTTTGTGTAATTGAAACTACTGCAAAAACATCACAAGAGAAAGGGGGGAAAAAAAGAGGAAACCATCTAAGGATGATCAAATAGCCATTAATCTGTACTCTTTCCACACAAAGTAAACATTAGCTGCAGCTCAATTAAACTCCACAGTTCGTAGATGCTCACAGTATGGCTGCCCACAGTTGTGTTCTTCTCATTAAGGTGCATCAGAACTGTGCGTATAGCTAACTCCCGGTGGGGACCATGCGGCGCAGGTAGCAGGCATGCCTGGAATTGGAAGAAGTCAGCCACATGCTCATCCCAGAAAAGATGCCTCAGCAGGATTTATCACCATGCTTGAGCTAGTACCTCATCCGCTACCCCCTTCTGGGCCATTAACTGCAAAATACAGAACTTGACAGAGGCAGAGACCAAAAATGCATCCCTGGGGCCCGAGCCATCTGGAAGAAACACAGGTTTGCCCTGTATCTACTCGCTGCAGAGGAAAACCCCAGGGCTTCTCCACAAAGGATGGCCTTTCTTCCTTCAGATGCTTGGGTTTCATTTAGGGGACTGCCATGCCAAAGAGATGAAAATTACTGAAGTCTGGTTATTGGGTTTTGCTGTATAATGTTTTTATCTCTTTGTCATGCAGAGAGGTCAGAGGACCGTGGAAGTCAGTTCTCCTCTTTCACCTTCCGGGTTCCACAGATATACAACTCAGGTGGTTCTGTGGATATATAATTCAGGGGGTCAGGCTTGGCAGCTAGCCTGTGAGCTGCCGAGCATGTTCCAGACCTGTGGAGACAGGCTTTAAATAGTTCACTGGCACAGAAAGAGCCAGGGTGAATATTACTTCCCTTGGAAGCAAAGGAGTAACGCAGACTGAGGTTTGGAATCTTAAACAGGAAGCCAGCCTGCTTTACCAATAACCAGAATGGGGGCTGAGGTGCAGCAGCCTTGGTCCTCCTGACACCTAAAGCTAGGCAATGAGTTACAGCATCCTCCTCTACTCCCCAGGGTTGTAAGCTCTCCCAAGAGGCTCCATCACACAGAGAATGGCTTCCTTGTGAGCCTCAATTCCATGCTAAAGTCTTGACAAAGAGGCTTGCTCTCGTCTTAGGAAACCATTTCTCTTAAAAGAAGCAGAAGGGCCATTTGACAGCAAAAGACACATGCTCTGAAAACCCAGGGGCCCCTCCTGGCCAAACCAGATCCTGACAGCTTGGAATGGACCTGAGGGGACAGGTTTGAAGCAGGGCCTTAGAATGCATTGGTTCCTATCTGCATGACATCCATTTCTGTCTGATGAATGATATCAATGCCCATTTTTCTGTAGGCTATGCATCAGATGTCCCGGGGCTGAGATCCTGATGGCAGCTGCTGTGGCTTCCTCGTGCTCTGCCTTATCAGCATTCACTGAATAGAAGCAGGAGAATAAACATGAGAGCGCAACTTAGAGGAGCTAGAGTTGGGATCGGAATGTCTCCAGAGGCTGCCCTCAAAGCCTTGGTTCTCAGTCTGTGGGGAACTGAAAGGAAGCTCATAGGAAGTAAGGTTATTGGGGTGTGTCCCTAATTAGGAATTGTGGAATCCTTTCCTTCCTTTCCCTTCTTCTCTTTCTCCTCCTCCTCCCCCTCTCCTCCTCCCCCCTTTCCCCTGCCCCTTTTGGTCATGAAGAAACTGAGTTTTTTCCATCACACACCCCTACTATGATGGGCTTGCAACCTGGCCAGAGATACAAACACAAAGGCCAACTGAGCACAATCTAAACCAGTACTGTAAATAAAAATCCCTTCTCTCTCTTTTAAAGTTGATTATCTCAAACATTTTGTAACTGTCACAGGACAAGCCCACAACCTGCAGCAACTTGTTTCTCTAGTGTTCTATTTTTGTGCTGAGATAAGGCATTACTATGTAGCTCAGCCTGGCTGTCCTGCCTCCCCATCCTCAGTTCTGTGGTTCCACGGGTGTAACATCACATGGCAGCCAGCGGCCTACTTTTGTGATTCTAACACCAAGTCTCAGGTATAATGACAGCAAAAGAGGAAAATCCAAAAATATCTTCAAACCTGTTATACAGGCCTCTTTTTACTATATGTTAGTGTCAGGCCGAATTTTCTTCAGTCAAAACAATCCAATTACCACATTGGATATGGAGGAAATGAGGGTCTCTGGTGTCCTCTGTTAACACTGACATGCCAGAGTCCTAAAGCTGTGCTTACTTCTCACCTTTGAAGTTGTCATTTGTCGTGAACATTTTACATGGAATTAATGTATTATTATCATATAAAAATGAATTAGGAAAATGCATACTTTAGAGTTCTCCTTTCATTGCTTCTCAGCCTTTTGGCTAAGATCAAGTGTAGAGTTCTCATTTCTAATATGGTAAATATTGGTGGACAGGGGACATGTAAAACCTTTTTAAGGATCTCAATAATTTTAAAAGGTGTGTACTCCTATAAATTAAATGCTTGAGAGCCAGAGTTCAGGAAAATTCCCTAGACAATGCACCCAAAACGCTAGGGCCCAGATTCCCCCCCCCCTGCCAGTGCTGTGTCCAGAATGGTGTGTGTCACTGGGAGCAGTGAGGGGAACAGTCTCAGATCCATTCCCAAGCTCCACTGCAGCGTATTCTGAGTAGAGATCCTTTGACTCTGCTCTCTAGCTTACTTATGTTGCATTAGAGAATGTCTGAAAAAGTCTGGGTGCACATTTTATAGAGAGACTTTTCCTGCTTCTCCTGAGCCCCTCGGCTTAGTGATCTAAGAACCACCCCCCCAGCATCTGCTGGGGAACAGTGCTCTGTCCTCTTTGGCCTCACATGACACCCAACTCACTCCTTGGGCGGGCCGCTTCTGAACTCGTTGGCAACTGCTTTCTGTCAAAATTCATTTGACATGGTTTCATAGGTTTTGAGATGGAGAGAAAGGAGAAGGATTATGGAATTTTACAAATTCTGTGCGTGAAATAATGTAAGGCTCCGTAAGACAAGTGATTGAAACTGAACAGGAGAGAGAAAAGAATAAGCAGTTTTGTCAAGTCTGGAAAATCATTCTATCCTCCCTACAAATAGAAGGAAGGAAGGAAAGAAAAAGAGAGGAGGGAAGGAAGGGAAGGAGGGAAGGAGGAAAGAAGCAGAGAGTTAGAGAGGGGGAAATAACAAGAAAAAAAAGAGCCCCACTGATGAGTGCTTAGTACTTGATAGCTGCTGGCAGCAAGAGACTCAGCTGCCTTCATCACTGTGCCCCAGAAGGTCCTGTACCACGCCCACTCAGCCTACACCACGTGAACTCAGTAGGTTTAAAAAATGAAGCACACAAAGCCAAGAGGAAAAAGTGGTAGGGGGTACAGGAAAGGAATGGGTTCTCAGGAGGAATAGAACTTATAGACTCTATATTCAAGTGGTCTATTAAAATGGTTTACAGCATGTGGTCTAGCTAGCCCAGGGATGGCAGTCTACCAGTAGATGGTCCAAGAACCCAGTAGGTGAGGTTGGTCTTCAGTATATGCCAGAATCCTGAAGAAGGAAGCTGTAGTGCCAGTGAAGGTGTGCACTTGCCAATAAGAGGGAGGGCAAGCAGGCAAAAAGAGAAGCCTGCCTTCGTCCAGGTCCTTTATATATACTGCCAGCAGAAGATGTGGCCAAGATTAGAGGTGTATCTTTCCACCACAGAGATCCACATAAGAAGTGGCTCTTCCAGCTTCAGACTATGTAATGAAGCAAAAGTCCCCACAGGTATGCCTGGCCAGTTTTGGGTTTGAGTTAATTCCAGATATAGTCAAGTTGACAACCAAGAATAGCTATCATAGAATTGAAGAGGAGGGGCTAGGAGGCTGGGTTTGTTCAAAACTCATGTGTACATATGAAATTCTCAACCTCCCCTGAAAAAAAAGATTTTGAAAAGTTGCATTGATTTTATGTGTGTGAGGGTTTTGCCGGCTTGCATGTATGTCTGCACCCTGCATACATGGCACTGCCCACTGAGGTGATAAGAGAGTATCAAGTATCCTGGAACTAAAGTTGAGGGTTCTAAGGAGCTGCCGTGTGGTTGCCACAAATAACCCGGGTCCTCCGTAAGCGACTACTGCACTTAACTGCAGAGCTATCTCCCCATCCCTCCAAAAGATTCATAAGAAGCAAGAAATGCTATTAAAAAATATCCCATGACAGGTCAAGTGTGGTGACGGAAGCCCTAAGCGTAACAATTGGGAGCAGGAGGCAGGAGGATCACAAATCATGGATTAGTCTTGGTTATACTCTGAGTTCAAGGCCAGCCTGGGATAGATCGTGAAAACTTGTCTCAATAAACAAAACACAAAAACCAAGCCAAGATCTAGGGTAGTGTAAAGGAAGATCTCCTTCCTAACATGCACAAGGCTCTAGATTACATACTCAGAACAGCAGTAACAGAACAGACCAATTACAGAGGCTGGAGAAGAGACTCAGTGATTGACAGCTTTTGCTGCTCTTGCAGAGGACTCAGGTTTAAGTCCCAGCACTGACAACACTCTGTAGTTCCAATTTCATGGGATCCAGCACCCTCTCTGGTCTTCATGAATACCAACATACATGTGACATACCTGTTCAGACAAAACACGCATGTAAAGAAAAGTTAAAATTTTTAAGGCATTTACATGACAAGTGCTGGAAGTGACACGTGGGTCCTCACACTCCCTTTAGAGAGCTTATGATGACATCTAAGGTTCAGGTACAGTGACTCCATTAACATACATGAATCTGCCTTTCTCCCTCCCGTCTCCTGCTTTATTAAAATGTTCATTGTAGTTAATGCACTTTCATTATTGGAAAACAAACATCTCAGACAAATCTGATGGATTCCATCATGCATGGTTTTGTGTGAAGAGGAGAAGATGCCAGGGTAGGACAGCCTGTGAATACTTGGTACTGTTGCAGCTCCCTTGTGTCCACATAGGGCTTCCTGGGGCACAGCACGTTATCGGACAAGTGCCCCAGGATGAAGAAGATAATGGGATGGCAATAAAAATGAGAGGCTGGTGAGCTGTTTGCTTGTTTCTTTATGCTTCTTCTTAGGGTCGTGTTCTCCTCCAGAATCTGGAATGATGATGACAGCACGGGCTTGAAACTCTTGGAAGTTCAAATGCTTTAAAGGAACATCTGGTGCACTCACTCAGAATGAGGGCCGCTTATCCAGGGCACAGCTGAGGCGGGGCCGAGTCCATCTAGTACAGGCAAACTTAGAAGTCCTTGCCTTTAAATTGACACACAAGCTTTTCCTGTGCTCTGTGCTCTCTGAGCTTGGAGTCTCGGGAGGGTCTGGCCCTCCAATGGCGGGTTCCTCTCTAGATAATGAGAAACACTGAAAGATTTAGAAGCTCTCTCACTACACTACCTTACTGTGTTTGGAAATAAACAATAGCTGAAAAATTTACATTTGAAACCCAAACATTTTGACAACAATTGCAGCTGCTAAATGAATTATGAAACTTGTGAAATCAAAGGCTGACAGACAGAAGACAAGCAGATTGTGACTGGGAAGGAAGGCTCCTGGCTTCTGCTGACTAACTAATGCAGGTTTCCAAGCCAGTAATTCGATACAGCAGTCATTCTTAGAGGACTTTGATTTTTTTTTTAAGACACATTTAATTGCTCTTTGATCATTTGTGTTTGACTGCCATTGTCCTCCAGCTGACAAGTTACCGACTTAGGAGAGATATTTCCCTGAGAGATCTTGCTCTGATGTAACTATTGGGAGATTATGCCCTGTACAGTTGGGTTATTACCGAGAGTCAAGGCAAAGAACTTTGGGGTTCAAGGAAGGAAATGTTTCCCTCTGTTTCACCAACCTTAGGTATATAGCTAGTTCTCAAATACTTCAGTTAATCAATAATAAAGCATGCATCTCTTTATCTCTTTGGAGGATTTGGACATTTTGGTCAAAGCACTTGAGTATCTGGAGGGTCCAGCATTGAGGCTCACTCCTATGGAGTTGAACTGCAGGCCTTATAAACTGAGAGCCATGGCCAAGCAGGATGGCACAGGCCGTTAACCCCAGCACCCAGGCGGCAGAAGTAGGAGGATCTCTAAATTCAAGGCCAGCTGGTCTACATAGTGAGTTCCAGTACAGCAATAACTATATGGAGAGACCCCATCTCAAAAGAACTAGAAAAATAAAAATAAATTGAGAATTGCATTTAATGTCAATCCTTCCTAGGGGGTTTGCTCTTCATTCACAAACAAGCATTTCTTGACTATAGCACTAAAACCACAGAAGAGCCATGTTGTGAGTCTCCTCCTTAGGTCTTGCTAATGGACTGACTTGGGACATGTTATCTTTATTTCTCTCAACACAGCAACTTTTTGCATAGCCATGTGAAACCCAGAATGTAACTTTAATCACACAAGGAAAGAAATGGGCTGCTTAATGGAAGTAGCCGATGTAATGACTAGGAGACATTTGAAGAGAATTCGGAAATAATTGGCTTGAAAGCGGCCACTCATTAGTCATGGAAGCGTGCAGAAAGGAAAAGCCCCAGATGCAGTGGGCACCACCGACATTTTTCCAAGGTAACCTTTGTTTCAAATCGAGTCCCAACCATAGATAGATTTAGATTAAAAACCCAGGAATGGCATCAGTTAAGAAAACACAAACAAGTGAAACTAAACCGTGTCTGAGCCCCACCTACCATTGTCCGAAGGTAGAGACAGCGCCAGTGCCATAAGACTCAGTGGCTATGTGGGAAGTCTGTAAACACATGTGTGTCTTAGGGACACAGGCTGAGCACCTGATCCACAGTCAGACAAGCAGCCAAGTACTGCCTCCTGCTCTCCATCAAACTTGACTATACACAGGAAAGTTTCTTCAGCGCATTCTCTCCATGCAAGCGGGAATGTTATCTCTGCTGGCTTTCAAAACTAGCAAATATTTACTGCTAAAAAGAAAGATGAATTGTGAAACCTTTCACTGTTAGAGGCTGCTGATTCCTCCCGAAATGCCAGGGAGCCAGCAGAGACGTATCGCCATCTCAGATGAGGCACTGCCATCACCCTGTTGTAATAGAGTGAAAACCGACTTTAACAGCAGTTTAATTAGATTTACCATGGGGAAGATGTCACAGGGGGGATGGGATGCTTCTATGTTTAGAAACATGAATGATGATGTGAACAAATAAAAAAAAAAAATGCCCAGCGAGTGAAAAGCCGTGAAGAACACAGCCGTAATCTCCCCCCCCCCCTCACCTCCGTAGAGTTTAAAGGTACAGGGTATAATTTTCCCTTCAGTGCTTATAGGAGTTGAATGTACACATAGGTAGGAGATTCACAGGCCACGCCTTATACTGTGTGAGTAGGCAGCCTATTTCCAAGGAGTTTAATGAATTGCACTTCATGCTGAATAAGAAATGGAAGCAGGGTTCTATGTACTGCAGAAAAAAAACCATGCCTGGCTTCTCCAAGGATTTTGATAGTAGATGGTTTCTATAACTGAAATAGGCTGCCATTCCCCCCCCCCCACCTTGTTCTTCACAAAGAAAAACCTCAAGAGACTCTAGCATATTTATTTTTATTCTATCTTCCTAGAAAAGGCTGAAAGGAGAGGCAGACACAAAGGGGCACCCACGGAAGGGGTAAGTGGAAACAGGGCCTCCATTTCTCCATAGGAGAGCATGGTGGGAGGACTCTCTACTCACTTCTCTATCTGTTCTAGGAGCCAGAAAGAAGCAGCCTTGAGCATCCACAAGCTTCCCCTGGGACTCAGTTATCCCATTTCTAAATCCATCAGCTAGCAGACATCGACCTGGAAGATCCTAATAAGGGGCTGACTCCTGGGTGTCTTGGGATTCAGAAGTGAAGGCTTACAAACTTCCAGAAAAGTTAGGTGACACCAGAGGCTCCTGCACAGCACGGAGGGGCTTCAGAGGTCCCCTTTTTGAACTTGCAAACCGTCGCGACTCAACGCATCAAAATGCTGAGAAAATCAAATCCAGAAATGATCCGGTTAAGATTCACAAGGAAGATGTGAGTCGCAACGGTGAGGCAGCTCAGGTCTCTAAGCCAGGCTGTGCCACTCGCCGGAGAGCTGCGTGAACGGCAGGCTGTTGACATATGGCACCGTGCCATGGATGTCACCACATGTCTCGGAAAAAGGAATCTCCTGGGCAAGAAAGGGGTTGCACTCTGGTGGCTTTACACCCCATGTAAAAGTACCCCAGCAAGAAGGGGTTCCCTAACTAAGGAAACCAGGAAGGAAGGAAGGGCAGGCAGCTTCAGGGTACCACAAGCCTTTGCTTACTATTTCACCAAGGTCACTGTGAACCCACTCCAATGGCTAGGACAGACTTGGGATGACCACCCACCGTCGGCCTTTGATGAGTTCCCTCTGCTCCATGGCTTTTAAACTCTTTTCATGGGTTAGTTTACTCCATTTTTATAATGATTCCAACATAGGAAAGTGTTTTCATGAGCCTGGACTTTCAAGTAGAAATCTTACAGGACATTTTCCTCAGAAGGATCCTGCCTGTGTCAGAGACAAACAGGAGAGGACATCAGACGAATGAACCTGGACCCTAAAAAAAGAAATCAGTGTACACTTTATGTCCTGGACACGGGAAACAATTCTTTTCAGACCTAATGAAGCCCTGTCAGTTTGAGTCTTTGTCTTCTATTATTTGGGGGGAATTTAGACATGTGAGTCACTGCAAGGTGGCTGTCTCCTTTAGTTACTGGTTTCTACATATAGGATAAAGCACTGGACATAAAACAGGCGGTGCTCCCCTCTGAGGATTTATTAAGAAGACCCCTCGGGCGAGTCATAAACTCTGATCGAGTCCGCAGTTCCAGCTGTGTAATTGATATCCAATGTTTTCTATTGACTGCTGTGCGAAGAGCTTCAACTTCTGTCATAAAAACCGAACTCCCGTTTCTTCTGCAGCAAGATGCCATAGGGCGCTGCTAAAATAAGGTCCATCAGCGGGATCTTTCTGTGAGTTCCCAGAGACTCTTGGGAAAGCCCACAGAGAAGGCGGCTTCCTGTAGACTCCCTTCTCTCGGCAAGTCACTTTCACATTCTGCCTCTGCATTTGCTCTGTGCAGGTGATTCTCACCTTTCCTAATGCTGCAACCATTTAATACAGTTCCTCGTGTAGAGGAGACCTCCGACCATAAAATCATCTTCATTGCTCCTTCGTACCTGTAATTTTGTTACTGCTATGAATTGTTAACCTAAATCTCTGTTTTCTCAATGGTCTTAGGCGACCCCTGTGAAAGGGTCATTTATTTGTTCCCCAAGGGGTTGAGACCCACAGGATGAGAACCACTGGTCTGTATGCTTGTCTTTTGTGTATAAGGCAGCATAGACAAATGGAGTTTAAAGGTACTAAAGAACAAATAAAAGGGGCAGAGGTGTTGGAAAACATGGGAGTCTCTTGTTCCCACCCCATCCCTCTTGAAGAATGGAGAAGAGAGGCTCCGAGTAAAGAACAAAGGAGCCTGCCTAACACTCTGTGATTTCGCAGGCACCATTTCCCCAAGATACACAATAGACCCGCAGGTTTTAAACTTCAGAAGGGAAAGTGTGTGAAAACACCTCGAGATTTGCCAGTTCCCTGGCTGAGCTGCGAAAGACAAAGAGGAGCTTTTGTAGGTGCAGGGATGACAGCTTCAACAAAGACTCAGCCTCAGCCCAAGGTGATACATCTCAAAAGACAGTCTCTGTGCCAGAAGCCAAAGGCTTCCAGCTCCACAGAGGCAATATTGATAAAAGCCTTATCACTGTGATTGTTTATCCCCAGCTACATCCTAGACTGCTGACGCCTGAGCTCCTGAGTGCTTCCATGCTGAGTTGTTTGGCAGATTAGATCTCCATGTTCCCCCTCCCCATCCCCCCACTTCTTGCTCTCAGTTTTCTTCTACAGCCATTTGCCTATGGTAATATTACTGCTCTTGGAGGAGTGTTAGTGAGAAAATTCTGAAATTACTTTTGCTAGGGGGCGAATCGTGTGAAGTTGGAATAAAGATCTCAGTCAGGATATTGCCCCACTCGGATTCCTCCTTGGTGACTACTTATCTGACCTGAATAGACTCACCAGCATGAGCACTGCCTTTTGGGTGAGGGGGTGGGGACTCTGGCCAGGCTTTTCTTTGTTGGTGTGCATGCAGCTTGGTATCTGGGTTCTAGTCATAGCTACCACCACTGTAGAATGCCAACATTTGCATACAGTTGGGCAATTCCTCAATTCCTCATCTCTCCTGCCCTGATTTCTTCTCCTCTTCCTCCCCACTCTCTCTGTCCCTGCCCCTCTCTCCTTTTCCTTCCCATTTTGCTGCTGGATTGAGTTCCTCTTCGTAGGGACTGGAGACTGTGTCTGTTCACACTCATCTGCATGGGGTACTATTCAACAGCTTGCTGTGCTCCCACCCATAGCCCTAGCGCACCCTCTCTAGCTCACATAGGCTGATGCGAATGCTTCCATGCCAAGCTGGGTTTCTACCTGATCCTACTTCTCTTTCTCCTCCCTCTCCTCAGGAGTCTTCCCGGCTCAGGCTCAGGTCAGCACACTGAGAACACTTCTTCACCACACAAGGCGTGGTTTGATACAGTCCTTCTTGAGGCTCCTGGTTCACTAGGGGACTTCAGTGAATGTTACCAAGATGTTTCCTGGCTCCTTCTCTCTTCTACTTTTCCAAGGATCTGAACAGAGAATGTGCTCAGTGGGCAATGGCTAGTACAAAGGAAAATGCACTCAATGGTTTCATTTATGTCACAGGGCCTAGAGATTTGAGGACAGAGTGAGTCACAGGTTTGTGACAAAAAAAAAAAAAAAAAAAAAAAAGTGGGCAGGGGAGTTCTGCTGAGAAGGATGTAGACAAAAAGAAATTCTTATATACGTCTCCTTGTCTTGCAGTAGGCTGCCTCCTTCCTCTGGAAGGACAGAGAAGAGACAACAGCCAAGGAACTTCAAAACATGACGTCCTTGAAACCAGCCAAACCATTTCCAATAGAGGTCACTATTGGTTGTCCCACGGTCTAAGGATGTCCCCTTGAGGATGCAGATCTAGCAGCTCTTCTATAGAGACAGTGGTCTGCTCTACCCAAAACCTTAGCTGGAAATGGTTACATGACTATTTCTGCAGGGACCCTCTCTTTTCTGTAGCATGTAGTGTGCGCCTGATTCATTGAGTTTCACTATATGTCTGCTGGTTGAAGTGTGTTCTTTTATTTCACTTGCTACACACTTAATAAACTCACTCAGTTAAAATTTAAAAAAAAAAAAAAAAAAAACCTAGTCATTGTAAGTGACTCCCTAGGTGGAACACAGCCCATCAGCAGGAACAAAAGCTTCTGGGTTCCAACTTAGAGCCTGGCTGTCCTCGGGGCTGTTTTATTTGAGGTCAAAGGGACTGGCATAATGGCATTATGGTATGGCTTGTGTGTTTTCCATTCAGTCCACGTTCCCCATACAGTTGTTCTCAGGAGATATTGTATATGTATTTCCATCAGATCATCTTCCCCACGGGACCTCCAGCCTTAAAGCACGAGAACCTCTCTTCGGGTCTGCTAAGGGCTGTTAATGGTCCTTAGCTGCTACTGGAGGCTTTCGGAGGCTCTTCTGAAGGGATAAGGAAGGAGAGAGATGGTTTTCTCTGGCCAGATCCTAGCTACAGTGAGAAGGAAGCACACAAGCCCTAGCACCCAGCAATTTCATACATATTCCCTTCTCTGGTGGGGCCTGGAAGGGAGCAGGCATATTCAAGTTGGTGAAACATTAAGTAACCTTCTGTGGGCACGGAAGGAAACACCTAGGGGACTTCTAGAGATAGTACACTGTGCATTTCCTTATCTTTCTGTGTTCTCCGTCTGGCTCCTGATTTTTATCTTAGTTGGTATTTCATATGCCTGGGTAGAAATGACCCTGCTGACTGCTCTGTCTTAAACAAATGAGGATACATGTTTTTCCCCTTTCAGAAAGTCCTGAGACATATTGTTTATAGGTGATAACAGACTAGACTCCAGCTTGCTTTGCGTTTCTTGTTTCATCTGTAAAGAAGCACAGGGAAGATTGGCTTCCTCCTTAGACATTGCATCAGCACGCTGGGCGGGAAGAGGAGTGGGTTGGATACTGAGCCACCCGGGACACTTTCCTCAGGGAGAAAAGACAACTCCAGGAAAAGGACTTCTCCGTTGCCGTCAACCACGCACACACCCCGAGGAGGACAGAGGCTGATACCATGCCACGTAAGGTTTGGGCATCTTGTATGAGCTCGCTCCTCAGTTCCGACCTCACTTTCTCATAACAGATTTGCCTGATGACTCAGCACCCCCAGTTCTCACCTGTGCTCAGCACATCTCACCAGAATGAATGGCAGCTCTGACAAACCACCACGTCCTATGGATTAAAATACATAGCTGTCTAGAGCTTCAGTTTCAAGCATGTCTTAGTAAAGCCATCAAAATCTCAAGGTCACCTCTCCCCATTCAGGATGTATTATTATTTCTTCTGTCTTATAGACACTGAAGTGTCTGTGGACAGACAAGTGAATGCCACTTGTCACTAGCATAAGGAATCCCAGGCTCTGCTCAGTCCTCTGCATTTCGGATTCTGTCTACCTCCCCACCTCTCCCCCAAGTAGCTCATCTGAGTGCTTTTCTGGTTCGGTCTATCTTTGATTGTCCCCCAGGTACCATCAGAGACCCAAATAGGAGACGTAACTGCTTCCCACACCTTTGGTTACAGGTTCCCACCCGCAGCTAGAGCTAATTCCCTTCGGAAACAAATTCCAGACAATTATCTGCAGGTAATTGTTCAGTTGCAGTATCTCTTCTCTGGGCTGCTTAGGGGACAGTGTGCCAAAGCCGTTATTGCAGAGAAATGGAAGTACCGGTGGAATTTATGCTTCTGTCTCAAGGTGGGGGAAAGGTGATTTCCTTTAAATATATTAGCCTCTGCTTCTCTAAAATCGATTATCATCCAAGGTCACAGAGGGAAAGGCCTAGATTTCCATAGTCCTGAGTAGCCCCACTGGGAAGGCCAGTAAGGGATTTTCAGACTTTAATTGTAGAATACTTATGAACTCACTATGGGCTTTGATGTTATGGATAGCATAGAAAGCATGGTTCAGTCCTCAGAGAATTTGCACCAAAGGAAACCTGGTGGTGGTAGTGTCTTCTCCCTGCCCTTTTCAACCAAGGTACAATGCATGGCGGAACACTGTGAATCAGTTCTCCGCCACACTGTCAGTGCTAACCCACGTCACTACCAGGGATGGGGGTGGAATAGACTAGGACCAAGCAAATAGTCAAACTATTCTGTATTTCCAGTGGCTGAGAGGAAAGAGTCCCCGGGAGACAGGCTATCAGGCCAACTGCCAACTCCCCTTGTGTGATGTGATGCAAATTACTGGATGCTATCACCTTATTAATAAGATTATTATTCTGTGCTTCTGAAATGTGAGTGGATGTTTGAGGTTAACTGAAACCTTGGCTAAGACAAAATATCTGCTGTGTGAAAAGTTTGTCCTTTTCAGGGACATATGGGACCTTTAGGAAATGAAACTGAAGGTTTCCGATATATGGTACTGTTTCTGCAGTCTACAAAGTGGAAAGCAAAGGGTGTGGACCTCAAAACAAGGATGCCGTTCACCAGCTCTTCTCCTGAGCGGCTCTTGTGTGGTTCCCCACCATGGCCTCCCGTCTGCAAATGCTGGGAGTACACAATCCTCACTCCCCTTGGCACTTGCTTCCACCTCTTCCTCCTGTCAAAAGGCCAAGCTCTGATGCGGACGCCCAAGCACCTACTGACTCATCTGCAGTACTTACTCAGTCCTCCCTGCTCCATTCCTGTACCGCATCCCCACCGTCGCCCCCCCACCCCCAATTGGGGCAGATTTAGAAATATGCAGCCATCAGTCCCCTATGGCAGCCCCAAACTTGCCAGCAGACAGATGCCCCAGGACATGTACAGTGTTAGAAGTTATAGAACCTGTCAACTCTCTTTCTCTGAGTCTTTGTGGGGTGGGGGGGGGGGGAGAAGAATCAAAGCTTCTGTGTAAAACCACACACCTGGGTTAAACTCTAACTCTCTCTCTCTCTCTCTCTCTCTCTCTCTCTCTCTCTCTCTCTCCCCTTCCCTCCCTCATTTCAAAGGTGAGCAGACATCACTTGATGTGAAAGTACAATGAGGTTGTCTGATTGCAAACAGCCTCTCCCTTCGACTCGATCAGCCTGTGAGCTTTGGTATTGACAGACATCTTGATGAGGAAGAAGGAGCCTGGGACTGAAATGGGTGGCAATCTCCCTCTTGCATTGCTTAGCAGGGGAAGCAATAGACAGGCCTGGTGGGATGAGGCGAGGGGGCTCTTCTCTTCACTTTAGAGATAAGCACTTAGGGGAAATGGGGATGTGTTCAGAGAAGGATTCTAGAACTAAACAAGATTTTGACGGGAAGATGCCATGATTGATTACTGATGTCTGCTATGGCTCTGGTTAAGGGAGAAAAAAAAATGGCACAAGTATTCCCTGGCTGTGCAGACTCCAACCGAAGGCCCTTAAACAGATTAAGCTACAAAGCAGAAGGAAATAAACCTTGATAATACAATCTTCCTTATCTGCTGCTGACTCAGGGTTAGCACTTTGAATCTTAAAAGTTATTTATGTCAAGAGAACTTTTGAATAAATACCCACATGCCACTCAAGCTGAATGGGCAGTGGCTTTTTAAGTTCCTTTAGGCCTGCAGACTTCATTGTCAGTAACCTTTTTTATCTGCCTATCTCGTTTTTACCTCAACACTTTTCTCTCGATAAGACAAGATGGTTGAAGTGCACGGGTGCAAATATCACCTGCTCTGGAAGACTAACAGTCAGTCAGTGTATCATGTGCAGGAGACATGACATGCTTAAGGTAATGAAGGGAAATTAGCAAAAATCTCCCTAATCAAGAATCCCATACCTATGTCGGGCAGTGGTGGCGCACGCCTGTAATCCCAGCACTCTGGGAGGCAGAGGTGGGTGGATTTCTGAGTTTGAGGCCAGCCTGGTCTCCAGAGTGAGTTCCAGGACAGCCAGGGATATACAGAGAAACCCTGTCTAGAAAAAAAACCAAATCCAAAAAACCAAAAAAAATAAATAAATAAATAATAATAATAATAAAATAAAATAAAAATAAAAATAAAAATAAAAATAAAAAAGAATCCCAAACCTTATCACACTGGCTCTTCTTCAATGATGCACAGGGAATTGAACAGTTGCAGAATTTAAAAAAGGTGGAGGTGAGTTTAGCTGGCAGGCCTACTCAACAAACACAAGGCTAAGCAGACTCCATATGGGGAACTAGAGAGTATAAGACAGAGACCCAAGAGGAGCCCCAGGAAGTCTCTCAGGGCTTGCTGCCATGTTCAAAAGAGAAGTAGGTGGGATGAGATGGAACTACTCTGAGATTCCATCTTACACCAGGAAAGATGGCTATCATCAAGAAAATAGACAAGAAAAAGAGGAAGAGGAAGAGAAGGAGGAGGAGGAGAAGCAAGAGGAGGAGGAGAAGGAAGAGAAGGAGGAGGAGGAAGAGAAGGAAGAGGAGGAGGAGGAAGAGGAGGAGGAAGAAGAGGAGGAGAAGGAGGAGGAAGAAGAGGAGGAGGAAGAAGAGGAGGAGGAGAAGGAGGAGAAGAAGAAGAAAAAAGAAGAAGAAAGAAGAAGAAGAAAGAAGAAGAAAGAAGAAGAAAAGAAAGAAGAAAGAAGAGGAAGAAGAAGAAGAAGAAGAAGAAGAAGAAGAAGAAGAAGAAGAAGAAGAAGAAGAAGAAGAAGAAGAAGAAGCAGAAGCAGCATGGTGAGGATGCAGGGGAAAAGTAAAACTTATTTGCCACTGGCTGGGAAGTACTGCAGTAAGGCCATGAAGAAAATCAATTTGGAGGTTTCTCCAAATATGAGAATGAATACTAACATGTGACCCAGCTCTACCGCACCTGGCCATGTGCCCAAAGGACTTCTTATAAGATATGTGCTGACCCATATTTACTGCCTCAGCCAAGGGATGAGCTGAGCCTAAGTGTTCATCAGCAGATGAACAGCATTTCAATCAGCTGCAAAAATAATTATGTTTTCAAGAAAAAGAATGGTTGTGAACATTATTAAACTGTGTTAGATAACCCAAACTCTGAAACATGAAAATATGTTCTCATAGATGAATACTAGTTTTTGATGGATGCATGTGTGTGCATATGTCAACTACGAAACTAGAGCTTGTTTCCCCTGGCTTGCTCAGCTTGCTTCCTTATAGAACCCAAGACCACCAGCCCAGGGATGGCACCACCCACAATGGGCCCTCCAACCCTTAATCACTAGTTGAGAAAATGCCTTACAACTGGATCTCATGAAAACATTTCCTCAAGGGAGACTCCTTTCTCCATGATTACTCCAGCTGTGTCAAGTTGACACACAACTCCAGCCAGTACAGCTACTACCTATTTTTTTTCTCTAGCAATTTTGGTGCTTCAGGTTTAGGTTGAGGTATTCAGGTCAACATTGCCATGAACACAAATATATCAGGCAGAAATCCCTTTCCATAAATCCACTGTCTGATTGAAGAGAATCCACAACTGACAAAATAAAGCAAATAACAAAATCTTACATGACGTTCCCATACTTAGCGTGCACATTTAACAAAAGCAAATCTTCTTCTTGGTGTCATTATAGCCTGGATTTAGAGTTGGGGTCTCCTGCGTTCCTCATGCTAGGCAGGGCTAGCATTAGTGCCTTCAGAGAATTGTTGGGAAAGGGATCACACCATGTCCACGAACTGTCAGGTGTGACTGAAGTGATGCCAAGCCCCAACTCAGCCTACACCAAATGAACTCAGTAGGTTTAAAAATGAAGTACACAAAGAATTTTCACCTGAGGAACATCGAATGGCTGAGAAGCACCTAAAGAAATGTTCAACATCCTTAGTCATCAGGGAAATGCAAATCAAAACAACCCTGAGATTCCATCTAACACCAGTCAGAATGACCAAGATCAAAAACTCAGGGGACAACAAATGCTGGAGAGGATGCGGAAAAAGAGGAACACTCCTCCATTGCTGGTGGGATTGCAAGCTAGTAAAACCACTGTGGAAATCAGTTTGGTGGTTCCTCAGAAAATTGGACATAGCACTACCTGAGGATCCAGCTATACCACTCCTGGGCATATACCCAGAAGATGCTCCAACATATAATAAGGACACATGTTCCACTATGTTCATAGCAACCTTATTTATAATAGCCAAAAGCTGGAAAGAACCCAGATGTCCCTCAACAGAGGAATGGATACAGAAAATGTGGTACATTTACACAATGGAGTACTACTCACTCAGCTATTAAAAACAATGAATTCATGAAATTCTTAGGCAAATGGATGGAGCTAGAAACTATCATCCTAAGTGAGGTAACCCAATCACAAAAGAACCCACATGGTATGCACTCACTTATAAGTGGATATTAGCCCAAAAGCTCAGAATACCCAAGATATACTTCATAGACCACATGAAGCACAACAAGAAGGAAGACCAAAGTATGGATCCTTATTGGAAAGTGGATCAAAATGCCCATGGGTCACAGCCAACTAATAGAATAAGCATAGGGTCCCCAATGGAGCAGCTAGAGAAAGGATCCAAGAAGTTGAAGAGGTTTGCAGTCCTGTAGCAGGAACAATAATATGTACCAACCAATACCCCCCAGAGCTCCCAGAGACTAAACCACCAACCAAAGAGTACACATGGAGGGACCCATGGCTCCAGCTGCATATGTAGCAGAAGATATCAGTGAGAGGAAAGGCCATTGGTCCTGTGAAGGCTATATTCCCTAGAATAGGGGAATGCGAGACAGGAATTTGGGGGAAGGAGAGCAGGGGGAGGGGTGATGGGATAGGGGGTATTCAGAAGGGTAATGAGGAAAGGGGATACTATTTGAAAGGTAAATAAAGCAGATATCTAATAAAAAATAAGGCCTATACATTTTATTGGTCAAAGCTGATCACATGACCAAACCTAAAGTCAAGTGAAGTTCACACCACCCCTGGGAACTGTGCAAAATTGAAAAAAAGTGCTACACAGTGTTGAACACAGTCAATATCCTTCCAATGCTGTCCCCAAGATCCTGTCACTGTCCTTTAGACTTATACCAATCTGTTTGTTCAGCTCCAAATACCAGTTATGGGATCACCATTACAGAATAAGGAGGACCACAGGAGAAGCCACGTGTCACCAATTGCTCGGGTATATGTTTCCAAAGCAGCAAAATGTCCTGAGAAATGCCACTGTTCTCCCTGCATCCCAGGCATCTATGACCTCATCCTTCAGCTCACACTAGCACTGGCCACTACTGACAGGAAGTTAGCTGTGCAAATGATGTGCTTTCTAGTAGCTATATAAACATATTCGAAAATGTTCAGCAAAATTATCCAAAATGACACTAACAATGCGTTTAATATTTCTTCTTCATACAGCTTCAAAGCTGATTGTATTTCATGCCATGGTAGGTCTTAATTAAAATTACTCATATTTCAAGAGCTCAGAGTCATGTATGGTTACTAACTATCACACCAGAGAGTACACTCTACATTTCACCCCTGGCTTGTGATGTGTTCCTGTGTCTTCTCTCCTTCCTGTGAGGAGGAATGAATTTACTTTCATCTCTCCCACACTAACTGTGACATTTGGTTACACAACTTCATTATATTGCCTTTCTGTGTGCTGGTGCTGAGCACATAACAATTAAACACTGAATTACACACCTAGCTTACGGTTGCTTACCTTAATCTATATTTAAACAGGAATTCAAAACAACTCTTCCCCCTCCCCCCAAATATCCCACCATTTAGAGTAAGAGTTAAAGAAATAAAATTTACTCTGAGGTGCAAACCGAGTAATTTGCAGAGTAAACTTTACATTCCTAGCAAATATGCAACCTTACCTTGGGCTTCTTTGGTTCATTCTAAATAAAATTTAAAGAGCAGTATAACTTACAATGTAGCACACACTCAACTGATTTTTAAGTCATTAATTTGACCAACTTATGGAGACAAAAGTTCTCTTCATCACAAGGTAGCTGAGGCTTATTGAAGCAATTCAGTACAACTTATTTTTTATAGCTACTACTTAACTGAAATAACTCAAGGATGTTATGTGGCTATAAATAAATCCATAAGAAGCAACAGTGCATGTAAGGCAGTGCACTGAGGGAATAGTCAGGGAGATGAGAAAGAGCAGGTGGGGCAACTCCTGACCCACGCTAGGATGCATAAGTTGCTCACAGCAGGTGGAGGGCTACCCCACTGGATCACCGATTCTGAAGTCTTTTCCTTACTGAGCATCCTGCACGTGTTTTGTAAAGTGGCTGATTAAAGATGCATGAGTGAGGAGTCGGTTACACATTTATCTTATGTATAAGGTAGAATAATTTAATATGAGATATCAAGGACAAGGTTAAGGCTGTTTAAAATCATATAAAACAGCTCATAAACAACAAACCAAAAAAGATCATTTCAACCCTAAGATTTATGTGGTCATAAGATGAAACAGTGTTGTATTCGTGCTTAAGAAGCACTGGATGTCCACGTGCAGAAGAATCAAATGAAAACCCTATCTATCACTTTGCTTCAAAACTAACTCCAAATGGATCAACAACCTAGCCATGCAATCTGAAACTACTAAAAGAAAATATAAGCAATACCCTCTATGATTGATATAGGTATAGGAAAAGACTTTCTGAATAGGATACCATTTCCCCGGGAATTAAGGCCAACAACTGACAAACTGTACTTCTTGAAACTGCAGAGCAGCTACATAAAGAAACAATCACCAGGTGAAGAGGAAGCTCACTCAGCGGGAGAGAATCTTTCCCATTTGTATATCTGACAGAGGACTAATATACAGTATATATAAAGAACTCAAAAAACCAAAGCTAAAAAAATAATCCATCACAGATTGGGCATGAGACTTGGACAGAGAGTTCTCAAAAGAGAGTAAAAATGACTAGGAAATATCTCAATAGATGTTCATCTTGCCTAGCAATTAGGGAAATGCCAATCAAAACAAGATTTGAGATTTCATCCTACCCCAGTTACACCAGGAAACTTTCAAATTCAACTGGCCTTAAATGCATTGAGAATAAACCACCTGTTCTTAGGCCCTCCAAAGTCTGTTCTAGGTTGGTGAAGCCTATCTGTGCTGGGGTTTCATTATTATCTCTGCCGGGTTTTCATTATTATCTCTGCATTGTTTGCTTTCCCATGTGATGCCTCCAGGGACATTCCCATAGCATTGTTTGGTATACGTCCAAAGTATATCCTATTTGACAGGCACTTGCTTAGCCATGTTCACGGATGTTCTGTTATCAACACCTAGAAATGGGAACATTCTAAACACCATTCAACCAAAGAATGGATGGTGAAAATATAGTACACTCTTCCCTGCAAAGTAAAAAAAAAAAAAAAAAAAAAAAAAAAAAAAAAAAAAAAAAAAAAAAAAATGAAATCATTACCTTTTCAGGTAAATAGATAGAACTAGAAAAAGATCATATTGAGTGAGGTAACCTAGACCCACAAAGACGATCATTGCATCTTCGGTTCATCAGAGGCTCTTCCCTCCAAATCTTCAGATGTGAGATGGAGTCACTGCAGAATCCAGCAAAGTAGAAGAGAAACATTACCAAGAGAGAGACAATAGAGAGAAATACAGAAGGAAATAGCAGGGGACAAGTTACCTAATTGATAGGCGGAAAAAGAAAAGTGGGGCTCTTTAGAGAGGAGGGAGGGGAGAAAATGCAGAAAAAGAAGGAAGGCAGATAAAAAGATGATAACAGTGTCTAAAAATTCATAAGCAAACATATTATTGACTATATAAAACAACTTTTAATAAACATAATTCTGTATATAAATATACATGTCTAGATCAAATGAATTTTTCTCCTCTGCACTAATAATTCTCTCTTCAAGATCAAATGACCATGGTCACCTAACAAAAACCTTAATACCACCCATAAGAAAACCTCTTTTCACTTGTTGGTTAGGGCTGACTGAGACACTCCCAAAACTTATATCCTATTGCTATTTGTTCTCTCTCTCTCTCTCTCTCTCTCTCTCTCTCTCTCTCTCTCTCTCTCTCTTTCTCTCTCTCGCTCTCTCTCACACACACATATGTGAGAGAGCAAGAGAGAGAGAGAGAGAGAGAGAGAGAGAGAGAGGGAAGATAAGTCCCAATTGCTAAAGATTGCACTTCACACACAGGATCCAAAGATCCCTGAGCAAGAACTCACCTGAACACCCCCTCCCTGCAGACTAGATACTTCCATGGTACCAGAAGTTGTCATGCAATCTTCCAAAGAAAGGAGGCTGGCACCCAGCAGTTGCATAGGGCTTGACACATATGAACCACCACAAAGATAAGTCTGGCACCACAGCCCTAAAGGTAGAATAGTGGAGCACAAACCTAGTAGTAAACAAGAGTTCTCTAAGTGGACTTAAGACCCACTCCACAAGAAGGAAAATATACCTGGTACGGGAAGTCCACTTGACTACCAACGCCAGTGAAGTCATGGATGTTGGAGGAGAATAAACAGCCACTAATTTACTGAACCAGCACAATCCCTGGCTACTTTCTAAATGTTTGTCCTTATGCCCACAGATGAGTGTAATATCCACCCTCCTCAGGGAAACTTCTCCTTGCAAGAGACAGAAATTACTGAAGAAAACCACTACCAATCAAAAGGCAGTGATGGAGCCCAGTCCCAATGGACATGTACAGCCAGCCCGGTTCTTAAAACTCAGTCTCAGGGGTCAAGGTGTAAGAAGTTGTGAAATGACTTCTAAGAGCTAGCAGATCCAAGAGTTGTCTGTGAGATTATGTCTCCTTGTGGGTCAGAAGCTACACCCTTAAAGTCTCACCACTATGACTTCCTAAACATGAGCTAAACAAGGCCAACACTAATAGACATACCAAAGTAGACAGGGGAAAGCCCGTAAGACTTCAACCTACCAAAGACCTATAGGCAACTATAGAACACTGAGTGGAAGAAATAGTCTTCTTCATCAAAGAACACATCTATTTGTTATCCAACACCAAATGGTCAGTCAGGAAAACATATGTAGGAGTAAGATTACATAAACTGTGCAAGTTATATTCAAGAATATAAGTATATATATATATATATATATATATATATATATATATATATATATGATACTGTTTATATATATTCATATGACTACATATAATATACAATATATCTTCATATGTAATATAATATTATATACTATATAACATATGAATAACTATACATTTATATATGAATATATATAATTATTTCTTCATATAGTATATTATAATATATGCATAATATGTTATTATATTGTATACTATGTTATAATTATATTCCACATGATATATTAATATATCAATGTTAATGTTATAGTATGTGATGCATTATATAATTATAATATAACATAATATAATAACAATATTATATAATAAATATTAATTTTTAAAATATATAATATCGAAATATGTTTGTTATAGATTTCCTATATATGATTGGATATAAATATATACACATATTGCAACATATGTAAAATATACAGAATGTAGAATGAATATATAAGAAATAAGTAGGAAAATATAATGAATATATAAAATATATAGGATCATATATATAGGATTAAATATATAAGACAATATATTTTTATATATAAAATATATATTTATATATAAACATATATATCAACTTATATATTATATAAAAACTTTAATGTTTACATATAAAATATATAAAGATATATTTGATTTCTATATATTATATTTTAAGTAATGTGTTTATTATATATTCCTATATATTTTCTATATAGTTGTTCTGTGTTCCTATATATTAAATATATAAATATAAAGGAATATACATATATGTAAATATATGTTCTATATAGAAATATATCTTTAAACATATAAAATATATATTTATATATAGAAATAGATAGCCATATGTTGTTATATGTATATATTGAGTTTATGTGAATATAATAATAGCTAGTAAAAAATAAGTTGAAAGAGAGCAAGGAGGAGGTTATTAGAGGGTTTGGAGGGGAGAAAAGGAGGGAGCAAATCTTTTACCTATTATAATCTCTAAAAGAAGGGGAAGGAGGAAGAAATGGTATCTACATGCCTCATTTTGCCTGAATGTCCAACTGTTCTTCTTAATTCTTATTCATAAGAAATTAGGGCCTATTGGATACATTCCAGGTGCCCCTCTAAAACGTTTTGAAATGGGAGCGTTCTTTATCTTTGATCTTTTGATTTAAAAACTCTTAAGAAGCAGGAAACGGTATGTGAGCTCACCTTTCGGTCATGCCAGCCAGTGGTGCTTGCTGTGTGAGCGCGAGGACCCGCCTGGACCCTCAAACAGGTGAGGGCTCTGGGGAATGGCAGCCAAGGTCTGTCAGCAGCATCACGTGTGCACATAGTTCCCATACATGGTCCTGTACCGTCGCTCCCCACAAATCCTGCTGGAGTCATTTTGGGGTGAGTCTGGGAGCTGTGTGAAGGACACAGACGAAGATGCGTGTCATCTTTCTATTCCTCTCATGCTTCTCAAGTAAGAAGAAACCAAGAGAGTTGGTCCTATGAGGTAATTAAGCACTTTGTTCTCCATGAATTGAATTAACTACCTATTTCTCAACACAGTGGAGCTGATTGTCCCCCCCATGCAGCCTCAGATTTTTTTTTCTCAGAATGCTGTATAGGAAAGGATAATTAGTCATTTCCACGTATCCTGCCAGTGAGAACATTGCGTCTGCTTCTTAGGAAATATTTTAATCCAACGTGATTTATATTTGCATAATGTCCTGTTGCCATATCAAAACACCCATTGCTAAAAATCAGAGGAAGCTGTTGAAACTTGAGTTTATAGACAAGAAAGTGTGGATAAAAATAATCACCATCAAAGGAAACAGCCTATTTAATCAGATTGTTCCCTCAAAAAAAAAAATGCAGCCTAATTTTTCTTAGAAGTGGTTAACCCATAATGGAATCTTATGGCATTTTTCAGACACACAACTGACTCCTTAATTTGGCACCCGCGTTTTATGCAGGTGAGCACAATACTGAAGAGAAACATCATTTTAAGGTTCAATGTTGCCTTTCCTGCTTCCTGTGAATTAAAAGTCAAACAAACAAAGTCATTATAATGCTGTTTGTACAACCAAAAATCAAGATTACACAGGACAGTAAGATGAAATCTACAATTGTTCTTCATTCATATCATAAATTTTGAGCACGTACATGCTCAACCTAAAATCATGCTGATGAATTCTGCAATACAATCATAATCATTTGTCGAATTCCAAATGAACTTCGGGCACACAACATGCATAACATGAAGCTTTCTGAGTTGCGACCAGTCATCTGTTTTGCCCGTGACTGAGAGGTAGAACTCTATGAGCGAAGACTTTCAATGTTGCTATAGACACAAACTGGAATGATTGTTACATCATAATATGAAACTCAATGATCCTAAGAAGACCCACTACGGAAGCAGAAAACCCTCTCTGCTAGTCATGTCTGGTGTGCTTTTGCTGTTTTATGAATGTGTTGAACACAGAGCTTCCTTCAGGCTGAACCTGCGCTGTGCTACATGAACCACCAGCCCCTTACTGTGTGTTTATGTCTTTAGTGAACCAACAGTGAGTCTTGACAACCAAGACTAAGGCAACAGTTCCTATATGATGAAGGTAAGGAATAGGAAAACAAGATTTCTGAAAATGGAGACATCTACAAGGCACAACAGGAGCCACAGGATTATACTGATACCATAGCTGGGGATTCCTATGTCTGCTTTATAAGTTTAAATTTTGACATATATAACTCTCAAGCTGCACACTTTAAATATGTTAGTGGACTAAACTTTCAGTGATTCTAAAAATGCTTTCAAAAATCAAAAAAATTACTCACTATGGCATATATGAAAATAACCTACGAAAAAATATCAGTTTTAAAGAGATTCAGCGTATAATTGGTTTCATCTAAGAAACAGTTTGCTTAAACTGGTATAAATTTTGTGGCATTTTTGGGGAAGGGTTCAATTCACCCACAGGCCTGCCCATCATCAATGTTACCAAACTGAAAATAACTTCAAAATAAATGAAGAAAAATAGAATTGATAAACAAGTGAATGAATTTACAATTATGGTCAAAAGACTATGCTCCTCTATTAATAATGGATCTGAACCACAGACAAGTATTTGTCAGAGTAAAACTACCTGGGCACCGTGAGCACCAACTGACTGAAATGACCAGTCATGGTTTTCAAAGATCAATCCATACCCTCCCAATGAGTGTGGCCTTGGACACGGGAAGGTCATTACGGTGGAAATTTTTCTGTTCCTTGAAACGATTCTTAATAAATCAGTAAACACTGAGAGCACACACAGCATGTCCTCTGAGCATAGCAAAATTCAGCTGGAAATCGATAACAAAAAGAACTCTTCAGAATTGCCAAGTATTTGAAAACAAAGCAATATGTTCCCAAAAAGAGCATCTGTGTTGGGGAGAAACTTATAGGCAAAAAGATGCTAAATAAGAAAAGCACAAAAGCTCTGTGTCATCCCCATCAGAGCAGAGCTCCAACCAAAGTGGTACTTAAGTAAAATGCATACCTTGAGATGTTTATGTCGGGACAGACAAAGCTTTCAAACCCTACTCAAGACTCCCGTCTAGGTAAATCACAGATTAGGAAGAAAAGAGGAACAAATGAAGGGTAAACAAGTGATAAAAAGGAAACTTTTTTTTAAAAAAACTATCTTTTTCTATGTAAGATTGGGAGGGGTGGAGGGGGATTTCAAGAACTGAAGGAGCTTGAAAAGGTAGCAAAACAGCAAATGAGAAGAGAGAAAGAAGAAATAACAAAGACAGACTCCCCCCAGTCATCCAAATTAGTGCTGGTAACAGTCACAGACTACAGATGT